>NC_058498.1:4185000-4547500 GCF_020382885.2 Scatophagus argus | reverse complement strand
TATTTATTTCAACATTGCATTAACGATATTGATATCCTTGAGATGTGCTCATAAATAAAACACAAGCAAAGCAATGAGAAGGACAGACAAGGGTGAAGTGTGTTAGCATCCTCTTAATTTTTGAGAGAAAGCAATAGGTTTTATGAAAAATTAGGGTTTGAGAAACACAAACCATTTCAAAGCGGCTTGTGTGAAATTCTCTGAGAAGACCTGGCCTGCACATTTCATACTCAATGTCTCATATGCTCTTGTTTCAATCTTTCTAGGTGTATGGCTGAAGGTGCAGGAGAGGTGGCTTTCATCAAACACACAACTGTCGGGGAGAACACCAACGGTAACGTCTCACTTAGCTGAACAGTCTGTAATTATTACTACTGACCCTTTTGGTCAATTTGTCACAGTCAATTAAATGGTTGGATGTTTTCACCAGGTCTTGGCCCAGATTGGGCAAAACCACTGCTGTCATCGAACTATGAGCTATTGTGTCGTGACGGCACCAGAGCTCCTGTCACTGAGTGGAAAAAATGCCATCTGGTCCGTGTCCCATTTCGTGGGATTGTGGTCAGCAATGATGTCACTCCTTCTGTGGTGTTTAACATGCTAAAGGACGGTCTGGTATGTCCAAACAGCTCACTGTGGTAGACAAACTGCATTATCGCATCCTATAACATCAGCATTTCATTTTCCAGCATGTGAGGAGATGATAGGTAATAAAAATGTCATAGCATCATAATCTTGGCCATAATTTTTATGTCTTCATATCTGGTCAGCAAAAGCTTAGCTTAGCTCTACACAAAGAACGGAATCAGCAGGAAACCGCTGACCTGGCTTTGAGCAAAGTTAACAACATCTGCCTGCCTGCACCACTAAAACTCATGAGTCTCTCCATCCTTAATGGTGTAAAACCACTATGTGTCATTCTTACTGTTTACTGCTGTTTTCTGAATTGTAATGAACTTTAAACCTAAGAGTTAAAATACCAGTAATTTAACTTTCCATGTTGAGCTTCTTTGAATATCTTAGAATGAGCTTTATACATAAAATTATTTAAATCACCTTAGTGTGAGATAACTGGGTGTAACTTGCTGTCTGCAGGAAAAATCAGGCTTCAACATGTTTTCGTCCGCGGCCTATGGAGGAGGAACTGTTCTCTTCTCTGAGTCGTCTACCATGTTTCAAAACGTGGAGTCAGATGACCCTCAGAAGTGGATGGGCCACTTCTATTACAATGCAATGAGAGCCATGGACTGCAAAACTGAAGGTGAATTCTATCTATCCATCTGTTCAAGTACTGATCTAAATGTTAATTTGCCAAAAATGACTGTGCCTTGGAGGATACCTGGAATATACAAACAACTGGGCTATCTATTTTCTTCCATCCTTCTTGTCTTCTTTCCTTTTTCACCATCCACTGATCTGTCTATAAATATCCCAGATGTCTTGCGATGGTGTGTGGTGTCTAGCGGTGAGCAGCAAAAGTGTGCCGACATGGCTGTGGCTTTCCAATCTAAGAGTCTGACTCCAGCCATCAAGTGTGTCTATGGGGACTCTGTGACTGACTGCATGAAGAAAATCAAGGTAATACATTTTTCTTAATCCTCCCGGATTCTGAAGAACAGTTTGAGTGTTATTCTTCTTTCACTTTAAATTAAAATATCAGTACTAAAAAATTAGTATAACAAATATCTAAGGGAAAACATGAGAATCTGATGGAAATGGTTTCTTGAGGGTGATCTGATATTTAGAGACATAACATAAATGTTTTTGTTGATCACTATATGCACTGCAATGACTTTGGCCTTAGCATGCTAACATTTGCTAATTAGCGTGAAACGTTAAGCACGATTGAGGCTAATGGGATATCAAATTTGTGTAGAACAAGGAGGCTGATGCTGTCACGCTGGATGGCGGTTACATCTACACGGCAGGCAAAGAGTACGGCTTGGTCCCTGCAACCGGCGAGAGCTACACGGGTAAAGGCAGAGACAGAGCAGTCACAGCATTTGTTTCAAAGAATACAGATGTTTGACTTAAGGTTTTTGTTTGTTTGTTTGTTTTTTCCAGGCGACCAGGATGGTTCCATGTACTATGCAGTCGCGGTGGTAAAAAAGAGTAACCAAGACATCCGTAGCCTTGATGACCTGCGTGGCCGTCGCTCTTGTCACACCGGATATGGTCGCACGGCTGGCTGGAACATTCCCGTATCAATGCTGATGGAGAGAGGCCTGATCACGCCTCAGCACTGTCAGATACCCCAAGGTCAGAACTCATAGAAATCCCGTGGTCAATTACTGTTGCTGAAATGTAAAAAAGTACTGACAAAGACCAATGGCAAAATCTTCAAATGTATTCTGATTCTCAACCCAAAGACATTTTGCGTCTTTAGAGCTGTTTATTTAGAGATAGAGATAATTAATAGATCATGAAAATGGTATATGTATATATGATATGTTGTTTAAGGACTCAAAGCCTTAAAGGATTTGTGGTACATTGTTGTGGACCACACACTCATTGCTTTCAGTCCTTGACTTTTTGTTTCCTGTTTCCCACAATGCTTAGCGGTGGGAGAGTTTTTCAAGCAGAGCTGTGTGCCAGGTGCCAACCAGCCCGGCTTCCCTGAGAACCTGTGTGGTCTGTGTGTGGGAGACAGCTCAGGCAAGAACAAGTGTGAGAAAGGAAAAGATCAGTATGACGGATATGATGGGGCCTTCAGGTACTAAAAACTGCACCACCTTTAACACCTGCACCTCATCGGGATTACATGTTTCATTCTGTATACACAATACAACTTTTTTCTTTTCATCATATCCTCAACCTCACAAACCTGGGCTGCATTTTTATGTGATCAGCACCAATTATAATTATTTTTTTTGTTTGTTTATTTCTTTGTTTATGAGACATTTTGTGGAGATGGAGATGTCGCTGGAATGGAGATGCAGCCTGTCAGAGGCATGAATCAGACTTTGCAGTTGAATTGGACAAAAAATAAATGAATAAACAAACAAACCCAAATCCAAATCCAAAAGTAAATTGATCTAAGCTGTATGTTGTAGTGTGAGTTTTCTTAACACTGTTGTCTTTCAACTACTGGTAGTGATTGGATTTTTCTTGCTGAAATGCACTTTGGGAATTGAAGTTAAATCCTCCTGAAGTCTTTGTCTACACAGACTTTAACTTATGAACCAGATATTTTCTGACATGGTTGTTCATCTTTTGTGCTTTTTGTACAGCAAATTAACTTCCACGTGGCGTTTCTGAAATAGCTTTTTCATCTTAACAACTCTCTTTCCTTTAGTAGAAAAGTTATGCTACACACTACATGTCTGTCTGTCTGTCTGTCTGTCCATTCAGGTGTCTGGCAAAGGGAGATGGAGATGTCGCTTTCATCAAGCATTCGACTGTCCTCCAAAACACTGATGGTAAGACTCCAAGATACAAAATGTCTCATAACTTTAAGGGACGTAATTAATCCCCCTCACTTTGTGCGTTTGTTCAGGTAACTCTGGTGAATCGTGGGCAGCGGATCTCCAGTCTAAAGATTTCCAGCTGCTGTGTTCTCAGAGCACTAGAGCCGAGGTAACACAGTACAGATACTGTAATCTGGCCAGGGTCCCTTCCCATGCTGTAATGGTACGCCCTGATACCAACATCCACGCTGTCTATGGACTCCTGGACCGTGCACAGGTAAGACTGTTCATCCCGCCGGTGCTGTTTGTGAGCGAGTCAAGTTGCTGCTGAGCAGCCACTGTCAACTTTCAGATGCTGATGTATCTTTGAACACAGGGGGTGTGTATTCATCAGGGGGTTTTCTAAAAAAGAGCCTGGTTGCTGCATAATTACTGTGTGAAGGACGTAAATTTGACTGATAAAAAAAGGATCAATAATAAAAACATAAAAGTGACAAAATGTTCACTGTCATGGATGAATATGTCCTTGGATATGTTTCATTTCACAGTGAAAAGAGTGGAAATCAGTGGCTAACTGGAATCCATTTAGCTGGTCAGTTTTGATGTTTATTCAGTCCCTCTTTGTTTCCTTGTAGACGTATTTCGGCAGTGACACGGGTTCTGGTTTCAAGATGTTTGACTCCCAGGCCTACACGGGCACAGATCTCATCTTCAAAGACTCCACTGTCCGCCTTGTGGGTGTTGGTGACAGAAAGACATACCAGGAGTGGCTGGGACAGGGCTACATGGACTCCCTGACCGACATGGAGTGTAGCTCATCAAGTGCAGGTAAAAACACAACAAGTTAGATCATCCAATGCCAGAACAAGCGATTGCTGTTCTTAATGTTTGGATGTTTGTTTCAGGCTCAGCCTAAAAACTGGAAACAGGGGGAAGCAGTTAGCCCAGCTCTATCCAGTGTACAGATTAATGGGACTATTCATCTCAAAATAAAAATATAAAATTTTTCCTCTTAATTGTGGTCCCTCTATTGATTTGGTGTGAGTGGCAGAGTTTTGGACGTATCAGCCATAGAGACATCTGCCTTCTCTCAAATGTAATTAAACTAGATGGCGCTTTGCTTGTGGTACTTAGCTCACACCAAAACATTCTAGCTGGTTAAGCAGCACTGCTGGTAAGAGAAAACAAATGTGTATTTTTGAGTTAAACGGTCCATTTAAACAAATAAGATATGTGTTAATCATTGAGTGTTAAAGGTGCTGGTAGGAAGACTATCACAGTTTGGATGGAGCCAGACTGGCGTGTTGCAGGACTTTTTACATGTGTTAAGAATGTGAATATTTTTACACCAGTGCAGAGTGAACTTCCACTGTTTTCTCATGTACAACCTGTTTAATATTTCCTCATTTCTCTTCCTCTTCCAGTGATGTCCTCTGTATGGCTGCTGCTGATCGCTCTGTTCAGCAGCATGTTGACCAATCTGTGGATGTAAAAACACAACACGAGACCAGCATCCAGCCCCTTCTGCTCCACCGCTTTGCCATAGCTTTCCCTCCATGGCTGACTCCTCTGTCCCTTTTTCTTCCTCTTTTCTCTTACACCGGAATCTTGAGATTCTGAAGATCCACTTGTTTTATAATTGATTCTGTGTTTTCATCTTAGAATTGGATAATTTCTACCTGATTGTGTGTTATTTGAATATAAGAAAGGATGGCATGTTGGGCCTGCCTTTGGATTTAAATGGTGCTTGTGTTTTTTGAGGTAAAGAAGAGAGCAGTTGCCAAAAGTCTGTCAGTCAGTGTGACTCAGACATGTTGAGAGAAGGTGTTGCTGTCACTTGGTTTACTGAAGGTGAGCTGCCATATCAGTGTGTATGCTGCTACCTGTTACATTGCTTTACAGTGCGTCCCTGTCCCTCCAAAGTTTTACAAAGAACAGACAATCTGACTTTTAACTTCACATGAGGCTCACGTAATATTTTAACTTCTAATTTACCACAGAAGGTGCTACTTACAAAATTGAAAAATTACATTTAAAAATGTTTAGTTACATTTATTTCCAGAAATTCTGGATAATTCACAGATGTCAGCATTTGTAGAACTAAATTCAAAATTTTATTACGTAGGTGAACAGACAACCTTTTATACTAATTAATTATCCTGAACAACCACCAAATCACAGAAAAAAATAAGTAAATAAAAATTAAAGCCTCAGGACTCAGGACCTCGAAGGCAATAACTGACTCCAGATCAGCACCCCTGATTTCTAAGGCTGCATGTGAATACAGAAGTCAGATTGCTGTTCCGCTCTGCTGCCAGCTGCTAACGAGCACAGCCATCTCGTAGTCTGAGCCTTGTCTTCCATGATAAGCTAATGCCATATCAGTGAATATGCACTAGTGTTGCCTCCACACTAAGCTGTTCTGAGGATGAGTGTTTGTCCAGAGGTTGTCTACTTCATGCATTCTCCTCAAATTCCTTAAAATCGGCGAGCTAAATACTTAAATCGATCTGGTTTAAAATGATTTCAGATGGTGTTCGTTTCTGGCCTCACATTGAAATCTTTTGTTGTTTATCAACATTACTAATCTGATGCTTTTGAATGGAAACTTTCAGCAAATGGTAAGCAAACCTTCTAACTGCAACCATTTCTTTTTTATCATTTCGGTTTATCCATTTGGACAAAAGAAAGGGGAGAGTAACTGACTCACTGGTCAGGTTCCATCAGATTTGGGGAGAACATAAAGAAAACATCCTGTGGTTTGTGCTGGGAGGGTGAATGAGTTTTTCTTTATCTGGATGGTTCAAATCAGAGGTTGCTCATGTCAGCTGAAGAAGACAACAGCCGTTAATTTATCATGTAATTTTGATGTTTAAAGTCTAAAAAAGGGCTGTTTTACATGTGTTTTATTTATGATAAGAAAATTTCCTTATTTTTTCATGGCCATTCTGAGTCTGGTGTCCTCCAATCCAAACTCACCGCAGGAAAGTCTCTTTCTTACCCAAACTAAGCAGTGCTTGTCCCGTCTGCTGTACCTCCCGCTGCTTGTTGCTTCTCCCTGTTTTAACTTGTTGATTTGGATGTGTATTTTCCTATGTCGAGAGATTTTATTTTTATATGAAGTTCAGGTGCCATATCAGTGTATATGTACTGACTCATGCTGTCAGAAACCAGTTCCTTCTCTTTCTCCTGATAAGAGATTTATTTCTATGTGAAATGATTTAACATGTAACTAATATTTAGTTGCCAGGCCAGTGTGTCTGCATAAGTATTACTACATACAACTGCAACTTGTGCTGTTTTCTGGAACTTGTTCAAATGAAATAAAGCTATGTACCGGTAAAAATACCGTGTTTAGGTATTCTTTTTGAGAATTTATTGTGTTAATATTCTGCAGTTGTTTCAAACTGATCTCTGATCAAGTGAGAACCCTTTCTAAGTGTTAATGGCTTCAGTTCCCCACAAAGACGAGGTTCAAACACTGTTTAAAGGGTAAAATTCAAAGCACTTTAAAGGCACCTAAACCAACCAATTCTCGACTCTCAGAGCCTTGAGAGTCACAACTAAATTGTTACTACAAATGAAATTGTCCAGTGTTGAAATAATTTTAAACATTTCTGTTTTACAACAGTGAGCATCAATTAGCATGATTTTCAACCCAATCTGGATGCATTTTTGAAAGATTGTATTTGTACTCAAGCATATTCAAATAACATGAGGAAACAATGGAAAAAGCAGAATCAGAATCTCCAGGCGCTCAAAGTGACATGAGACTCAAATGATTCATTTATCAAAATAGTCACAGAAATAAATCAAATAATAAATAGCACTCAGACATTTTCCACAATCACCTAATTGGCCAGTCACTGCAGCTCAAAGTCACTGTACAATATACAGTATTTGGGTTGAGGTCAAGGCCAGAGGACAAGAACGTGGAGCCAAGAAGCGTGATCATATGTGCTCCTTTGCCTCCACAAATGTCAAAAGGTGCAATTAAAAAAATATCCTCTTAGCCCCGCTGTGAAAGCAAATAAGCTGAGTTACAGCTTGAAGGCGGTGAACTGCCAACTTCAGTCCTTCTAACTGTGCATATCTGGCTCTACTTTTCTTAAAGCTGAGAAGTTCTCAATGACAAACAAAAATCTGCAATCCAGTTTTGCCATCTAAGCTTGTTTCTTCATACTTTATGTCATGAAAGTTGACAGTAAATAATATGAACTGACAAAAACTAGCAAGTAAAGTGACATTATAAGTTATCATGTTTATTCACACAGTCAAAAGAAAATGGAACAATAATTATCTATAGTTACATTATTTACCAAGACAACGTCATGTGCATAACCATAAAAGCAGGATTTGGTGTCATCACTTGAGGGAAAAACAATTCATGTCAGGACATGGATCATCATAGAATAATCTGACGAGGTCAGAAATTTGAGCAAAGTGAATTAAATGGAAATAATACTTTAGCTTAAATAATGTGGCCACAGGTTGCAGATTAGACTGTTGTCGTGAACTGGCAGTCAGTTTAGGATTCCCAGTTCTTGAAGATCCGTTACATCCACTCTGTCCTCTTTATTTCTTTATCTGTCTGGAGCCGTCCTTCCATCCCTCCTTCATCTCATTCATAAAAGTGTCTCTGACTCTCCGGAGCCGGCCGCCCATCTCTCCCAGGTCACCGGGGACTTTGCTCGCCTCGTCCCGGACCTGCCGCAGCGTCTGCGATCTCAGGACCCGCTCCGATGCGTCCCGGCCGGCTATCTGAGCCTTCGTAATGGCGTATGCTGTGATTTGGGCCGCCCTTCGAATCGGACGAGACTCTGCCAACTTCTCGACGACGCGGTGGTTGTTGAGGAGGTTAAATAACAAACGAGCTAACATTTTGTCCGGTGTTTCCCAAAGACCAACACGGACACGTTAGCTTAGCCACCTAGCAGCCCCGTCAAACTCCGCTCTGTTTCACTCCTGTAATGACACCAGCGTTCACCGTGAGTTAGCCGGACATTTAAAGTGACTGACGGTATCTTACACAGCCGAGTATGTTCCGGGTGCAGGTTAAATAACAATAACAGTACATAAAAAGTTGACTTACTTCAGCTGACCCAATTGACCGCTGGGTTACACCGGATGATATAACAAACTGTCTGGTGAGTGGGGCGGAAGTTGGTTTCATTTTCGAGACTTCAGGGACAATTTGAGCGACTTTTTCTTTGGGTATTTTTGATTTACGCCGCTATGTTTTGGTCTGGATAAATAATATTTCTATGTATATATTTCACTACTCAAATACTACTAATTACTGCAATACATTTTAGAGGGAAATAAAACAAAAGGTGAAGTTGTCACACATATAAGAAAGTATATGCTGGGTTGTGCCCCCCCAACACCATCTCAAGGAAAATAAAGGTTACAGTTACAGGTTAAAGGTTCGCCGAAACTGTTTGACAGAAATAGCGTTAAGCACTTAAAACCAGCAGAGAAGTTAGCATTTTAATTTTCCCCTGAACTCATGAAGCCATATCCGGTCGATGGCAGCTTTGTAACGAACCGTTGTCCGGATGTTTTTACTGGTGACACCAGCCGGAGAAATACGTCATATCGTACGTACATCCGCTCTCGGGAACAGATTTCTCCACTCACTTCTCTTATTCGTCCCCTGAATTCGCTCTCTGGGTTTTGAGCTTAGTCTTCAGCAAACTCAACCCGTGAACAGTCTGAAACGGTGAGTGAACTGCAGCCATGCGAGTCTTTCTTTTGTTCACCGTGACCGTGCTGTCTCTGAGCCCGATGGCAGTGAGCGGAGCCGAGAAGAAGAAGCTGCAGATCGGCATCAAAAAGCGAGTGGACAACTGCCCCATCAAGTCGCGAAAAGGAGACGTACTGAACATGCACTACACGGGCAAACTGGAGGACGGCACCGAGTTTGACAGCAGCATTCCCCGCGACAGACCCTTCACCTTCACCCTGGGCACTGGCCAGGTGATCAAAGGCTGGGACCAGGGCCTGCTGGGTATGTGCGAGGGAGAGAAGAGGAAGCTCGTCATCCCCTCCGAGCTGGGCTACGGAGACCGGGGAGCACCTCCGAAGATCCCCGGAGGAGCGACGCTCATCTTCGAAGTGGAACTGCTCAGCATCGAGAGGAGATCCGATCTTTGATGAAGACGAGAAGGCAACTTTCAAAACGTAAGTTGCTACGGATGTGTCTCACTTTGGCTGCAGAATTAGCTTCGGGTGAGTCTGATTTATGTTGATGTTGATGATGTTGATGATTTATTCATATTCATTTATTTTATTGTTATTGGCGAAGTCCGCCACTGCGGCCCAGGATTCAAATAGCTCCCACATGCACATGGATTTCAGAAGTATTAGGTGACTTTTTCTATATTTTGTCTCATAGATATGAGCCTCCAGGTTTACTGTTCAGTGTTGCCACTTCACATTAAAAGCATTTAGCTTGCAGAGCACAGGGTGACTTACAAGGGAAACTCTAGTTCCCTGTATTTGTCTACACAACAAGGCATGGCCACTTTGGCCTTTTCAAGGCAGTGGATCAGTTTTGAATTTGCCGGTTAGTAATGGAACAAGAAGGAGCAGCCACAGCCGTTTCTGTTTTTGTATTAGTATCAGATTTCAACAGCTATCTCCATCTTTAAATCAAAAACACCAGAGTCAATACTGACCCTGAGTTCTGAACCTCAAAACATGTTCATTTATTCAGAGAAAATTGGCACACATGCTTCTTTGCACCTTCAGGTCAAAGATAGACAGATAGTCTGAAAATGTCCCAAACGGATTTTTAGATTGAGATGATTCATTTGCTGTGTTTGTTATTACATGAATATTTATCGTACTATAATTTTCTTTCAGGTTCCAGGAGCTGCTGCAGCATTAAGTGGAGACATCTGGCCTCTGATGACGACTACACAGCAAATCTGGGAGTAAAGTTGAAACCCGACGGCAGAGCCTTTCACTGGCTTTCAAACTGGCTGTTATGCTCTGGTGTATTGAACTGATGTTTGCATTGTATGTGTATTGTATGATACAGGGACAGTATGTCTTTGTTTAAATAATGAGTAGAACTGACAGTGAGCAGCCATGAAAAGTATTTTTCTGTGAGCTGACAATAACATCGTGCTCTGCCGTTTCATCTCACTTTTGGTTTTAATTTTCTGTGATTTTTTTGTTTTAAGCAGGTTCATTCATATCCTTACATTCTTTTTACAAACCTGAAAAATTCTGTTGTTAGTTTAGTCAGAAGTCAGGTGGGGGACAGATTAGGATAAATGTTTTTTGTCTACTTTGAATATTTGAATTATGATAATAAAATGTTGACCTCATGGGAACTTTGCAGTCTCAAGTGGCTTTGTTGGACAAGAAAACATAAGATTTTACACTTTTCATTTAATCATGAATTTTTTAAAATCATTTGCAATAAGTTTGATACTTTTGTATGTTTCTCGTAAAGTGTGTATAAAGCATTTGTTAATACTTTTAAAGTCACCCTTGAAGTCTGATTTATGCAGATGTTCTGGTAGTTACACCCTGCACATGTTTGCTCAAACACTTTTTCATAAAGGTTTCTCATCTTTCAATTTTGCATGCTGTTTAGGCCAGGTTCTGAGGAAAATATCCGAAGAGTATAAGTAAAATTCCCAAAGCAAATATATAATCAAGTATACCTGACAAACAATATTAAAATATCTGAATATTATCAGTGATTTTTTTTTATTATAAAATCTCCTAAATATCTTGGTATAAAAATCTCAGAAGTACTGTTATTATAGACTGAAGTAAGAAAACAAAACACACAGAATAAAATGGAAAGACAAACAAAAGGATCAGTTTGTCAGTAGCCATTTGGTCATTGACAGCAGCCAATAGTGTGGCACCACATCTTAAAGTTCAACTTCCAGCTTCAGCGGGCTGGTCATGTGACCTCGGGCACTTCAACATCCGAAATGGAGTGTTTGGGTATATTTTTATAAGCAAAGACTAAGTTGAATTTATATTTAAAACTTATTTTTATTAATAAAAAGGCAGCCTTATATTCGCCTTAACGGTTAAATGTGGTCCTCCGTTTTTTTTCTTTTTTACCTTAAAGTGTTAGTTTATGTCTCAGTGGGTATAGTAATACTTTATTTCTATTTCTGTGCACTGACACAGTTTCGAGGTTTCAGAAACCTAATCGTCCCAGCAAATAACCTCTCAGCTTTTTTCTTTTTCTCCTTCTTCTTCTTTTTTTTTTTACATCAAACAAAATCAGTATATTAAGATCATACCAAATGATAGCGTCACTTAGCTGAATTAGACGTTCATATATCAACATGTTCCACCCGGAGGCCTTCAAAGGACGGACAAACACGCGCGGGAAGTAACGTCATTGCTTTTCCGCAATGCTAATAGTTGAATAGGAGCAGACCGCCTGGCCGTGGTTTCTTCACAATGTCTGTGAAATTAAACGCTTTGAATAGCGATTCTTACATAGATGTTAGTCAGTACAGAGACCAGCATTTTAAGGTAAGTGGGGGAATATTTTTAAAGGATACTGAAGGAACCATTTTTTAAAAATTCTTAATGTAACGGTTTTATTGTTAGCCAACAGTCTGCAACCGTTAGCAAACACATCGCAACGTATGTATGTAACTTAGTATGGATCCATTTATTTTTTGTAATCTTGCGTTCGGTTAAATTGGTGCTTTTGATCAGCCACAATGATTAAGGAAAGGCGATTTCATTACGTATTACGCTGACTAAAGCCACCGTTGATGCTGTGTTATGTTCTGTGCTTGGAGCTTCAAGAAAGCTAACCCACCTAACTTGTTTGCGAATGGCGGTTAGGTGTTAACGTATCAATTACAGATTCGGCTTTTATTGCCCAGAGTTGTATCGTCCTTACGACTTTCCCTGTTTTACTATAATAAAATCAACTAATCTAATAATAATGTAAGTAGTAGAGGTACCCACAATGTCTCCTTTGGCTTCTCCCGAGTGGGTCAGGGCTCACACTATGTTGCTTGTACTTTCAGGGCAACCGCTATGAGCAGGAAAAGCTGCTGAAGCAGAGCCACACTTTGTATGTTGGGAACCTCTCCTTCTACACCACCGAGGAGCAGGTGAGATACACTTCCATTATTTCAGAGTACATAATCAGTTTAAACCCTGCATCAACTCCCTTTGAAAACTGGTTTAATTCTTACTTTCTTTTATTATAAGAAGTTGAAAAACTTATTTATCCATGGATAGTTTTCTCCTTTTTAAGCCCTATCACTTAAATTTCATGTCCCTCTAGTGTTAACTCAGATCTCACTTTTCTCTGTTGTTTTTGTGACTCTTAAACAGGTACATGAACTGTTTTCTAAGAGTGGAGATGTCAAACGCATCATCATTGGTCTGGATAAAATTAAGAAGACTGCATGTGGATTCTGCTTTGTAGAGTATCCTTTCAAATGTTGGGTCCAAATTTGAAATACTTTGTGTTTCTAAAAAATACTGTTTCTAAAAAAAAAAAAAAATACTCAAGTCAATGGTCCGTTCGTCTGGCTGTCAACATTCATTGCATTGTTAAGAACTCCAGTGTGAGTCAAGTGTGTGTGTGCGCGTTATGCAAGTTGAGGGGCTTGCAACAGACCTTAACCCTTGCTGTACCAGATACTACACACGTGCAGGCGCAGAACATGCGATGCGCTTCATTAATGGCACACGGTTGGACGACCGCATCATCAGGACGGACTGGGATGCCGGCTTCAAGGAGGGACGGCAGTACGGCCGTGGTAAATCTGGAGGACAGGTGAGGAGTCTTACATTTGTTTATTGTTAGTACTTGTATAAATGTGCAGGTTTTCAACTTTGGAATCTGATAGTTTTTATAAATGTAATGTGGAAAGCTTTAACACCATAGATCTGAGAATGTATTGTGATCAACTAACAAAATACCGTAGATGTGATACACTCGACATATGAGTTAACATTAGCATTGAGTGAAATAAAACTCTAGACTGACTGAGACTGGATTGCGACCTGCTGGTACTGCCAGCCCCTCAGAGTTTGGACTAATGCATTTAGCTGGACAACGTTTATGATGAGCTTAAGGCGCTATGATGATTGTCTAAAATGAAGCTCAGAGTTTGAATTGGTCTGAAGAAGAGCTGTTATTAATAAATCAATCAAGCTGAGATATGGATGTTTTTAACTTGATGCAGATTAGACCTGGGCAATGAAATGATAACGATATGTACCAGCTACAAACGCTTCATCAACAGCAATTAAAAACACTTTAATGGTATCACTTAAATGTGTTTTATGCCAATCGCAATGAAAGCGCATAGCAAATATGTCCTGGCTCATAAACATCTCATATCCTTTGATAATGGAGCGCGCTACGAGTGACATGCAAACAGCCAGTCATTCAAAACTATTTAATAACAAGGTTCAGGGTCATTTAGAAACAGCCACCTTTGCATAGTTCATCCACAAGAGAGCGCTGACACGTCACATTATTTGTAACTGTAAAGCATCTCACTGTTCTGAAGCAGTTGATCAGTTTCACAAAGATGTTCATGAATATACCGTTTCTTTGGCTGGACATTAGTTCTGTGTTTTAATATCCAAAGGGTTGAATGCTTGAAACACTTCATGCTTACTTTGGCATAAAAATCTACTGCCATTCAAGCAGATTGCTTATCATGAATAGCTTTAGCCTGAAGTCTGTGTGCACAAAATCCACCTCAGTTAAACTGTAACTTCTGTGAAAAGCATGCCAGGCATGTCACACTGCACAAAATAAAATATCCAGTTGGGTAGTGCTGACCAAAAATAGCAAGAGAACCAGAAAATGTGACAAGATTTCCAACCAGAAGTACTAACAAGTGATTATTGGAGTTGGAACTGTTTGAGATGTGGCTGTGGTTTCATGCTAATGTGTAGTCTGTTACATGATTTGATTCTGCATCCCTGTCGACCTTAAGCATCCCCCTGGCTGGTTGCCTCATGGTTTTCAGGTTCAGCTGCAGGTTTTGTCTGTCCTTCATATGGAAGGTGTAGGCTTTCCCTGCAGTACAGCATTTTTACAAACAATGTAAAACACAGAATACTATGGCATTTGAAAAATGACATACTGAAATGGCTTTCAGAAGAAGTCAATACTGTATATCATGACATTTTAATACCTCAGCATGATATTTAGAAAGTGATATAACTTCCAAAATAAATTATGCATGATTAACCATGGCCTTTGAAGAGACAGCGTTACTATGGTGTGGCATTTGAAAAATGAAAGTGCATGTTGTGTTGTTAACAAATACAACATACATAATCACATCCAATTTTGTTGTTGTGGTTCACAAAGTGTCTTCTGGGAGAGTGTAAACAGTGAAACATAAATAATGGAATAAGAACTGGCAAATTTGGGAGGGGGGAGCAAAATTGCACATTAGTATGCGATTATAGGATTAGAGCTCTCTGCTAAAATATTGACAGATGTGCATTTACGTTTGTGTAGGTGAGAGATGAGTACAGGCAGGACTACGACCCAGCCAGAGGCGGCTACGGTAAGCTGGCTCAGCAGCATCGACCCACAGAGGCACGTAATACTTTTTAGACTGAACCCCACCACAGAAGTCCGTCTCTCAGTCCAGGACCAGATTTGTTCATTCTCCAACAACATGATACTACAGACTGTTTGCCTCAGTGTTATCATGAAACACACACAGCAGGTCTGCTTGGACTACTGGAGCTCAGAAATAAGCAGCTGGTGTTTATTTCCTTCAGGAGGCTTGTTTTCTGTTTGACTGCCTCTCTGACTCTCCTGCTTATAGAAATATAATAAATTTTCCTACACGCAGGAAAGGCTTTAATAGCATGTAGTGACTGGGCTGAAATATCAAGATGGTCTTGTTGCGTTTCCATGTCAGGTGAGGATAATAGTTTCATGAAGTAATACAAAGGAAGCATTCTGCCATCATCTTATCTCCATGAATGATGTCTCCCAAATTGTGTGTACTTTTTTAAATAAAGATTTTTTGACATTTTCTTGTTCAACAATATTATGTTTTTTTGTAATCACAATATCAGAGGATTAGTAATCCAATTTTGTTCATCTTATTCAACTCTGACTTTTTGGGGGAGAGTTGCACAAAAATAAATTTTCCTCTTATGTAAATAAATACAAAACAAGTGTGATTATAGGAGCATAAACCTGGACTGACTGGACAGTTTAGAAAACAGTGGAAACAAACTTAACCTTTTGAGTTGACAGTTACTTGTTTATATACAAAAGTTCAGTTTGTGGCCAGTCGGCAAGTTTAAGGTTGCTATCCTTTACCTTCAAGGTCTGTGTTGGTCTTCAAAAACTTTTCCACTGCCGTTGAAAATGACCCCGTGAACACCAAGTCAAAATTATCAGTAGCCTCTAAAGTATATGAACATTGAAGTAAAAAGTTTGCAAGTGGTGGCGATGGAGAAAAATAATGAAATATTTTCGATTTATGAGTGTATTTTACATAGTGTTACTTGGTTTAATGAAGAAGTTTACATAAAGCCCTGCTTAAGATTTCAATGCACATGTTTAAATTTTATCTCTGTTGGTAGCAGATATAATTTATGATCTCTGAGGAACTGCCGTCATTTTGGAGGTCAAAATGTTGCATCAGTAAAAGCTTTTGAGAGCTTGCAAAGTTCAGCGTGCGGACAACCTCTCATTTTTTCTTTGGAGCCAAGTAATTACCCCGTTCTCCACAAAGAATTATCATTATACGGCTGATCATTTTGCTGAGCGGTTTGGTCAGGGCTCAGTTGCTAGAAGATCCTCATCCCACTTGCGATAAAGAACACGTTATCTTGGCAGTTCCTAAGCAGTCAGCTGGTCTCTTATCTCAAAGTGAGCTTTGGTAGTGAAGTGATGAGCAGAGTAATGTAAGCAGAAATTGGCTTAGCTTCATACATATTTTTAGCGTTGTATTGCTACAACTAATTCCTGCCATCAGCCGCTGCACTTTATTCTTAATCACATCCTCACAGGGAGATTTTGAAAATGAACACAAGATGGCAGAAGAGGAGGTGGAGTTCCTTTGAATAATTAGGACCAGAGAGATGTGACAGTGAGCCAGCAGTGGTACACTTTTCATGTGTGCTCAGTGTTTTCCTTGGGATGAGACAAAAGCATCAGCTTCTATTTTGATCTCGTTTGAACCTTCAGCACCAGGACCATTAAAAGCCGGTGCCTCCTGCGCTCAAGGCAAATATTCCATTACCATCAAGCCTTCTTCTTATTCAGCTGCAATTGCATGAAAAGTATATGAAACGATTGAATGGTAACTAATTTGGAAAAATGTGAATGTAAATTGTAATAGTACAATTTGGTGTGATGTTTATTTTTAGTAAACTTACTGTCACACCCAAAGGCTGAGCTCAGAAACATGTTGAACACAGCAGAATGAGAAAATACAGGCAGAGGGAAGGATCTCTGCAGTCACTTGACATTTCTAGTGGGTCACATGTGATTTTTTTTTTCTTTTCTTAAGGAAAATCTGACGCCTTTAACCTCCTCTTTTGAAAATGAGCAAATGTCGACCATGAGGGGTGTGGGGGTACTTCAGACAAAAAGGTTGAGAGCTAGGCCTGTAGAGAGGCTGACGCATGCAGGGTGAAAACAGGCACAATTGTAGGACACTGTATTTCCCCCTTTTGTTCAAATCTCTTTTCAGGAGGAAATGTACAGACAAGGTGGGCACCACCAGCGTTTCAGGCCCTTTTATTGAGCTACAAGGAGCTTTGAATGGTGAAAGGCATTGCAAAAGGATTTCATTCTGCCCTCAGTACCATAAAGAACATCTCCACAATCTATCAAAGCTTTGTACATCCAAATGATGTGTATTTGCCATTTTGTGTGAACCTTGAGATTCATCCATTTCCATACATCTGCTGCAAAAGAGGTGAAAAACAACTGAGGACCTGGTTGTGCCCCACATTATGCTCCTCTTGCAGATTTACAACATTAGCTGTTATCATAGACGGGTTCAAAAAGTCAAGTTCAAGTGGGGTCAAGTGAGAATTAGACGATGCCAAGGGCAGAGCCGGAATTAATGAGACATTATGCTAATGAGAGAGCTGTTTGGAAATATGGAAAGAAATACCAAAATCCCCTGCTTTGTCTCACTGAGAAAGTCATTACGAAGGCAGCCTGTCATTGGCTGATTACAGATGATGCAGTTTGATAATGATCCGCCATTACAATGAATAACAGCCTTCATCGCCGGCCTTTAGCGTGGTGATACTTTATTCACAAAAAAGGGTGCATCGTAGATAAACTAAGACACCAGCATGACTTCACACATGTCAAGCAGTTCAATTGTTTCTTTCCCCATCCACATACTTACACATAGTTTAGCTCTGGAGTTTGGGGTAGGCCCTTTTGTTTCATTTTAGGGAAATCATTTTAAATTAATAGTGTCCTTATTTGTGTCAGCAGCTTTGGGAAGTTCCTTCTCTGTTGAAACACAACAATGTTCCATGTAGTCAAAAAGCCACATCTTCTCAATTTGGTTGGGAAGAACTTGACGGGCCTGCACAGAGCTCACAGCGAGAAGCAAATCCCCGCATCCAGAAACCAAAATCCTGTGGAGAGCTTTCACAGAAGAGTGGAGGCTCTAATGGCATCATATGCCCATTGTTCTAGAAAAAGCTTTTCAACCCCTGTGTATGGATTTAGTGTTCAGGTATCCAATTATTAACATAATTTAACATGTTTGATGTAGAATTAGTTTCATCTGCATCAACTTTACTCACACCTAATCCTCTTCAGTACTTTTGTGACTGATTTGTCAGGATAAACATGGTGAAGCATGCATTCATACTCATTCATTCAGCTTATTTAAATAAAGCGCTGTTATGTTAATCTTCAGATTTAAAAACAAAACTACCTCGTCATTATCGTGCACAGTATGCATTTACTCATGACTTGACTTACTCATAATTGACATTTTTGACTGTCACCAGCATGTATTTTGTTGTGTTTGAGCCGTTAAAGTTTGCTAATAAATTAAGTGAATGTTGAATACAAAATAAGTGTAATAGCAGAAGAGAATGGGTGACTGAAAGCTTTTTGCTAAAGTATGTAAAGCAGGTGAGGAGCACTGAAGAAGAGAGATGTTACACCATCACTCAATCTGGAAATGTGGACAGCCAAAATACAACATGAAAATATGATGTTAAGTCAAAGTTAAGACATATCGAGTCACAATTATAGGCAATTAGGAAGCACGAGTCTCGATTTGAGATGCAAATGGTGCAAAATCAAAATGATGAAAATCTATTTATTTACTGTCCCCTCGTTTCAATTTGCTACAATAATCTGATTTAGCAAAAATCAGTCTCGATTCACTATCTCATAGTGAATCGCCACTAGATTTTGGGGTACTCCATTGTGTAGTAGCGCCTTCAAAATCAACACAACTTAACCAACCAGTGCGGCCGCTGATGTTCCCTCAAGCCACAAGCCTTGGAGCCGAAGCGCTTCAGACGTCCGGTAAGCTCACATCTTTGTAACTTCACACCACAGATGTTCTTCTGATTTTTGCTTTACAACCTGCAGTCTTTAGAGGCAGTCGACGGTGACTCCAGTGACATCACCTGAGGCAAAAGGAATTTTCACATCCACAGAACTCACTAAGATCTGATGTTGATGTTTATTTTTGATAAAAATTTGATTCAACAATCCACGTCCAAGTTTCATGCACAGTATTATGTCATTTTTAGCTTCAAAAACGTCAAAGTTGTAAAATACTTGTAGCTTTAACTCTGAGTGTTTTAACTGATGTTTTATCTACAGTTGTAGTTTAACATATAAATATTTTGGTTGTGAGACAGAAGCATAGTAGCGAAGAAAGACATGAATGTAATTTAATGCACCCAAACAATATGAAGTTGGTACACATCACAACCCGAGGTCACCAAAAATCCTTTCATCACCATTCCACAGCGAGAGGAGAAACATTAACCTCGCCCATATTTTATTTCCTCCAGGAGAATTTCAGCTGCTGGCATTTCAAACAGTCCAGTGACCAAACATGCAGATTTCCTGTTACTGAGGGGGGGATCTCATTACAGCAAAGTAATTCACTCCTCTGTGATGGCTAGTTTGGACACACTACACTGAAGAGCTGCAGTGTGCCCATAAAGAATCTAAATTAGCAAACGGTAAGTTGGCATTTTGTGTCCACGTGGGGAGGAGGGGGGGTTGTGAAATGAGGTGCTTTATGTGGTGGCAGGCTTTACATTCAGCCAAAATGTGAGCATTAGTGTTAGTAACTGAGCAGCGTTGTGTGATTAAGGCTGGAGAGGAAAAAATTAAAAGGACATGACAGGTGGCATTGAGCCTTAAAAAGCCTGTCCTTCCACACTGTTGTACAGTGTTTCGTCATCTGTGCTTTCGTTTAATCTGTTTCATCTGTTATCCCAGGCACCATGAAGGGGCAATGCAGGGAACACAACAACATGAGTTTCAAAATAATGGCAAGACTAGAAAATTAATGTCGGAGACCAGAAATAAGTAGTTATGATCTATAAAATGACCGTCCCATCTTTGAACTTGGGGAAACAGTTTGCATTTGGTTGTCAAGGAATGTCCTGTAGCACTTCTGCTTCGTGTATGTTTATTCTCACTCTCTCTCTCTCAGTAGGTTTGTGTGTCAGATAAACCTCTCCATCTGTGAGCAGGTGATTGACTAAGATGAAAGAAAGTAACTGCTGACAGCTACTGCTGGAGAAAATAGCACAGATGGGAGGGTGAGTAAGGGAGAGAGGACAGAGAAGGAAAATATATTACATTACCGAGGAGAAAACCTCATTTGACTACTGAAATGCAGCCTGGAGCAACATTAAATGCATTAAGAGCAAATGCTTGTGTGTTATTACCGCAGGTTACAAGGAAATAACATTATTAGAAATGACTAATTGTCAAAAATTTTACAATTTATTTCCTTTGAATAGGAAGAGCTGCTCTAACTATGGCAGCTACTTCTTACTAGCCTGCAGTTACTACGCAATATTTTTCAAGCTTTCTGGTCTCACACGCTATTGCAATGCAAAGGCAGAAAATGGTAATTTTTTTGAACAAGGGATCCTTAATTTTAGCCCGAAATAAACAAAAGCAGGCCTCTCCTTTCAATTTGACAACCATCAATTTTACTAACTGTCTTTTAGGATTCCAGCAGACTCATTTTAAATGTGTCTCAGGCAAAAAGTCTGCATCCTGACCAGTTCATGAACCACATGTAAGACATAAAGGTACAGCTTTGCTCTTAGAGCCAGTTAGTCTTCGTGTTACTGTCGTGTTAAGACAGCGTGAAGATAGATGTTTTTCGATCTTAGCTTGGACAAACAGGACAGAGCTGAGATTTATACTTCAAAGTTAGCTTGTTTCTCTTTCAATGACTAATGTTGGATAATCGGTTTAGCTGGGGTTACTGAAGCGTAAACCTCTTCAAATCCCATAAAGAACAAGACAAAGCGGCTATCGTTACAGGCAATAAAACCCTCATGTCTTTTACGACTCCAAAGAAGATTTCTGAAGTCTGAAAAAATAATCCCAGTGATATGACAAAATAATGACTCAAAGTCTGCTTACTAGTCTTTCCCCAGAGCTTTCAGCTGAATCTCAGACTGCTGCGAAAACAGCCAGTTAACTACAGTTTTTTGCCTCTCTAAGCATGACCTCCTCCAGTGTGGATGACTGATGAGTGGAGCCAAATCCAGAATAGTTTCATACGAACATAATTCACAAAAAAAAACGGCTTGTCTGTTCAGACAGCAGCTCTAACTCTCCACCACCTCTTCCTGTGTCTTGTTCTGGCTGAGAGCGCCTGTCTTTCACAGCTGCCGGACTGGTGATGCTCACGGGTCGTTATGGCTCGTAGACCTCCTGGTGGGAAGCGTTGGCCCTAATATCACGCTCCACAACACTCTCAATACCCCGCAGCTTTCTGTAGAGCTTCACCTCAACCCCGGTGCTCAAACAGCGCCGCAATACATATGTTCCTCGTGCTCACTCACTAAAGATCAGTGTCAGCTGAGCGAGACACTTACTGGCGTGAAATTTGAATGCTCATGCCTCTGAAAACTGTGCGTTCGGCCTGTAGGAGTCCAGTCTTTCTAATCAAAGATTTGCTGTCAAGCTTGAGGCTCAAAATTTCTGCCCCAGCGTTTCTTCCTCTGAAACCTAACCTTATATTGTTTTTGTTTCTGTTTCACCGAAGCTGCCAAGCTGTGTGTCTCTTTCTGTCCTCTCTAGCCCAACGCCCCCCCCCCCCCGACTTCACTTTCGGTCGGCCATCCAGGAGCCTTTTGTGGGTGCTTCATCCTGATGATTTGGAGCGTCGTTCCCCGGGGGATTGAGCCTCTTCCCTTTTCTCCCTAGTCTGCATGCTGCCGTGTCTCTCTGTTCCTCTGTGTGTCCGTCTGTCTCTCTTATCTTTGTGAATGCTTTGCTGTCCCTTCCAAGTCTTCATGGTTGAGAGGAGGTTGTGTGGCTCATGTCCTGCTTATCTGTTGGCCCCCGAAGCTGCTCAGCATCCTCCTGGATCCGTACTCATTGCTCATGCTGGTGAATGTGGTGTGAGTGAGAGACGATATACCTCGTCACACACACAACTCAAATAAAAACATTAAAGTGTAGCATCCAAACTGGGACCAGAAATAACTCACGCCAAGTGCCCGAGACGTAACAGAGATACACAAATGTTAAAGGTTCCTCTGTTGGTCGATCAGATGTCCTTGCAGAGGGATCCCTCCTCTGGTGCTCTGGTCCTGTGGTGTATGCTGTATAGATTGTAAAGCCCCTTGGAGCTATTTGTGACTTCTGCACCTGACTACCTCGGCGTCTTAATACATGCTATTCTAAGTGTAATCTCAGTTGCAGAAACAACTGTCACGCTTGAGCTCCTCTTGATTGAACCGCGAGTACCTGGTCCCCTCAGTAATCATGTTATGGCTAATTGAACACAGTTACAATTAAAGGAGAATTTTTCAGTCTGTTTCAATTTAGTACAGTCCATTTCCTGCTTCTGCTGGATTTCTGCCTCTGTATCAGTGATACTGATGACTGTCTTTGGAATCCACAACCACACACAAAGTGGCCACACAGATTCAAAAAGCAGGAAAACGTGCTTGACCCCACTCTTTTTTTAGCTTCTTCTTCTTTAACACCAGTGAACCATCCGTCACTTAGGAGAGATCACCAGAACAGACGATCTTTAGCTGTAAACTGAGGATAACACTTCATGTTCTGGGATATACTGCACTTTATGATTGTTTCAGATTAGTCCACCAAAATAACAAACTTTCCTCACTTCTGATGCAGAGCCAGTCAAAGGCCTCGTAGGTGGGTGGTGATCGCCCTCAAAGGAGATAAATAAAAATTTACAGATGATGAATACTCTTCCTCGTTTTCTGCCCTGAGGTAACAAATAAAGAAATAAAAATATTAAGAAATACACTTTGCACTCTTGTTCCTCACAGTTTTTCATGTGTCCTGACCTGCGCTTGTAACAGAAAGCTGTGATGTACCAGAGATTGCTAGACTGACTGACTGATGGATGGATGGATGTCAAGAGGAAGATATTTACTGCATGAGGAAAGGAAGAAAATGGAGAAAAGCGGGGGAGGAACTGAAAGCCCAGTACAGAGGTATGTTGACTTGTGTTTATATCAAAATGCTGTTTTTTATTTGTAGCAGCCTAACAGCTAGCTAGTTTAGTATTTTCTCAAAGGGGCCACAAACATGTTTCTAGTGACCATGAAGTCTCCACCAGTCCAACCGGTGGAGGAACAAAAGTCTGACAGTGGCTGCTTATGGCTGGTCACACTTCTTATCCAGCTTATTTCCAGGTATTTGGTATTGTCACTTTTGGTAAACCTTTGTGGAAGGTGACAAATTAAAAGAAACCACTTCATCCAGCAACAGAACCTCTTCGCCATCCCCACCATCAAACACTTTTTATTTATTTGTTATCCAATCTTCTGCTCATCCATGGTGGAGATTAGATAAGACCGGAGCTGTTGGTGGGATGTGGCCCCGCAGCAGCCTCCTCTCAGCATGCTGGGGTCTTCCTTATCGTCCCCTCAGGTTATCCAGTGATGTCCAGGCCCGCGCTGCTGCTGACAAATGAGCAGGATGCTGCAGAGCCGATGTCATCTGTGGGTTCATGTCAAACCCTGTCAGCCTCTATCTGCTCAGGATGTGAGACCTATATTTATCCTCCCTTGAAATATCTGTCTGGGCATCTGTCTTTCTGTCAGCTTGTGTGGGTGTGTTTGTGTACATTCACCTGAATCTCTGACTGTCTTTTCTCTCCTTTCTTACAATATGCTGTTGCACCTCAGGTCAGTTCTGCTTCGTGGGGGCGAGAGCCAGCTTCATATCACAATTTGTGGTTTAAGAAATACCTTAACTTTATTTGTTTTGGAGGTAAATGAGAACCTTGTGTGACCATCACTCAAGTTATGCATTGATAAATGATTTGGACAATCAGCATAACTGATACTGTTCTATTGTCTGTAAACTGAATAATATAAAGTATAGCCAGTAGCTAGTTAGCTTAACTTAGAACAAAGACTGGAAGCACATCATTTTGAGCATATATGTGTTATTTACACAACAATTCTCATTGTCATATTTACATGCACATTCTCATTCTTAAAGTTGTTTGTGTGTTTTGACTGTTGTTTTTTCAGCCTTTCCACATTTCCACATCAAGTTTTTCTTGATAAACCACTCATAAAGCAGACCAAAAACAAACATATGTTTTTTGTCTCTGCATGTGAATGCACTGACACTTCTGTCACCAAAAAAAAAAATTAGTAATGATTTTAATATGTCATATCAAATATCCCAGTCTTCGGCATGTCACAAACAACATGTGGCTACTGTTTTTAACTTTTCGTATAAGTGTGTTCAGATCACTGCACAGCCGTGCATCTACATGCCTAACAAGGGCAGACGACCCTCGCTGATTGGAAACACCATGATACCAACATTTAATTAGTGTGTGAAGTGTGAGGAGCTGCAGAATTGTTCTTTTGTTCATCATATTCATTCTGACTCAAAAGCCGCTGCCTTCCAGCATCATGCAGGTTAGACTCTGATTAAATTTTTTTAAACAATCTTTTAATTAAGTAGGTGAAATTAAATGCTATTTTTAGATATAATGAGAAACTTTTTCCCCTTTGGATTATTAATGGATTAAAAAAAAGACAAAATTACATTTTCAACCGGAGTGAAAGCCAGAACCTTGTGAGGCGCGGATCAATGAACAGCCTGTGAGGATATCATCTTGCTGTAGTTTAAAGGATTTTGTGCTTCTCTGATTCCACAGAAACTGCTTGCCTCCTGTTATCACTGTAGTATACATAAGACAGGCACTAAAAGATGTAATTAATACCGGCTAAATGGAAGAAAAACTGCTGTCTGTAGGAATCCCTAAAGAGCTCAGTCCTTAATATCAGCGCCATTAAGTGTCTCTGGGGAGAGTAAGAGATTCAGATTGAACTGTCCAGCTTATACAATCCAGTCTCTTCACACCGAGGGCGGTCAAAGAAGGACGTGTGAGACGATTAAGACAATTAGTGTTCATGATGATGTTCAGGTGCGCAGAGTCGTGCCGGCAGGCCGCGAATCAACCCGACACTGTTTGTGTCAGCCAGCCTCGGGATGCTTGTTGCCTGATCCAAAAGACTGAGCTCTACTTTAAAATAATGACAAACAAATCAATAATAAATGAAGCTGAGAAGTGAGAAGTTCGCAAGAGACTCGTATTTTCCTGGAAGACGAACGAATTGAATTAAGAAAGGTGTTTGTAAACCTTATTAGATTGTTTCAAGGATGAGCCAGCGGAAACACGAATGCTGATATCACTTCTACAGACTCTTGTTTTCTCCTCTCTTGTATGACCTTGCTTTCTAAACCAAGTGTAAGTAACACCTTGAGGCTGTGTTTGTTTTCATTACAAGGGTGACTGGGCAGAGAAGTGAAGCAGCTCCCAGATAAAATCCTCACAGGCCAGAATATTTTACATTTGTCCAGTGCCAGCTTTCACTTGTATTATTGGACATCAATAATATAATAATGATAAATAATAACTGATTGCCCAGAGGTACGCAACTGAGCCCTCGTCTCAGACTGGGTGCATGCATGTGAACCATATATCACTTTATTTCACCCATGATGGCATAGACCTCCAGCTCCATGCGACCCTAAACAGGACTAAGTAGGTTTGGAAAATGAATGAATAATACAACTAAGAGATGTTGAGGTTCCTCCAGGAGCACACAGCAATAGAGACTCTTAATACTTTCCAGCCAAATGACCTGCCAAAAGCCCAGAGAATCCAGCAGCAGATGTTGTGAATAAAAAAGTTAGAGGAAGCATTGATCACTTGGCTGGCTCCTTTTGGTTTGTAAAATAAAGAAGAACATGTATGGGGAAAAATGGGGACGGGAGATTGTAGAGAGAAAGAGCTGCAAATCAAAATGATTCATTTCATTTAAAAGCATCATATAGGAGTGGAAGCTGACGAGGACACACTAAATTGCTGTAATATCACCCGACCCTGCCAAATGATTTTCTTCAGCACAATATAATCTTACTGTGAGCTCTTTTAAAAGTTGATTATTTGATGTTATCTTCATGTTAAGATAGCTTTTATTTTTGCACACAGAAGCTTGTGTGCACACCTGCACACCTGCTCTCTTTCAGCAGAAGTTACATACAGTTGCAGTCCAGCGCAACCACACCTTCTCACTATTTGCCTCTGAGCAAGTCCAATTATAATGATAGGCACAGTCACCATTTTAAGCTCCGATACGAAATTTCATCAGCTTATATCAGGTGAACTCGACCATAAAGGACACTGGGGTGAAATAACCTCCATTTTCTATCAATATTCAGACAGTGAAGCAACTGACACATACTGAATATCTCAGCGTTAAAAGCACTGTGCTCAAATGTTTGGCCAGGAATTTTCCACTCTCACTAATTCCATATCAGTATACCCTCCGAAATTTACTGAGTGTAAAATGTCGACTGTAAATGAGCCTGCTAAAACTATACACACCCTCCAACTGAAGATAAGAGTAATAACTGAAGCTTTTGCAGACCCAAACCACCCAACCATCACTAACCTCAAAGTACAGCTCCCACTCCTTTTTTCCTTGTTTTAATCTTCATGATGTATAGAAGCGGTTCCCAACTTTTACTGCCTAAAGAACCATCTCCCACCTTCACAGGCCTATCAGATTTACTCCTTCATGGATTTAAATTGATGTTATTTAACACTGCTGAATATATAAAACTGTATTTTTTCATTCAATGAGTATGAAGTTACAATTAACTTCTTGCGTCAGTATTGAAGTTAATTGAAGTCAATGAAATGAAAATAACTAACCGGAGCTCACTTTTTCATACATTGAATGGATATCGCTGAATGAACTGCATTTCGTTAACACAGAGTTAATCTTTGTACAATATTTTTGAACAGGCACTGACAAGACCACTTTTGCACATGTGCAGAATGGATGGGGTACTTGGAACAGACCAGGCGTCATGCTTGTAGCTAAATAAATTTTTTTTTTTTGCATTTCTTAGCTATTTTTGCTCTTCTTTTAGCAATTTCAACAATTTATTCATTATTTTTAGCTATTCTATAGTCTTTCCACATACCCTCTGCTGTAGAAGTACACCCTCGGGTATAAGTAGCCCTGACTGGGAATCACTCAGGTGCAGTGTTATCGTGCTGATGCACTCAGGAGGCATTTAAAAGCACTCTCTTGTTGTGTGATTTACAAAAAGGACATCTCTCCGCTCATCTCATTCATTGAAAGGATGTTACCAGGCGAGCTGAGGAAAGAGAAAGCTGAAAGATGCTGAAAGGAAAAATCAACAATAGTAATGGACAAATGAATAGATGCCCAGGAGAGCTGGCAGTACTGTACTTACTGATCTGAAATCTAATGCTGGCTTTGACTGGATTAATGCTCGACAAACATGTTGTGTCGATGGAGGAATTTTGTGTGTGCTTGTGTGTCTGAGGGTATGATGGAGCCAAGGAAGCATGTGAGCATCTGTTTACATATTAATGTGCAGAAAGATTTCAACATCAAAGTTAAGTGGACGTCTGGATAAATGAGGCAATTATATTCAGCGAGTCCACTGAGACTCATTTGCACTGTATGCTAACTAGGGCTAACAGCAGGTTGGAAAGGAATGAATACCAACAGTGGATGCTATCTGACACGGCAACTTAATTCTGTCCTCTTGATACATCTGGTGAGGAAGACCATATTTAAACTTTGTAAAACAGATATAAGTATATCAGCCTGAAGATGAAAAAGCTTCTACAAGAGTTTAAACACAATAAAGGGCTGGTGACAAATTAAAGCTATGTTATCAGTACTTTTATATCATCCACTTTGAAAATTCTCCTCAGCTTTATGGAGCATTTTTAGCACCAAATGCCAGTCAGAAAATGTAAGCAATAGTCACTTAACATGGCGGAGAATCCAGTAGGTAACGAGCATGTCAGGAGTTGGTGGGACCCAGTAAGTGAATATTTGACTTTATTTGGCAGATGGACAAAAACTCCAAATTAATGTTGCTCTGTGTCTGACGGATGGATGATTTGCTAAAATGTTCACCCCGGCAAGTTTTATAAGGCGGCACGGTGGTGGATAGCACTGTCACCTCACAGCAAGGGGGTTCCAGGTTCGAATCCCGGTCTCAGCCCAGGTACTCCGGCTTCCTTCCACACTCTCAGAAACATGCATATTAGGCTAGCTGGCTACTCTACATTGCCCCTCGGCGACCAGTCCGGGACGAACCCCGCTTCTCACCTGTAGTCAGCTCGGTTAGGCTCCGGCCCCCCTGTGACCCTGATGGATAAGCAGTGGGAAAAAAAGGGATGGATGGAACAATGTCGAATATTTTATTATTTTATGTTTCTGCCTGTTTCACTGCCCTTATATATATCTATATATATCTATATATATGTGTTTGTGAGAGAGACTCTTCTGGGTTAACAACTCCAGCCTTGCCCTTTTATGTTTTCGTTCGCTTTTTCTTTCACATTATTTTCATCCTCCTTGTGTCTTATGACTTCATTGTTTGCTTTTCTTTGTTTGCTTGCTCTTATTGTTTGCTTCTCTATGGAGCCCAGTGTAACTTCTGGGAAGAAAAGCTCCACATAAATATTCATTATTTATTATCATCTGACCTCTTCACAGGAGCAATTGATAAAAGTCTGTAAACGACTTGATTTAGCCTTCTTCATTAAGTGTGATAAATCAGTCCGCACAGTAACTGGGCAACAACTAACATCTCCCCAGTAAATACAGGAAGCTGTAGAATATTTACTGTAATAGTAAGAGAAAGTACTTTTTTCAGTCATTTATCAGTCAGGTTCCAAAATTTTAGCCGCTATCTCTCTTGCCTCTTGCATTTTTCCATGGCAGGAAGTTCTCACGTCCACTGAGGTTTGATTCGTCGTCCAGAGCAGCTCTGCCTCCGCCGAGAGTGAGAGCATGACTAAAACTCCATCCCGCAGTACAGAAACCTGTTCAAATTAGTTAATTCAGACAGACAGATCTGATTTGAACTCAGCACCGCTTCCTGCTTCCTCCTGTCAGCAGGATAACAACAGGCTTTACATTTGGCCTTCAGGGGAGGGAAGCAGTGGGGCATAAAGACAGTGGCTGATGTTAAAACTGGACTAACCTTGTATCTGTGCTGGTATGGGTTTTTTTGGGTTTTTTTTATTGCTTTCAACTCTTTTTTGCGATTTCCTTTTTAGTTTCTATTTGAATAAAAAGCACAAGGGATTCATTCAGCGCATATTCATGATGATAAAGTGTAGAAGTGACAATGAGAATGACAATAATAAAACGTGTTTTCATTCAAAGCAGAATGGGAGATGTTTTCATGGTAATATTTAAGACGTCTCCGTGAGGGAACGACTCAGCTGGCTGAGATGAAACGACGCATTTTCACAGTGTTCGAGAAATTACTTTTCCTCACACCTCCAGTGCAGAGTGGTAAGGCAATTTCATGAGATCCTTCAGATATGGCAACAAATAATCAAGAGGACAAATAGCATCAATCCAATTTTCAATTTTGCTTCTTACAGGAGGAGAGGATGGTCGAGGTGGAATTATGTTCCCATATTTGGCACAATGTCCTATTGAGAGAAGGAGCTGCTCTCTGAAATTTCCGAAGCGTTTTTCTCTACCTCACAAGTGTTTTGTAGGGAGAGGAAAAGCAAAGTCCTTGAGGGACCAAAGCTGGTAAGAGAAAAGGGATAAAGACACAGAAAGGGAGAACGAAAGAACATTAATGAGTACTTTGCTTTGAGTTGCTGTAGATTTTTCTTCTTCAAAGTTTATTCTTGATTTATTACATTCCTCAGACTGTTTAAGATATCCAACTCTTTAGTCAGAAGCATTTTAAGATAATCAAGCCTCTTGAGATGATGTGTAGTTGTGCAAGATTTTGAACAAAAAGCTGGTAAGAAGCTAAATATACTGAAGAGAAACTCAGAGCCACCCTCAAGCTGTGATGTTAAAAGCTGCTTAGTGAGAGAGCAGAACTGGTTTTGATTGTACTTTTTTTGCACCGATCTTGTACCGCTAAGGTGGCCAGACAGTGCAGCTCCAGATTATTACCCGCCATGTGCACGCGGGTTTTAGAGGCCACAAAGTTTAGTGGATGTTTGCTTTTATTTATTTACTTGCATGTGCAAGTCTTCCAACTTTTTCTACCATGACAAAGTCCACTGATTCCTGTATGTGCTCTCAGTGGACAGAGCTGTGTGTGTTTGTTTGTTTGTTTGTTTATCTGCATTCAGTCCTTCCTCTGGCTCTTACCTGCTGTTTCTCAGCACAGTGCTTCTTCTCATCTCATTAGCCAGATATCCAACCATGTAGTGCGAACTTTGGCGAGATGTGTCGCAAATCTGCAAAACAAAATGCAAATTGATGTGCATTTATGATTTGAACTCATGAGACTGGTGACGTTAAACGCTTGCCAAAGAAGAGCACAAGTAAAAAAAAAAAAACAGTTTGGAAATCTGATATCACATCACAACATATCACACATGTTTTGTCTCTGTCGAATCGATGTGCAAACTTTTCTACCTTACCTTAGCTTTTCTAGGCATTTCCATCTGTTTTTGTGTTGTTTGGGTGGACGGAAACACACCTAATGTTGTTCCCCATCCCTCCTTTATTGCACATGAACATGTGCCTCCTCTCGCTTCTGCTGCCAGCTATCATTCCTTACTCTGCATGCTCTGTTGAATATGATCATGCAGCAGCTTCATCAGTGTTGGCAGTACACTGCATCAGTGGGGAAATGAACCAGGCAGCACGCTGCTCCTTCTGGCCCGCCACTAAGGCCTTGTTAGTGTTCGTTTGTGGGGTACAGTGGAGCAGGAAAATGGGGCCGTGCAGTGGATTTATGCCAAAATAAGCCTCTTTGCACCTGTATGATCATGCATATGCAAATTGCTATACTTTCTCTACATTATGCTGATTTTCTAGGTGAGGTGAGACTGTGATGGATTCGCTAAAGCTTCAAAACGTTGTCAAAATGGTGTTTAACACACTGTGCCACAGCAAGACTGTCCCCGCCAGAAAATGGCACGAGTCGATTGTTTCAAAGCTTACAGTAAGCTAACCCACTATTTTGTGGTTTTGAATTGTTTTTGATGGTTTCACTCTGGTAGCTGTAATACAACGTACAGAACACACTGTATAAAGCATTGTCTGTGGAAACACAAATAGATTTAAAAAAAAAAAAAATCAGTGTCTTTGAAAGACTCCTCCCAGGGTTTGGCTAACACAGTCTGCTGAGGTCTTAAATTAGCTTCAGGAGAACCTCAGACTATATTTTTTGTATTTTCATAAATTTTATGTTGTTAACCAGCGACCTGTAGAGTAGCTAAATACACTTGAGTTGTTGATGGTCTGTTGTTGATTCCATCTTGCTGGCAGAGCAGAGTTGTTGTTCTGGTTGTGTAGTTAAGCTAAGTGAGCATTGCACTGTGTAGCCCATGCAGGCCTCTGTGGCTAACTTAAGTTTGCACCATAAATTCATCACATTTTTTCTTTCTTTTTTTTTTTTCCATCCACCACACACTGCTCGGTTCACTGCTGGAAGAAGAAGAAGAGCCTCGTTAAAGAGACACTATGCTGGCATTCTGCAAGACATGACCTTGATAAGAAACAGCAGGCACTTTAGAAGAAGGATCAAAGGTGGTGTGGATGAACACTAGCAAGGCTAAACTACTGATGACCTTCACAGGGAACAACAGAAGCCCCTCTGCTGTCTGCATGGTTTGAAGGTCATTGGTACATTTGGCTTTGTGTTTCCTGGGCATTTGTGGATGAATCTCATATGTGGGTATTCATCTAAAGTTAACAATATCTTTGTGCTGGCCTATGTGTGACTCTAGGAATGTGGATTCCATTGATTGGCATACATCTTATTTTGAAATTAAAGTGCTCACTCACAGAAATGTCAAAAAAAGTACATGCATGATTATAAAAGCGTTTGGGTACTTTCTGCCAAACATTTTAATTGACATCAGAATAACTGATGAGGTGTTTCTGACTGGAATATCCATCAATCTGACGGCTTAATAAATATTCAGGCTTTGCGGTGTGGATTGAGTGTGAGAGGGGCTCAGAGGTGACAGTTTCAGCAGTTGTCAAAAGGTGCCTTTTTTTGACCGAAGTGTATTGCACCTTTGAGGCCTCCGGGTCAAATCCAGCCTTCATTCTCGGCGTCCTTCAGTCTGCTTCCTCGTCTCTCTTCAGTATGAATTTTCTATAAAGGCAGAAGAACTGGAGGATTAGTATTTAAAAGCGAATTTCCAGAAAAGTTGAGGACAATAGTCCCTGAGGGCTTCGTTTAGAGCAGAATTTGCAGAGTAAACATGACCCTCCAAGGAAAGAACACACTCGCACTCACACCACTCATCTCTTACTGACATGAGTGTATTCAGTCTATTTCTCAGCACAGGTTTCGTACTTATAAAAAGCATTTATGAGAATTTCCTACAAATGAGTGTTTGTGGATAGGCTCCAGTCCCCCTGCGACCCTGACGGATAAACAGTATAGAAAATGAATGAATGGGTGTTTGTGCATTTTTATCATGACAGTAATATGTATTATTATTCCACCAATATTCCACTTGTGTGTTTGAGAGGTCTGCATGGGGCTTTCATTTCCTGCGGAGCATCAGAGGCCATGTGACCTGCTGTAACCTCCTCATGCAGATGCAAAAACATGTAGCATCTCACTGTAACATCCCGCTAATGCGTGCATGTTGCATTTCCAGTTTTATTCTTGTAACTAACATCCCCTGTCGTTTCAGTTCCTGTCCTGTCGTCTTTCCCTCGCCCTGCCCACGAATGGTCTCACTGCTCAACTGCCCCTGCTTTTGTCTGCAGGTAACCCCGTATGTCTTCTTGCTTTTCCTGTTACACCATATCTTTGTTTATTGTCTTCTTATGGGTTTTTACTCAGCTCTGTTTATTGGACTTTGGCCTACTTGCTGCTTGCGTTTGTCTGTGTGTGGACTCGTGTTCTTGTGTGCGACTGCGTTTTTCTTCAGTAAAGACTCGTGTCCTGTGTGCTTCTGTGCACCCGAGTTTGTGTTACCAAGAAAATATTTTTGTGAGAGCAATCCTGTGCAATCATCACCTTTCATTTTTGCACCATGTTACTGTGCACTAAGGATTCAGATACGGAAGCATCTTTTCTTTTTCTAACCTTTCTGTTATTTTAAAGTTAAATCAAGCGAGCAAACTTTATGGTAGTAATTATATACGTATTTGGAAGCAAGAAAAGTGCTCAAAAGGTCATAGCACAACTTGTCCTCGAGCAGTGATAAATTTAAATTCCTCCTTCATTCAGAAACACGTGTTAGCGATCGTCACTTCCCTCGGATGTTTGACCTTCACTGTGCAGAGCTTGACACCAGAAAGCTGTATTCACATTCACCTGCTGAAGGGGAAGAAGTTCCTCTGAGCTCACCTTGTTGAACACAGCTAACAAATGCGGTCTGAGAATGAGGTGGACTTCTCGGTGAAGTTGAAGACACTTGTTTTTTTTTTGTTACACATTCTGGATTTTTCCATGCAGGAGAAGTAGATGCTAATTTGAATAGATTCTTTATAAGACATCTAATGTTTTAGTGGTGAGACAATATAAGGAAGAGAAAACTGTTCAAAGCAGATGTCTTAAGCATGTCTGGAGGGAATATTTAGAGGTGGACTTCAACTATTCATCTTCCTCTGCTCTCCTACATATCCAACAGTTTCATTTCAGTGTTAGTTCAAGCTCTGTAGAAACTTAGTTGTGTTGAGTTTATACATGAATGGGTTGCGCTCTATATTTCTGTGCCCAGGGACGCACATCATAATCTGTTCCTGAGTTTGAATCAGCGTCCCCCATACAGAGAGACGTGAGCACTGCATTTCGGATGACTGAGACCAACAGCTCACAGCTGCGCAAGGAGCAATCAGCCACATGCTCTCCCTGCGCTGTCTAACATTTCTGGGACTCCCTTCAGGAACTCTGAGCTCTTTCAGGATCTCAGCGAGGGAGGCGGCGCGCTCTACTCGGACCCGCAACAGTTTAGTGAAATCCCTCCCTCCTCTTTCCCCTCCATCAGTTGGCGGAGGGCAGGCGGTGTGAAAGCATCCTCCCCAAAGGGTACCGGACGGCTCCTCCACAACACTGTGTCGGCAGTGCTACTGCAGCGCAGCGCAGCGCATCGGAGCGGAGCTGGAGGAGAGCAGAGAAGGGCAGCGAACAGGAGAGGAGAGGAGCAGAAGGAGGAGGAGGAGGTGGACGGACGGACGGACTGTCCCCTCCGACAGGCGGGATTACACTCTGCAGCACCCCGTCGCTCCAACATGCCTTTGGGGAGTACAGGAGTCGCTGGGATTACCGCGCTGGTCGCCTCGCTGCTGCTTGGCTCCTGTGGGACAGCTGGAGAAGGTGAGCTGAGCGGCTCTGTGCGCTCTCTGGCAAGGAGAGCGGGCTGTTGGCTGCCTTGTTTTGTTCAAAGGAATCTCATTTAAGGCATCAGTGGATGAATGTAAGGCTGTGTGCTTACAGTGGTGTGTCAGAAAATAACTGAAATATGTTAAACATGTTAGAATGTCAGTATGGATGAATCCTAATTTATACCAATCCTATTCTAAGGCAACAGGTGGGGATTGTTTCCATTAATGATTCATCTGCTGATTATCTTCTCAATTCATTTATTTATCAGGTAATTAAGAAAATGACAAAACAGCTGTGAAAACTGTTAATTACAATTTCAACAAAGTCCAAGATGTTGTCTTCAAATGTTTTGTCTGACCAGCAGTCCAAAAACCAAACACGTTCAGTTTAGAAAATTAACTGCGAATTTGCTTGAAAAATGACTTCACCTGTCATCAATTCAACCAGTGATTAATCGTTTCCAGCTGCAGCCTCTTCCTCAAAAACTCATAAAATCTGCCTTCATGTTTGCTGTCCTTAATTTTGTGAGAGCGTTCTATTTGTTTTCACCAGATAGCAGAAGAAGTTAAGGCAGCTGGAAGTCGGTTTTGATCTTGTGCTGCGACTTGCTTGTCTTATACTGTATAGCTCATGTGATATATTTTGTGAATTTAGGGAATTAAACAGTTGGCTGGGTCTGATCAGAGCACCGCGGGGGGCCTATCGTTGAAAGGAACAAAAAATCCTCTGGGAGTTTGCTGCTGTCAGGTTTTAAGAGACGACGAATCCCACGAGTGGCATTCTTATTTTAGCATTTCCAGCATTTGATGTTTTCTCATGAGAGAGGGAGGGAGATGGTGGTCTGTCCATGGAGATGTGAGAGTGCTGCACAGGATGTTGCTGCTGCTTCAGCTCCGGTTTTGTACTCAGTAAAGATTCCCAAAAAAGTGCGCTCTTGGGTAAAGGGATGATTTCGGAAGTGATGCAAACTGTCAAAGTTGCTTATTTCATAGTTGTGTGTGAAAAGTGATTTCGCCGTGCAACAAGTGGAAGACATTGATCTTCTATTCCCGGCTGTTGTCAAGTCCCTACAGTGCATCGCTCTTGTTTTCCTCTCAGGAGGTTTTTAATGAAGGGTTCCAGTGGATGCACTCAGTGAAATCTGTTGACCCTTCCTCTCTCCACTGTAATTACACTGTACTCCCTTTGACTGGTGTGGTAAACAAGGGCAGCCTCATACATCACATTCCTGTAGGCACATCAAGCCAAAAAGATCTCTAACAAGCCTGATGGACCATCAGGCTTTCACACACACACACACACACACACACACACACACACACACTGTAAGTCAGCAGGTTGATTGGAATAATGGAGGGATAGCCGCTGAATGTGGAGGACAGAGAGCAGGGTAGATGCATTATTACTCGTAGTGGTTTCTCAAGTGCACTGACTGTTTGCAAAGACAGCAGCTGTTAAAGCAAAGGGAGGTATTGATAGTACGATTCAGATGAAATGGACATGCTGTGAGTCTCGGCTCAGACGTCTGCTCGACGCATGGAGCTCGAGTCAAATCACAAGAATTTTTTTTTTAACTGTATCACTTTACTGAGCTTCAGATGTTTTGCTCTGCAGCATATCAGTCAGAGCCTTTATCATCCACTTAATGATCTGTTTTCTGACCAGATTCTGCTTCCCAAGCAGTGAAGAAGTTTGAGCTGAACCCATCACATCATTCATCCTGTTTTGCACATGAGGGACAGGAGGTTTCTGTCAGTGTCACATCCATCATCCTCAGAGATACTCTCTTTCTCTGTTAATATACTACACCCCCTCTCGCTCTCTGTCTTTCTGTCTCTCTCTGTCTCTCCCTCCCTCACCCACATGTGTTTGTACTGAAACCGTCACTCTTGTTCAGCTGTTCACTCCCGAACAGTACGAGAACCTGACATTTCCTTCCTTGCTGTAACTTTCTGAAACCCACAGTCCGACATACAAACCCACACCGTGCATTTTGCCTCCCAAGCTCTCACTTTTCTTTTGGTTAGTAACACCTATTTTTATCACTTTTGTTGGGTACAAGTAAGTGCCACAATATGAACCCCTCCAGCACAGGCTGTATGCAAACCTGTGCCTTTACACCCATATTTTAACTTGTGCTGACTGGACAGCTTGTGCCCATGTACCTGAGACTATACGTTAAATTTGGTCACTATTTTTCAAAGTGCCCTGATGCTGAGTTGGTATTTAAACTCATAGCTCTCTGTGGTGGTCGGCTTTTCACCCTGCCTTTGAGTGAGCAACCGTTTTGGGTGGATTTTGATGTCTGGAAAGGTGGAATAATGTGTTGTACCTGTTATTTCAGTGTCAGAGTTAAATCCCGTGACCTGAATGCCCAGCAATTCACTCTGAGCTCTTGGTTTTGTGGCAGTATAACAATGCCACACTACTCTTGCCTTTGGTAAAGTGAAAGAAAAACAATAAATAATAATAAATTAAATCATTTGCATGTTTTAAACATTTGAAGAAGAAAGACAAATGCTGTCATTTTTCTTGTGAAGATTCTTCACACATCACCATCATCCTTTACATCGTGGTCATCCAGTCACCATCTTCATCACCCTCACCATCAACATCCACTAATGTCTCTGGTAAACAATCAGCACCTTCTTCCTCCCATCAGCTTTATTGATCCCATGGGGATATTTGCCTCTCATGTCCACATGCTCTCCTGCTTTGTTCTGGTTCATATTGCCGTTACCGTCGGTACCTCCTTACCACAGGCACTGCACAGGCAGACACATCTGTTTTGCATTTTCTTGTAAACTATTATAGAAAACACAATTTTGTCTTCATTTTGATTACTGCATTGGTGGAATCAGCAGTCAGGAGGGTTTCGTCTCTCAGATGGCTGAGACTGCAGGTTGGGTAGGTGTGTTTGATTATTTAACTAGCTCAGGCTGAGTCGGGGAGGGAGGGGGGACATTAAAGGTGCTGTTATTTTCTCAGACTGCTGGAAATTCATCTTCTCCACACCACAGCCAGTCTGACTGAGAATAAGTTGGTGAGAAATATGCCGGGAGAAGAGTTGATTTAAATTTGGGCCTGGCTCCCTGCCTCATATGCGAACAGTCCTGTCTCATCAGAATTTATTATTTTTCAATGAGCTGGTGGTTTGCGCTGAGAGAACATAAACCTCTGAATAAAATCAATTTAGTGTGAATGTGTGAGACATTTTCTGTGCAAGTCCTGCTGTCCTTTATGCTTCGTGAGACGGCGGAGTCTTAGAGAACCACTATGAGGAAAGAGCAGAGCAGTGAAGGATAAATCACCCTTACTTTTCCTCTTTAGTGTCATTTATGAAAATGTGTTTAGTAGAAGTGGAGTCATGAGGAGGTTCTGATTAAGTCAAGGTTACAGTGGCAGCGGCTGGTCGTGTGAGCCTGGAGCTGCCAGTCATGAATCTGGATTTATTAATCCAGGGACAAGTATTTAAGCGATAAAAGTGACAGAGAACTGCAGTCCATCCATCTGCCTTTGTGACCTGTGGGATTTTGTGTTTGCCCAAGGCCAACTCCCCAGTGGATGTTTGCCTCCCTAAAAACAGACCCATTCATCAAACGACCCTGTCGTTATATCAGATGACTTGTTATCGGTCCAGGAATCGGCCGCATTCTGCTGAGGTCACTATTCACTGTCACTCTCGCAAGCAGGAGTAAAGCAAAAACTGTGTATCAGCTATTAGCAGATATGAAAAGGACACTTTGTACTGTCAATCTCCCGTTGATTTTTCTAACACCAAAAAATATTGACTGTTGATATCCAGTTCATAAAAACTTTACCACCTTTTTCTTATCTGTACATGTTGCACATTGCATTTTATCAAACATAAAAAAACTGAGAAATCAGTTGCACCATGAGGCTCATTTGGTTGATTTTGTGGAGCTTTCAGTCATATTACATTATCTTCATCAGCAGCGTTACAATCTATAACCACACTAGTTACGTTACGTATATAATTTAAGCACGTTACATACATTAACTTGTGTACATGAGTTAAAACAAGGCAATCCCTCCACTGACCCCGACCTTCCCCTGAGGACTTTTATTCCAAGTCGCCTCCACAAAGTTGAGCCCAGGCCAAACATTTGAAATAAAACTGAGATAGAGAATATAAAAAACACGTTATTTCAATAAGTTTGTTGTGGGGGAGGAGAAGAACGAAAAGAGAAAAAGAGCAACTACAGCAAGAGTTGGTAAAAGAAGAAGAAGAAGAAATGAGGAGTGTACAAAAAGTGGAGGAGCTCGGTTCAGTGCACCGTGTGGACATTCATTGTAGTCGCCCTTCGTCTTTAAGCCGCGCAGTGACACTCCCAACTCCTTCTCTCATTTCACCCATCACTGGGTTTTCTTTTTTCTTAGTGTGTGTGTGTCCATCATGTCAGATTCATTTGCCTGACTCCCCTTGTCTTACCTTCACACAGCTGCAGCTCTGTGGTGCACAACAACACAAGTTTCAGCCATAAAGTCCTGTACTGTAACGTGGGTTTTCAACACAATTACCTTTTCTTTGAAGAAAATCAGTGAAACAGATTATGTGTTTTATTTGAAGGCATTGTCATTTTCTCCCTGACAATTACTGCAATCCATGAAATGTTTCAGCGCATTGGCAGTTTTCAGTGGAAAAAAAGGATGGAAACACTGCGTCCAGTATGCTCACATATTGATGTACTTTTTTTTCCATCAGCTTTAATTGTTAGAGTAAACCAATAACAAGCCAAACTTTGTGGGCTCCATCATGGATTATGTAATTTATTTATTTTACTTGTTTTCATTTATTTTTTTTTTTACTTATCATTCACAACATCTGATGGGCAACGCTGGCAAAATAAGAACCACATTCTGACAAAGCAGAATTTTCTTTTATAGTGATATGGTTACTCACGTATGTTAGAGTTTTACCACGAGCCTTGTGCTCTTTAAAGGGCTCCATCATTCCTTATGCACACTGTCACGTGTCAGCATCCTCCATGATTGCTGCTCTCGTCTCATTCAATTAAACACCAAATTAACATCAGATTAGTTCTAAATACAGTTAATAATTGCCTAACCTGCTGCTTTTATCTCCCTGCTTTCTGATTTAATGACAGCTTTTATATTTGTTAGCCTGAGGAGCAGAGTGGCACAGTGGGAGCAGGACACATAAGTGCCTCTTGAAATAAATATCAACTGTAACCATCAGTGCTGTTACTAATATACTTATACTGTTCTCACCTCCCTGTTGCAGGGACACTGGAAAGTCTCAGCCCAAACCCGACACCATCAAGTTGATACTCCTGGATCTTATTCCTGTAGTTTTGATCATCACCGCACTTCCTTTTGATAGCGTTTTTATCGGGGCAACCGTGCAAGCCAATTGTAGAAAGCCTAGAAGTCCAGTTATCATCCCCAAACGTAATGATGGCCAAAAAATTTTTCTTTAATGCAAACATTTATCAATAAAAGCTGGAAGCTGAGTCTTTTTTCAGTCGCAGGATCTCTCTCTCTCTCTCTCGCTCTGTGCTTGCCCACAGCAGCATCTCCAACAAAATGCAAACCAGGAGCATGCAGATACAGTGTTTCAACACCAAATGTTGAACCTGGGAGGAAGGCTGAAAACAGTGCTTATAAAATCTCCCTGGGAAGTCTTCATTTTCTTTTTTGTTGTTTTACAACATTGAATTTAATTATTTAATGTGACACCAATTGACAGAAAGATAGAAAATAGTTTGCATATTTATTGATTTAAAAATAGGACCCACATAAGTCCTCACTGGTGCAGCCAGTGGCTGCAGAAGTCACGTAATAAACAAAAAGTGAGCTCACCTGTGTGTTGTGGTTTCAGGGTCCATCAGTAGCAGTGATGTAACCTACAGCAATCCTCCCAAGTCTCCATAAGACTCACATATTTCATTGTGAATGAGTTTCGGTCTTCCCTCTCATCACTACTGTGCTTGCATTCTTGTTTTTGTTGCTTGTCTCAGCACTCACCGTGTGTGCTGATGTGATGAGCGGTTAAGCCTCGCAGACACCAGATAAATGTTTTAATTGCTGCTTTGTTTCCTTGCAGTTTGCTTTTGAGCATTTAATTCCACTGATTAAGTCCGCCTCCCGTGGAGCCACATATTAATGTAGCTGGAAGAAATTATAGTATTGTTTTCATACTATTTCACAATGAAATGTAGGTAATTATGTTGGCGAGAACAGCGTCTGCAGAACAGCATCTACCAGCTACAAGTGTAATGTAGTATTTTAACTAGGGGCATGTAGTGATGGTGAGAGTCAGCAGAATTACTGGCCTGCCTGGTGTGTCACCGGCAGACATATGAAGGGCTGTAAATGAGGAACAAATACTGCGTTTCTCAGTCCGGCAGCAGAGTTAAGCTGTGAGACTGTCAGGCTGATTCACATCAGTCTCAGCCACACTACTTCAGCAGGCCACTCGCTAGCTTAAATTACACAGCCACAAATTAGTGATAATTAAGCATGACTTAGCAAAGATACTTTCAGGTGTCGCGTCACAAATAGAAAATCTCAAACTGAGACCTTCATTTACTTATGAAGGCTTGTAGCAGTTACACAGAAACAGACTCTGTGACTGTGTTTGCTCCTCAGTGGGGCTGTCGTGGTAATTGTAAAGAAATAATAATTAAAAAATAATATCAGATGAGATAGATAGATGTTTATATCTAAAATTGATTTAGAATTCATTTATTTAAAATTTATTTTTTCAGACCCTGAAAAAACTGTCCACTACTTCTGTCCAAACTGAACAATGTTTGGATGGAAGAAGTTGTTAATGGTCCCCAGAGGACGATTCCTACTGACATTCGTGACTTTGGACTCACAAGTCAGTAACACATCTTTTACTTATTGTCAGAACACAAGATGCCTTCTTCAGTAGAAAGTTGTAGAAAGTCACTTTTGATGTGTCAACAATCCGCCCAGATTTCTTCAGACGCGTGTGAGGTTAGACAGAAACTAACCTCGATATCAGTGTATGTGGATTTTCACGCTTTAAGTTTGAGGGCATCTTGAAAACCTTCAGAGTATCAGTTTCCAGGTTATTTTCTGTATAAAAAAATAACATCTTATTTTTTGTATCCATCAGTATGAAGGCAACAGAAACAGGCGTTTCATTATTTATTTCGTGTTATTTCCAAGTTGTTGGAAAAGTTGTTTAGTGTTGACAGACGTTTGAGTTCTCACTCACCTCTTACTTTCCAGCGGTGTTTCTACAGGCAAACACTCAAACAGTGTGTGAAGCAGAAAACCTTTTACCATTTGCGGTTTTTTTGCAAAGAGTGAGGAGATTTAAAGACACAAACAAGCAGGCAAATAAACGAGATCTTAACCTTAATTTCGCCCTTAAATTCTGCAACTGAGCGTGTATGAGAAAGAGATCAAACTGAAGAACAAGTCAACCCTGAGTGTCTCGGACACATCCTGCTCTGAACTCTCATAACTTTAGTTTGTTGAAGTGATGGATGATACCTATCAGTATTCAGCATCTCTGGATCTGTTGTCATCCCTCTGGGAACTCAGTTATTTCACTAAAATGGTAAAGTGGATGATACAGTGTACTGCAGGATGAAGGATGGACTTGGTCTTTCCTGTCCTGCTTTACAAAGTGGTGTCATCATTTTGCTTGCATCACTTGATGCTTCATACAAACATACAAAGTACTCAGGGCACAGTGGGTGGGATGTGCTGATCCAGACTGTCAGTGTGATAAATTTGCTGCTTCAGGTTTCTGCTGTCAAGAACTGTAACTTGTGGCTCTCTTAATTATTGTATTACTGTTATTGTTATTGCTATTTTTTTTATTAGTTCCATGTAATGTAAATATGCCTGGCAGTTCAGCAGCCTTTTACCATAATTGTTCTATATGGTTTCTATATTTGTGCTTTATATTTTTCTCACAGTCTCCTCTTAAATGTCACCACGTCTCTTTGAAAAATCGGCCTCTGCTTCTTCCTCCCAGATTTTCTTGGCCAAGCCATGCTCTCATGACACATTATCCACGGAGGTTTTATCTAGCTCATTTAACCTCTCTACACTAATACAGCTGTAATTTACTGCAATCGGTGCTCAGCTATAATCCACAGCTTGCCGTGTGCCTCTGTGAGGTGCCGAGAGGTGGAAACAGCAGCGCTATGAATGGTGTCAGGATCTGCCAACATCTATGTAGTCAAAAATGGAGTGAAAAATATAACTTGGATGAATTTTGTATTTGGTGAACTGACTCATTTGATAAAATCTCACTGGATAAACTTTTGTGAGGCCAGTCAAGCTGAGGATTTCTCCACACTGTTGAGAAATGAGCCAGATTTCCAAACTGAAAAATGTGACTGGAATGTTTTCAGTAGTTTTCCTTATACTAGAAGGAAACTAAATTTTTTGCATTTTAATGTAACTTTTTTGCATCAAAAAACATGACAGCTGACACTTTTTGACATGTAAATAGCAATTAACAAGTATTTCAACGGTGAGCACAGGAGAGTTTTCAGTGGTGATGGTGATATTATTGTGCAGGAGAGGACTTAGGTGGATCTGATATGCTGTTCAAAACTGTCAGCAGCCTGTGGTTTATACTTTCAGGTAATGAAAATGCCTTTATGCTTGAAATGAAGTACAGTAATGTTGACAAACTAATCTCAGTTTAGGCTGTGTTGTCAGAGTAGGTGGACGGGTCCGGGATTTCTGAAAGGATTGTGAATAATTTGAACTGATTCTCTCCCCGGTGGTCTGAAATGACATCCATTAAAAAAAGACATTTTAGATCACACTTACATGGTTTTCATGGAAACAAGTGAACATTTGATAGTTTGTCAACAATTCCCTTTCCTTTTGGATAAATGACAAAATTTGTCATAAACTGGTGGCTCACAATCTCCATTGCAGTTCATCCCAAAGGTGTTGGATTGGGTTGAGGTCAAGTTCTTCCACACCAAACTCATCCAACCATGTCTTTATGGAGCTTTGCCATGTGCACTGGGGCACAGTCATGCTGGAATAGAAAAGGGCCTTCAACAAACTGTTGCCACAAAGCTGGAAGCATAGCATTGTCCAAAATGTCTTGGTATGATGAAGCATTAAGATTTCCCTTCACTGGAGGTCAGGGGCTGAGCCCAAAGCCTGAAAAACTGTCCTATAAAGAGGTGTGTCTGGATACTTTTGTCTATAGTATAATTACCAGGAAGAGTTTGGAACACTATTGGCTGTTATTGTGCTGAGTTCATCTTAATGGACGTACATCTTACACAAATTCATTGTTGGCTTCTTTTTTTGTGTAAAACCTGATCCAGCAATATATTTAACTTGAGTGTTAAATGAGTGGTTGATAATATTTGAATGCAAAGACAAAAGAAAAGGTGAAGTTTGATGATGTAGTGTGGGGCTCAGGGGATGTTACTCACTTCACATTTGGTCACGTTCGCCAACTTCCCTCCTTCCACTCTCTGACTCTCTCCCAGCAGTTAGACCAAAGGAGACGTCACCTTGAACAGAATTATGGATTTCTCTTGTTTTGAACATTGCTGGAAATATTTTTGATAATTTAAGTTCACAGCTGAACCAAATATGCAACAAAAGGCCTGCCATTTTTAGACATTACAATGCAGAAATGTTAGATTTTATACTGTTTAGTTAACACTGGCACCTGCATCCTTTATTTTGACACTGCAGTGTTTGCAGTTTGCTTGCTGGTGCATCAACATAATGTGAACATATGTCTTAGTCATTCAGAGTCAGTTTGTACTCAACTTAGACCTCCAAAACCCATCATTGACATTTCTAAACATCAAAGTGTATGAAGCATGAAAAGGTCACCACTGACTTTCTCCTCCCACTGACTTGTTTTATTCATGTTCCTGCTCTGTGTGACCCATTTTCTGCTGCGCCAATCCTGCATTTATCTGTTACAGGTACTCAGGAGAGCTTCAGGTTTACCCTTTCAATTAGGAGAAAAGTTCACTTCCCTCAGTCTGCTTTTCGCTGATATTATAGTGAAATAACACACTGTAGATTATTGCTCCATAGGTTCCACAAAGCAAGCCATGATTCTTAGCATGTCTTTTCTGTTCTGTGATTGGTCAGCAGACGTATGTGACAGCCCGCTGGTGACCAATCTGCCGCCGTCATCATTCAGAAGCTCCTCCCAGCTGACCAGCAGCCATGGGCCGGTCTTTGCTAAAGTCAACAGGAGAGAAGGTGAGAAGTCATGCTTTCTTCCTCTCGCAGTGACGCCACATTTCGGTTTATTTCCTGACAACTGACCAAGCCGATCGATGCAATGGTTCACACAGGCTTACTTTACTTTGTTTCAGTGGTTCATACTTAACACTACAGTAGAGAGCTTGCATACATGGTTGTATATGTGCACACACACACACGCACGCACACAGGTATTGGCTTAGGTTGGTTTCTCCTGCCTGCATTGTCCTCATGTAACTTGCTTTGGTAACTTTGGTGTTTATTTCCTCCGTTTGGTGATGTTGTTATAGTTTTGACTGGGCCTTGCTGGAGTGTGGCTTATCATTTTGCACCGGAGGGACTTTACCTTTGTTCCGACTGGAGGAACCAGACACTACATTTGTTTCTTGTGTAGTTGTTCCAAAAAAGAAGTCCCTGCTTTAACAAACACACACACATTTCTTGATGTTTGTCATACATTTAAAAAAAAAAAAAGCTTTATCATTGGCTTACCCGCTAGGAAAAATAGTAATGCAAAAGGAAAGAGTGAGGGGACTGTGGTTGACAGAGACAGCAAGGGAACAAGAGAGAGAAAGCTTTATTTAGTTTATATAGTTTTATTTGTCAGAGATAAATTAGCGTTAAACACTCAGTGAATCATCGTGTGGAGAAACAGATTTCTCCCCTTTTCATCTCTGCATGTCTCCTTTGCATTCATTCATTGCGTAAAACTCAAACATTAGAATCAATCACGCAACACTGAGCAGTGAAAGAGCACCAGGTTGCCGGCGTCGTTTTTTCAACCTGTCAGCGGTGTAATTTACCTAATCTTTACGGTTCTTCAGGTTGTGGCGGAAATGCAATGAGCACCTCTGAACATTTGGTTCTCTGTGTAAGATGTTTCCGTCCTCCATGGTTAAAACTCTTCTCTACCTTTTTCTGTTGCAGAAGTTTTCATATGTGTGTTTGAAAGCATAAACAGGGAGGGCTTTGGGGTGCTGGTTATATCCATATTTTTTTATTTTTTATTTTTTTTATTTTTGCCTTGTGCAGCTTTAAATTTTATGCGCTCGGTCAGTTGTTGACATCAGCTGTCAGGAAGCACCTTCAGGCCAGTGAAAAATTGGTCCCTCATCTGAGTCCCCCTCTTTTTACTGAGATGTGTTCTGTTCTTTGGTGCATTTTCCCTTAAGTGCAGGAGAAAGTTTTCGCCTGTCTGCAGGACACAGAGAAACAAAACATCAAAGGCAAACCTAAGCTGGATTCTCACGGGCTGAGAGATGCCTCCATGACTACGTGTAGGTACACATCGATAGATCAATAGATAGATCGATAGATAGATCGAATAGATAGATAGAATGAAAGGACAGCAGTTACTGCCAACCATCTGTAATGTGTATAGAAATGCATTGGAATTATATTAGACTAGTACATCAAAAACGCTCCACAGGGCCACCTCCTCTCAATAGGGGTATAAATCTGAATCATGATTCACCCACCACAGTAAAAATTCAAGAGAGAGCGCTCTACTGGCTGCCGATGTGGGGTGCCGTGAAGGGCTATCATACCTTGTTTTGGAGCTTTGGGGAGGGAACAGTTTGCAGATTTCTTCATTTACAGAGCTCAGTGGCTGAATGTGGTGCTGGAGCAGAGAATCATCAGGGAGTCCTGGGTTGCATGTTTTTCTTTTACGCCTACTGTCTGAATAATTTGTCCTATTTGGAGACAAAGTGAGGAAATACCAGCAGAATGTTTCCTGAGTAAGTTTCATTGAGACGGAAGTACAGTTTTTTTGCCCATGTAAACACATACTAATACACTGCAGGAAATTAATATGAGAGAGAAATTGTTGTCCTCATCTCTTGGGCTTGTAGATACCACGGAAACATAAAGCCAATTATACAGCTGGACCAGTTCCAGAAGCCTACAGCAGTGCTTCCCAAAGTGGAGCGCTGCGAGGACGAGGCAAAGACCACAAGATTTAACACATCGTTGTTCAATAATGTTTCACCACATTTTAAAATTTAAAATTGAAATGTTTTGATATTCAAAAAAAAAACAACAAAAAAACAACTCAGTCATACCCATAAGTCTGTAAACAGAGTTCAGAGCAATGCTCACACAAGGCACCAACATCATTTTACCCGACCAACAAAACTAAAATGAGATTGAACACCACTTGACTAAAAGGACAGATTTTGGGCTGCTTGTGGAAGACAGATGTCCATCCTTTTCCAATAGTGCATTTAGTGTCATACTGTGCATTCCCAGCATCCTCATATCAGTATGATCTGACTCTCTCTCATGCCCGGTACACATGAAAGCAAGACAAGAAACCGTCGGTGAAGTGCGAACTGCAGGTTGTGGTCTCTCTGCGAACATCAGAGATTGTGCAAAACATATACGCTTATTTAAATTCTGAAGACTTTAAAGAAATGCATATTTTATTCAATTTATTGTAGGTGAAATATTCTGTAAACGTGCAGAGCACCTGTTGGCTTTGCCCCCTTAGTGACATTAAATTGTATGAGTTAAGTGGGTTACAGGTTCAGGATGAATCTCAGATTTTCTTGGTAACTAGTAAATATGTGTCAAACATGTGCCAATCATCCTTTTGTTTCGAGCCTGATTTTCTCAGCTTGTAATTTTCTCAGGATTTTGCATCAGTTGACTTTTGTTTGCCTGATAATCACCAGAAGAAGCCGACTGTCTGAGGGGACAGGGAAAAGCAAAAACTGACAAGCATAACCAGCTGAAGTCTCCTGTCCGTCACAAGTAGCTCTAACAGACCCAAAGAATCGAGGCCAAGTGACAAGCTGGGGTTTAGAGGTTGCAAAACCCCCACATGGCTCCTTGGCCCTCACTGCTGCCAGTTAGCCCCGTCTCAGCTGGTCACCCCTTATGGGGCCTGGCACTGATGGTACCGTTCACACATGGTTGTTTAATCCCATCACGGTGCTGCCTGCATTTCAACTTCCCTGCTCTGACTGAGCAGGGCAACGGGAGGAAGCAACGGCCTGCACTGGCATTTAATCTGATAATTCCCAGGTGGATAACAATGTGCAAAATGGACAAATAACATGTCAATTAGCAAGTAGTGGAGAGGCCAGCAGTCAGGGTCTTGACAGGGCGCTCAGCACGGGTGCTGAGGCAGATGGCTCTGGTTTGGAGGCCAAGGGGGCAAAAGCTCAAAGCTGATGTTTTTTGCGCACAAGCACAGTTTTCATCACCAACAAGGGAAAGACATTGTCGATGTAAACTACACTGCTAAGTGAGTAAGAACAGCCAAGACTGAGTCACAGTTTACAACAGTTAAACCTTAAATCCAATCAAAAGCAGCTTCTAAGTTTAATAACAAGGCTGCTTTATGTTGACCCATGTGAGTTCAGTCAGCATTCTGGGTCACCAAGCCAATAAAAGCACATAAATAATCACACTCAGATTTCTTTTACGGTGCAGAAAATCTGAGCATAGTGTTGAGGATAAGCATTGTAATCACAATGCTGCTTCTGTATCACATCCATGTATGGCACCTGAAAAGGAGGATGGCAGAAAAGAGAATTTAAAGTATTGAACGTGGTACCGTGCACTAGTCACCTCCCCTATTCTTAACTGTGCCGTTCCTTAAAATACAAACATAATGAGGCCAGTCACGCTAAAAAATCTCCTGAACAGTGATAACCTGGTTTCCACACACAATATGTCATACATGCAGATCAGTGCCTACTGCAAACCTTCAGTGTAAGGTCTTCAGTAGAGACGGGAGCTTCTCTGGCCTGGTCTAGAATAGCTTCTGTTTTCACTCTGGTTAAACAAAATGAAGCTAAAAATGGGGTTAGAGCTGGAAATACTCATAGTGCTGCTGTTTTGTTTTGTTTTTTGGGTTTTCTTTTATGGTCAATCCACATGTATTGGCAGCTTGCTCTGTGCCAAGCAGTCTTGATGCTCCTGGTGGTCAATGAGTCAGACTCATCTTTGACTCTGCTGTTGCTGTTTTGAAGCTTTAGCTTTGGATTTAAGGCAATGTTCTCCACAGTGTTGATTAAACACATCCTAATTGGCTGCATGCTTATGAGAAAATGTCCAGCATGTAGAGATACAGAGATGAACCTCTGAAATCTGCAGCGAGTAAGTGAAGTAGAGTGATGTGCTTCGTAAAATGTACTCTGACAATCAGTAAGAGCCCAGTTTGAGGTGAATCTCTTTTAAAATGTTGGATGTTAAACTGTCTATTTGTCCACCGTTTTCATTTGTTCTCATGCATTCAAACCTTTCATTTTCTCTTCATTTTGATCACTTACTTCTGTATTTGCAGACCATTTCCTGCCCTGCCACTCTCTTGTTGTACTTCTCGTGGTCTCAGTCTTACGCAGGCTGCCAAGAAAACATTGAGATAACTTCATTCCATTTTATAGACAAATGTTAATGACAACATTTAACATTTACAGGCAAATGTTAATGGCAGTATTTAACACATAAACGGTCTCTGTTTTTCAGCAGACCATACTGATAATTGCACATTAGAACCGCTGTAATTATGCTGAAATGGGCTTGGAACACTTCATCAATTTCCACTAATCATTTTCTGGAAGTTCTAATTTAGAATTGAAAATGGGATTTAGACATTAGTGGGAGGCTGTAGGTTGAAATTAACTATGTGAAGGGAACCGCACAGAACGAGGTATTGATCTTTGTGTGATGTTTATGTGCCCTCTATGCCTCTCTAGGTTCCCATTCAATGCTGCTCTTAAATACCATATCTGGTTAAATTCCTCAGCTCCTCCACGCAAATCCTCTTAATCTGAGGTAGTCGCTCTCCATAAATCTAATTTTAAGGGGTAAATATTGCCTGATTGCTCGACAAAATGCTGCTAAAAGCCTCTCACCTTAGCTTTCTTTAGGTATTGCCTGCACATCCCTCAGGCAATTTACTGATAATAGCCTGAGTTGGAGGTCCAGTAACTGAGATTTTTGTGCTGCGACCACCCAAGATATTTGCTGCTGTTACTTAACCACATGTCAAGACGCCTCCTTTACCTTTCGCGTTAATGAAATACATGATAACAAACTTCATACCGTACTTTGACATGTCGAGGAGAGGGGTGAGAGTGAACCAAATCCGAGGAAGACTGCAGGTTTAGATGATGAGTCTCTGTCTGTTGACCACTAAGCGTTGCCTTTTACACTGTCACAGCGTTATATTCATTGTCATTTGATACACTGTTCTTCTCTAGATTACACTGGCTTTAAACCATAGAGGTGGCACATCAGAAAAAGACCTGATTTTTACTGATAAAGCTTCACAATGCCTGTCTGAGGTCTCTCTTGGCTGCTTTATTCAATTGAATTTAGTAGGAGCTATCAGTGCAATTCGACTGGACCTTTTGTCTGACTTGCTGGGTTATCTGGACCGTAACAGACCTTTTTCAGTGTTCTCCAGTCCATTTTGCTGCCAGAAATGCAGATATAATAAGGCACCATGCTTACTCTCACTTTACTTTTTTCGGGTTGGTTTCGTGTTTGGTTTTTAAAAAGCTCACATGATTCAACTGAAAGACAGATCCACGCTCTGTTTTCCAGTTTTGTCATGAAGCGATAAAGACTGCTTCTGTAAGACACCTTCACCCGCTTTGTCACATATACGTCTTACAAAAAACAGTCTTAATCCCTCAACAAACAGCAAACATCATTGATTTGTTCTCTACTTAACAATCCTTCCTTCCACATTTTGTTCAAATTCCCCAAAGCCTCCATCACCAGGGGCCAGTCCTAATTTTGCTCAGTTGACCCCTAAAGCTGCTGTCATTTCTGTACCTGTTTTCAAGGTCTTAATAATGGACACTACCACACACACTATGCTATTTTAAAAACTGCTCCTTTTAGGGTTTCTGTTTTCTGCTTTTTTCCCTCCCATCTCTGAGATTGTTAATATGGCTGTTTACCTCTGGTGCTGAGTATTTTTTTATTTATTATCTCCCAGGTTGTCAGAAAAACACCTTAAGCTTCTGCAAAATTTTCCTGCAACTATATGAGTCTCCAACTCAAATCAGGTCGAAATCCTTTCCAATTCCCCCAAGCCCACGCAGAAGCTTTCAGAAATCTTGACCTGGTAATTCTGTCTGTCACTCTGCTCGGCTGTCTGTGTCTTACTCCCCCTCTTTGAGATCCACTGTTTTTTTTGTTTTCCTCCTGTAATGGCTTGTATCCCTTTTCCCGTCTGTCCTGTTTTTTGTCTTTCAGTCTCTTTTAGTGTCTTCACCTTTCCTACACCCGTTACTGTATGGAATAACAGTGCATCGGTGCTAAACAAACATTACTTCTATTTGGCCCACACATCTGCTCCTTGCAGTGAAGCCAATGCCCTGACAAGCGTTCTGTCGGCTTCTATTTCCCCCGAGGACACTTATATGGTGGAGACTGGAATTAGAACAGAACTAAATAATGTGCTGGATGTTGTGTTCTTTTACTGTCTTATTGAGAAGTTAATTCACCTTGTGAAGAGGGCTCTGTCTAACACCAGGAGGGACTGGTGTAGGCGTGGTGTTATAGAAGCTGGTAGCAGTTACAGACAATGTCTGTCTGTGGTCCAGCCTCTCTGACTCACAACACAGACTGTGGTTATAGAGAACAGGAGTGGATGGCTCCAGCATTTTTAATCAAGTTTGTGTGTAAAGTCCTGCCTAATGTTTAAGTAACTGCTAGTTAGTTTCAGTCTAGTGATTTACTAAATCAGTTTGGGTTGGACGCTGGACTTTCCTACACGAGAGCTGTGTTTCTTTAACTGAAATTTAGATTTTTTTATTTGTCAGTTGTTACAGGAAATAGAAATATGGATACACTGTGAGCACATCTAATCATATTACATGGCGTTGACGTGTTTTTGGCATCATGCGATTATGCTAACTGACATTATTGACTCATTTAGTATGATGTTATTAGCACAATACTTTTATAAAGCTTCCGAGTTTAGATCATTTTATTTAACCATATTTTGAACAAATGTCAGTGTGGACAAAGTGACCTCTTTTACTAAGTAAATGGGGCGTATATAAACCTTTTGTCAGTTAGCACAGTTAGCCAGCTAAAGAGCTCCTGGTCTGCTTCACAGCCTCATATGGAAAACAGAGCCTTTCACAGCTTGTTGCACAAGTGCTTGAATAGATTCAGCCAAGAAATTGATAAAAACTGAAGAACAATGAAAAACAGTGCAGAATATGTCTCGTTTTTCCTTATAGCATAAAAGAAAACCCTTGCAAAAGGCTTAACATCTTGAACCCAAGGCTGTTTCACCTTTCACCAGGTTAGTCCAACCGAAATTGGACATTGGAAAGAGGTTCCATACATGTGTGATATACATATGAGGGTCGAGGAGCTTAAGGCTGACAAATTCCAGTTTCGTGAGCTTGATCCTCATGTTGGATTTTGTTCTTTAACATAGATTATTGAGTGATATTTTCAAACAGCTTTCTAAACTGATCCCAGTGGCATATGGAGGTTTCCCTTTTGGGTCCACAAATGCAGATATGTTGATTTAAAATGATGTTAGGCAGTGAGATGGTGCTCTTATTCAAAGGAACTCAAGGACACTTGTAAAACACTTGTGGTTTCTGATGGGCACAAACTGACTGCTGTGGGAACTGAACTTGTTATCTCTGAGTTTCTGTTCCATCTCCCGCCCCTGTCACCATAAAAAAGTCATAATCCAGGCTTGACTCTGCACGTCCTTGGCCTGTATCCTAACACTGTGCCAGGAGGAAACATCCAAAATAACATTCCCTTTGACGCTTTCATGCTAGTCCACATAAATCCATGTATGATTTGCGGCAATGACACATATTTACTTATTTGGAGGAAGGGGGCGGGGGATTTGTTGGAAAACTTAAATTAATGGGAACATAAAAACCAAAATCTTCTATGTATGCTTGGTACATTAGCACAGCTTGCTTTTATTGGCCTGTGGATAAATACATTGCAATAACAAAACATTCTGCACTCAATAGTGCAATTTAGCAAGTTATTAATGTAAAAAATCTGTTTCTGTTGAGAAACCATGTACTAATCAAATTTGCATTGAATTTAGCTCCAATCGACCAGCACATATACATCCTCAGAAACAAGAAGGTCACACTCCAAAGCCTGGAGTGGAACTGACTAAAGCACAGATTATCAAGAACTGTTTAGTTTAGTAATTTGGGGAAAAATAAAAGCCTTATGTTTATGTACTTCTGTTGTGTTTCCTTTGTTAGATGAGAAGCAAAAAAATGGGCTAAAAATATATACAGTATATCTCTAAAACTGTCACTGTCACTTGCCAAAATCTGGTTTTATACCAATTCCATAAAACTTCCGAACATCATTTTTGATCAATTACTTACAAATAAGTCTGTTTCCTAATCACATTTTACAATCTGTTTAACAAAAATTACATTATGAAAATAATAATTTAGAAAATGTCTTTTGGACGGCTATATTGTCACCTGAATAGCATTCTTTTAATCAACATAAATAAAAAAACAACATCTTCTAAGTTAAAAAAAAATGTTAAGACAGTGAATTTATTAATTTAAAATACATCTGCTCATGCTTAACAATATCTGATTCTACAAAAGTAAACATGATTGTGGTTTGTCTTTGGTTCTGTTCACATTTTTTTTCCAAAAAAAAAAAAAAACAGACTGATTGACAACTGGTTCATCTGCTGCAATGTGTGAAAAATTATCTGAACATCGAGGAAAGTTTTCACCGACCGCTGCTCGTCGATGCACGCAGAGCACAGCTGGTCCTGATAAGATTCCACGCTGAGCTGTGGGCTGCACGGATGCTGGGGTTGCTGTAGCACCTCCACATCCAGGTGGCTGAGGTAAATCACGGCCGCTGTTTTTCCGGTGCCTGTCACCTGCAGTATCTTTTGTTTTAATTATTGTGAGCAGCACAAGCTTTCCAGATGGTTTCCTACAATATTTACTATAGAGTCCTGCAGCAATTAGTCTGTATTGATCTGTAGTGGCGGGAAGGTTCGGACCAGACTCACTGTGGCGAGCATCAACAAAATTCAAATGCAGTTATTATACGCAGTATTGTCATATTGTTTCTCTTGTGTAATGTCACGCTGCTGTCAGGCTGTGCTTCACAGTGTCGTAAGAGCATCATCTGCTCTGCACTTCACAAATGTGCTTAAGCTCTAATCCTATGATTCAAATGCATAGCTTTAAACTGGTTTTCAAGAAAATCACACAGTAAAAAGTGAATCTCGCAGCAGATTCATAAACAGCTTCTGACAAAGGTTAGATGAACTAGTTTAGCAATCTATCTCTTAATTCCACCAGTATGATTAAAATGTAATTAGTTCCTATTAATATTTTTAATGATTAATGGAACAAAAAAAGCCTGTCCAGGATGTTTCCTCTGGATAGGCGGCTGGTTGCCTGTGAACATAATCCCGAGGGCAATTACATTTCTTGTTAAACATATTTAACAAAATGTTTAAGTAAGTGTGTCGGGGTTTCCAGACAGATGCCTGTTCCCACTGGACAGTGTTTTTATGGGGCTAATGTGATCTCCTGCCTTGTGTGTACCAGTGATGTGTACTGTATGACAGTGAACAGGTCCTCATGGTTAGAGGTTGAGTATCTTGTTTAAGGACACTTAAAAGAGGCATTATTCACACACACTGTACCTCTGGTTTGATGAGCTTACTTCTCCAACCCTTGACCGCTAATGCCAGAATGTGTTTGCTAGGTTGGTCTTCTGATGTGGTTGACCCCAAAAGTCTGGACCTCCTCACTGGTTGATTCACTGTGGCAATGTGCCAATTTGAATGTCCAGCAGAGCGGCGATGCAATATTCCTGATCTGTTTTTAACCTCAATTACCCTCCTGAGTGGGAAAAAAAGCTTTGGTGTCGTTACAGACAGGAGCTTTACTGGATCAGAACTGACAGGCGATGTGACATGGCAGCTCCAGTGAATAATGTTTTCCCACATGTGTACACATGCTGTCCTCCATTTGGGTAATTTCTGCTTTCCTCTCCAATTCCTGATGGGCAGATGTACCTGCCTCTCCCTCTCTTTGTTTCCTTCATTCTTCCTCTCTTTCTAATTCCACCTCTGCCATCCTGTAGGTGTCAGTTTATCTGCCTCTCTCCATCACTCTTTCACTCTCCTTTGTCTGTGTTCTCCACTTCTTTTCCGCTCTAATCCAGCGGTAATGAGTAAAGGTCAGTGTGTCAGCGCTGTCCTGTTGTGCTGTCAGTGTTCGTGTCTGTTAGCGAGATACTTATTGGCTCTGGCCTTTAGCTGCTGCCGTAACGAGCAGGCGGCGCAGCACTGAAGCAGCTGGTGACGGGATAAACACGAGAGGAAAAAAAAAGATGATCTCAGACACGGCTAATTCAACCCAAAGGTTCCCACATCCTTTTCCAATATTCCATAAATCTAATCAATAAACTGATTAATAATTTAGTCAATAAACTGTTAAGAAATAGTGAAAATGGAAATGGCTTTACAGTTTCTCAGAAGTCACTGTGATGTTTTCATTTTGCTTCATTTCTCCTATAAACAGGCAATTTTCTGTCCTATATGATAAAGAAAAGCAGCAGAGCCTCACATTGGAGAAGGTGAAACTCGAGAATAGTTGTCACTTTTGCTTGGAAATGGACAGAGTTTCCACGGATGGAAAAGGTTAAGCAACGGTTACTCGCTCACTGGGATTTTTCTGACCGGCATACATAGCAGTGTCAGTGTTGCTGTTTCCTGTGTTTCCCCGCTAGAGCAAGTCAACATGTCGTTGATATATTCCACACTAGCTGACTTACATTACCAACATTATCATCCACGGGTGAAAAGAAAACAGCTGCCCTACAAGACGCGTGAGGAACAATCCCGATGGGCTTCACTGTTGGCTGTGTTACTACAACAGGTTCTTCATTTCAGTCTGAAGTCCTCTTATAATAGATGTGATGAGATGAGAGAACATGTCCACTTCAGGCTGTGTGTCTGTAGTGTTGTGGTATTGATTTGTGATTGGCCTCGTGTCAGCATGACATCACTTTGGCAATACAATCTCAAGTGCTCTTTAGACTGGCTGTTTTATCATGCCCGTGTGTGTGCGTGCATCTGCGTGTGCGTGCACGCTCGCTCTGCGGGGGAGCAATCCCTCCATCTGCTGTTCAGGCGACACGGATTCGCTTTGCCCTGACTCAGCACTTTTTTTGTAATACATACACACACAAACACACACACACCCTCTTCGGTATTCAAAATGTCGGTATTTTGTAGCAGCCTTTTCCATCACCTCCAGTGTTTCCTCATAATCAGGTTCAGCCATAGGTCTCCATTCTCTCTCTGTCCCTTTCTCGCTCATTGACACGCAGGGGATGCCAGCAGCATCCAGAGTAGAAATGAAATTGCATCTGGGTGAATTTTGACAATATCTCTGCAGAGGCTGGCTGTAATGTTTTAAGGCACGACTCTCACTCTTGGTCGCCCTGTTCCCTCTGTGCTGTCTGTCTTTTTCTTGCCCGTCTCTTCTGTGGCCTCCTCCGACCTGCAGCAGGTTCATCGTACAAATGCAATCTCTGGTCATGAGGGTTCCTTGTTGGTTCCTTGTTGGTTTCCTGTTTGGAACCGGACCTCATGGCGAGGTTATTTCAGAACTGAGACCTTTCTCTTTCTCTCATTTTTTTTAACAAGCCTTTTTGTTTTTTTTTTTTGCAGATCCATCAGTTTTAAATACCAAGCACGTTTATTTCACTTGTTTCAAACGATTTTGTCAGAAAATTGAGCTTGGAGGACATTAACTGGACACAAGCAAGATAATGTAGTGGAATATGTAATAATGTGGAGATTTTTACAATAAAAAAAAGTCTGGGAATTTATTTTGTATTTTTGAAGGAGAGTACAAAGATCCAAACTCAGGGCGTAAATCAAATTTTAAGCAATTGTCAGCATAAATATAAATTTGCCAGTTGCACTGTATACACTTTTATCAAAATCTAATCAGTTTCACCTTGGCATATTGTTCTGTAAGTTTGCCACTGCGGTGACAAACATCCTGCAGATTTGTACAGCGAACACAGCGTGTGTTAACCTCATACATCCCCGATTGTCCTCTCCAGCTGCTGCAACAGCTGTCTCCAGGCCAGAGCAGGAAAAACTGAAAAACATAAGAGGTGCTTCAGCTCTGCAAATCACTGCTGATCAGACAAACACTTCAGCTCACTAAATTAAAACATATCAGTGCGGAAATGTGAAACGAACAAGCTATTAAATGGTTTTATTGCCGTATTCCAGAGCGTCCGCAGCGCCATAAAAAACCGGAGCATGGCAGGAGACGTCATCAAATTGCTTTAAATACCGTCTTAGTGCTTCACAGTCAAATTCATTTCCTTCAAGTGTTGGTGACTCAAATATATCCCATTTAATGTCTTTGATTATGAGGATTTATAATTTATCATCATGAAACCAGGGGACGTGTTTGACATATTGCAGGGTTTTAAATCTGTGTGAGTATAACTGGAAATGGGATAAACTATTTTTATGCTGTATGTTGCAACATTTCAGCTCAGAAGCATAACTTTCCTCTGGATGTGCTGACTAGACCCACCAATCACTGTAGAGACAGAGCATCAGTTCATATACCTGTTCAGTACCTTAACTCTTCTCTTTGGTCTCCCTGTCGTCCAAACAAACTCACTCCAATCACTAATTTATGGACATTATTCAAACATATAAACAAGTAGTTTGCATTCACATCCAAACTTGGAGATTTATTACTGACCAGCTTTGTAATCACAGCACGGAGTATCGGCTTGAGACCACAAAGTCCCAGTTTTAAAGCTTCATTTCAAGTAGATTAAAATGTAATGAATCACATTTCAGTTTGACAATTTGTCTCTCAGTCCTGTCTGCCAGCCTCTGTCTCTCCTCCCTTCTCCATCACACACACTATTACATGAAGTGAAAGGTGATGCTCGTCATTAAAACACACTCTTTGTCTCCTCTCCTTGTGCAGGAGCAGGAGGTTGGTCTCCCCTCGTCTCTGACCGATACCAGTGGCTGGAGGTGGATCTGGGGAGGCGGACCCATATCACTGCTGTCGCCACGCAAGGACGCTACGGCAGCTCTGATTGGCTGACGGGCTACCTGTTGATGTTCAGCGACACAGGACACAACTGGAGACAACACCGACAGGAAGACAGCCTGGGGGTAAAGCATTAAACATGCTGCCTGGATTACATGTTTTCTCATTATGAGGAAATGTTTAAATATTCTTCATAGAACTGAGATTTAAAATGCTGATTCTGAGTGTGCCACTAAAATGTTAATTCAACAACGTATTTCTTCGAGTTTCGAGTGTGCGGATGTTACACAATGTGACGTTATCCCCAGCAGTACAAATAAAAGCACAGCGTAGTTTTCAGCTGGAAGAAGAAGAAGAAGAAGAAGAAGAAGCAGCATATATATTTTTAGATACACACACTGAATTTGTCTTCTGCATTTATCCCATCCTTAGTTGAACACACATGCAACACCCAGCAAATTACATACAGTGAAACACACAGGAGCAGTGGGCAGCACCAAGCGCCCGGGGAGCATATTGGAGGGTTAAGCGCCTTGCTCAAGGGCACATCAGCCAGCTAATGGAGGAGGGGAGCATTTTTTTCGCATTAATCACTCAACCACACCCAAATTTGTCCTGCCCATCTGGTGGGGGAATCGAACACATCATCACATCGATCACAAGCCACTTCTCCAACCTCTAGGCCACGGCTAGAACGTGGTTAGTCAAAGCATATACTAAAGCTGCATTAAGCTTAACATGTCAGGGGGTGGGAAAATGCTTGCGGAGATGGTAAGATTGCTTCTGGCTACAGATAATTAAGGTGTCACTTGAAACCAAAAAGCTTGTCTCATTTTGGTTAGTTCTCTCGTGCTATTAAGAGGGACTGAAACGTATGGGTGGGCCCTCGATACTGTGGCTTCACCACCAGATCACTTCTCCGTAAACACCCGCTCCAAATGATGTCACCAGTGCAAGATGGCAGAGCTCGCGCATGGCTTGCTGTGGCTTCAGTTTTGTTCAGTGGGTGGAGGTGGAGACGTGTCATCCATCTTTACATACGGTCAATGGGATCATCTATCTTAAACAAAGTCTCTATTAAGCATTTAGTGTAGTGACACAGTTAGTAATAGTGGCCTGAAGAAAAGTTACCTACAAACTTTAGAAAATGGTTTTCAGTATCGCAGTGTACATTGTTTTTAGCACACATTTACCAGTTAAGTATTTTACGACCTAATGTAGACTGGGAGGGAGTGCAGCTCAGAGGGCAGGTTCATCGAAGTGAAAATATATTTGGCCTCACTGTCATAGACATAATTTACATTTCTGCAGGGACTTGTAGTGCCTGCAGCGTGCAACCTGCTCACCAGGAGCCTTTCACTCTTTTTTTAATAATGAATGAACAATGAAAGGATCCTGGGCAGGGCTCCGTCGAGCACATGTAGCTGCTGTCACGTAGCTGAACCTCTGCCGACAGGAGGCTTGTGCTGCTGTTAGAAAGACTGCCTGGTGCACCAGAAGTCACAGCTTTGATCCCTACAGCTGTGAGCGCGATCTGCAAGCAAGATGACGACGGAACACTTGCCAGCTCAGTCATTGTGGGGGGTCTGCTCAGCACCTAAAATGTAAATGACAAAATCTGACCAATCTGAGATGTGCATGTAAGGAGTTAAATATTCTCATGTGGTAAATCTTCCCTGCAGAATGTGGAGGAATCCACAGTCCTTTGCTTTTCCTCTCTATGCAGTTACTGTATGTCTACCTACGCTATATAAATAAAAATATTGGGACACATGTCCCTTGCACTAACAGGGACTTTAATGACACCCCATTCTAAATACACAGATAGCTTTGCAGCTATAACAGCTTCTAGTCTTTTGGGAAGATCATTCATGCAGTAGAGCAACCCCTGAAAAACAGCCCCATAAAGTGTCTGGATACTTTTGTCTATATAGTGAATGTTCCCCTGCATTTCTTTTTCTCTCTTAAAGTCATCCTCTCCCAGTATCTCATAGCATTGTCTAAGCTAGTACCCATTCCATGTTCCACTAAAGAGAGAGAGAGAGAGAGAGGGGGGGGAGGCTGCTGCAGAGTGAGTGATCACCACCAAGCAAACTACTGTACGCCAGAATGACAGAATGCAGATTCAGAGGCAGTCAAGCATCTCCTCTCTCCTTCATGGATGATGGTACACCCTTCTTGTTACAGTAGCAGCTTTTGATTCAGATTTGACAGGACACGATTTTCTCACAGTGAGGGATACAAACTCTCTGAAACCCGGGAGTCATCACTAAAAAGAGAGAGAACAGGGTATGACTTCTGGCAGCTTTAAAACTTGTTGATTTGACACTCGGCATGAGGAGTGATAAACCGAGATCAGCTCTCGGAGTGTTTTTAGAGCTCCATATATTAGTCAGGCCAGCTTAGTGTGTCAGTTAAGGAGGAGATCTGACTGCAAAAGCGCCTGTATTAGTCACAGCTTCTCACTGACTTCTCAGCTCGTTCTCCCTTGGCTCTGCAGCACTAGAAAATATGAGTACACTTTCTTAAGTACTGTACTTATTACACTTTTACTTATACTTGATTCAGTAATTATTACTTTATACTATAATCTACTAGATCTAGGCTCATAGATATATTTGCATGTATATAAAATTTATTTATTTATTTTAAATTTGTAACAGCTTTAACCACTAGTAAATTTTGAGATTTTTATGTTCATGTTATGTTCTGCAAGTCTGAACACTTACTATAACAAGGAGACGCATGTGCATTCATCTTACAGCATGACATTTGCATGAGTTGATTTCCTTAGGTCTTTAAGACATTGTTGCTAAGAAAGGTACATCGAGTACATCGAGTACATCTACACGTCTGTAAGCACGTCTAAGCTACCTAAATTTGATTGAGTGTAATTTTAGGGGCTCGTTTGATGCTAAACTGGCCACTGCACCATCTTCCTCACATAAGTCAACTGAAATTAAAACATCGTCACAGAGTGTGACATTTTATGTAGTTCAGTGTTGTTTGATTACACATGAAGAAAGTCAAGTGTGAACTACTCAGTACATGATACAAAGTGTTTGTCCACTACCCCGTTAATTATCCGAAACTTGTTGGATATCTCTCCTGCCATGCTTTGATGCTTTATCTGAGGTGAGGATGTCACATTAACATGGTCATCATAAATACTAAAACTGTCAACAAACAACAGCAGTACAGAGGCACTCTTGTGTCCTCGTTTCATTCCAGCGAAAATAACACAAAGAACTAAAAGCTAACTTTCTATATACACAGTGTTCAAAACAATGTTGAGCCTGTATGCAGCAGGTGCAGCAGACTGTTGCTCTTTTAGGCTGCTTAAGTAACAATTTTAATGCCGCACTTTAGCTTCCATTGTGGTATTTTTGTGTTGTCCTATTGATATTTTTACTTAAGGTAAGGGCCTGAGTTCTTCTTCCACCACTGTTCTCTGACTCTGCCCTCCCTCCTCCTCCTCCTCCTCCTCCTCCTCCTCTCGTTCTCTCCCTTCCTCTGTCTCCTTGACTGAGGTCTTGTCCGAGGCTACTCATATTTCAAAACATGCTCAGGAAAGTAAATGAGATGCCACTCTCCTCAGCCTCCTCAGCAGGAAACAGACCCGTTTGTTGAGCTTAACGCTTCACTGCCCAGCCAGCTCAGCCCTTCAAAGCGCTGAATACGGCAGTGAGATCACAATTATGCAGTGGCGGGGAAGCCAATTGCACCCACATAGCCACATCAGTACATGACACACACTCTCAAGTAGGGAGGGCAGACACAAGCGAAGCACACACACATACCATGAATGCAGTGCAATGTTTTATTCCCCTTCCCGACTCACAGATGTTAATATGTGGGTTCCTCTGTGTGTGCTACTTGTGTGTCTTCTGGAGAATCCAACTCACAGGGGGCTGATTGGGAAAATAGAGCCCATTAGTCTTTTAAGAGATGCTTGGCATGGAGACAGAATAGGTCCAAGAGTTATTGATCACTGGACGGAGAGAGGGAGAGACGTTATCAGCAGTTGGGATCAATGGCGTCTGTGAGCTCAAAGTTTGAAAATGCAGAAAGGCAGACTGTCTCTGGATTCAGGAGGTTACGAGGAGGTTTTCCTAAACACACCAAATCTAAATTTCAGCGACAACTAGCGGATCTCTTTGTTTTCTTTCTTTTCTTTTTATATCCCCTCCGCAAACAGCTTGATTACGATCTGCTTTTCCTGTCTAAGGTGCTTGAGGAGTGATTTACTACAAATAGTTTGCTGTCAGACCTTCACTGCAGCAGCAGATGGTGGAAGAAGGTTTACTTGTCACATGCAGTCATACTAAGGTCAGAGTCATGAAACTTATTCTCTGCATTTCCCTGAGGAGCAGCCATTATACAGCGCCCCGGGACCAACTCCAGATCTAAGACAGTGCCTCGGTCAAGAAAACCGATCGGAGAATTGACCTAAAATGCATATTTTGATGGTGAAGTAAACCGGAGCACATGGAGGAACCCACAGCTTCGGCCAGGAATCAAACCGGTGGTTAGGCGACAGCACTAACCTCTGAGTCACCACAAATATGGATGCCTATGGATGTAAAAATGAGGCAAATGAACACGTTGTTCTGTTGTTTCAGGCTCTTCCAGGTAACAGTAATGCCGACACTGTGGTCCAGTATAAACTTAAACAGCCAGTGATAGCCCGCTACCTCCGCCTGATTCCTCTGGACTGGAACCCCACTGGGAGGATTGGACTCAGATTGGAGATATATGGATGTAAATACAGTAAGTCCCCTCTCTGTATTTGACTTTGTAAAGTTTTGTCTTTGTCACGTGTGATATCACGTGATGCTGCAGTGGTCTCTTTTTATATGGTGGAAACAACGGCACTTTTGAGATGGAGATGTGGCATGAGGTTTGGGGAAAGCGGTGGTGATACTGGTAACACACATTTAGTTTTATGTTACACATTAACATGAATTCTGCTTTCACAACAATAACATTTAACTACACTCACAGATCTTTTTTGGTGCTCTGTAGTCGTTAGCAGAAACTAGAGCACATGGTTTCATTGTGGTGTTTGAAGAACATTAAGGGACCAACGTGTTTCCATTTCAGACACCAAAACCATCAGGCTGACTTAACTTAAACTGATAAATGTGTTGTTGGAGAATGAAGAACATCTCTCGCTCCATGTTGTTTGCATAATAAAGCTCTCGCTTCTATTTCTTCTTGTTCTGTAGCTTCTGATGTGGCCAACTTTGATGGCAGCAGCAGCCTGATCTACAGGCTGAGTGTATGGCCGACCTGGACGGGGATGGAGGTCATCTCTCTGAAGTTTAAAACACTGAAGAACTCTGGGACGTTGCTCCACGCGGTGGGGCGGAGGGATCACAGCCTCACTCTGGTGTTGGAGAAAGGACGGCTGCTGCTGTACCACCAAAAAGGTACGAAATCACTGGACAAGAGGCAGGAAAACAGATAAAGAAGTATTGGAATGATAAATGAATGAAAGAGATCATATTAAAAATCTATATGTAATATATTTATAAGAATATCTGGCATTACATGGAGAATATAGCAATCAGTCACAACACAACCGACAGGTGAAGTGAATAACCTTAATCATCTGTTTACACATGCAAGGTCCTGCCTGGAAACCTTGGGTTCTGGATGGTCTTTGACACACACCACCCACCTAAACATTGCAGACCAAATACCCCCAAGCTGGTCAGTGCACCCCGTCACATTTGGAAAAGAACTCAGGAATGTCTCAAGGACCACCACAACAGCATGCAGACTCCCCAGATCCCAACCCGATAGAGAATCTGCAAGTTGCACTGGAATAAGCCCAATCCACCCTCAATGCATAGGGCCCAAAGCATCCAACATTCTGATGCTGGTGACACGACAATGTTGCGGCTGATCAGTGTGCTGTTCAGTCTGCTGAACTCAACTAGATCAACATAGCTGATTACCGTAAATATAAACTTATATATATGACTTGCAGTTTGCACAAGGTCACAGTACACTGCTGTCAAATGCTGTCTTAATGCACATGTGGAATCTCAGACAAACACAATGACATCACTTCTTCTTCTGCTTCTTCACTCAGCAGACAAAATCCTTCTTCTTAAAAGAAGATTATGTAGCTAAAAAAAACTGCATAAACAAAGTCTGTAGAATCTGTTTAAAGTAAATTCTGGTTTTGGTGAGGACGGTTTACTCCTCATCCTCAGGACCTCCTGATAGCTGCTGATATGATGAGATTTGCTTTTTGGGAGAATTGTGTAATGATGAGTTTTTTAATCTAAACATCTTTTATCCTTTTATTTGTTTGGATGTTATTTTGCACTTTTCTCACTTTAATCTTCAAGTGCAGCTGGTTTTGATCCTTGACATACTGTGTGATGTCCCTAGAACGAGTGTGAAAGCTTTTCGACGACAAAACATCCGTAGTTGACTTCCTGAGGACAGGGACTGAAAGCCTGCGATGCAGGATGGCTGAAACTTTGGATAATTTGGATTTGATTAAGTTTTTTTATGTCTTTTGTAAAACTTTCCTGGCAGACTGCCGTTATTCCTGTCTGTTCATCCATTGTTCATTGCTCTGAGAAAATGTCAGCCAACGCCTAAACCAGGCTCAGGCTCCAGAGCGTCCACCATCCCCTCTCTATATAAGGAATTTAATATCAAGCACATTTTCTGTCCCCACAATGAACTAGAGGGAGCTTCAAGTCGATCTCCGTCCATCTGCTGGTTTGTTTGTGTGTTTGTCAGATGTGATTTCTAAGACATCACTGATCCAATTTTGAGAAAAGTCTGGGGAATTATGCTTTTTTCTGTTGTGGTGATTAGCTCAACACAGTGTTTATTTGTTTATCCATATGTCTCAAGCAATATCTCAGACAAAGTCTTAGATTTTCTACAGAAACTTGGTGTAGCTCACTATTGCAGGCATGTTGTTATTGCAGGTCAATACGAGGAAACATCCATGTTACAGAGGGGAAAACATGTTTACTCATGTTTTCGTTTTTTCTTTTTCTGGGCAGATTTTTTCTCACTTGCCTCGCCTGTCAACCATATTTGTTTCTTCCTCGCTCTGTTTCTGTCTCAGCTTGACATCCTCTCTCAAACTCTCTCTCTTTTAATCTATGATGGATTCTAGCAACATGTGTTAAGGGCGAGCTCGGCAAAGCACAGTGGGCCAGCACAGCATAACATGATCCATGGCCTCTGCCGGCCCAGAGTGGAACACTGTGGAGACTGTGGGAGGAAAAGTGTGTGTGTCTGAGTGTGCTGGTGTGAACGAGGTTAAACCTGAGGCGTTGTAGGACTGCTAGGCCATCGTATTATCACCATATGGCAGACCTCTCGTCAGCCATGACATCTGGCTGCTGGAGTCCTCTGCTGCTCTGCTCACCAGCAGTTCCTTACCTTCCTTTATTCAGGGTTGAAGGGGTTTTCTGTCATTTTAAAATTATTACATTCTGGGAATGTATAACTTGGAAAAAAAGGATTTAAACTTAACAGTATATTTACATTCAGAATCCTTCTTGATGTAATTCTTCATCTCCTTCTTCTTCTTCTCTGTATTGGTTTTTTGCATACAAACAAAGAGCAGAATTCAACAGTACAGATTCAAGTCAAGTCAAGTCAACTTTATTTGTATAGCCCATTTTTACAAGCAGTTTGTCTCAAAGGGCTTAACATAACATCAGCAACATCCTCTGCCCTTCGACCCTCACATCGACTAAGGAAAAACTCCCAGAAAAACCTTTAACAGGAAAAAATGTAAGAAACCTCAGGGTGAGCAACAGAGGAGGGATCCCTCACCCAGGACGGGCAGACGTGCAATGGATGTAGATGCAGATGACCGTAAATGACAGAGAAATGGGGAATGACATTCAAACAAAGATCCCTGTGAACCGGGAATGTTTGGAGCCATAGGGACACTCCTAATCTGCCATCTTAGTTTGAAGAAGCTGCTACAGGGGCAAAATTATGTTGGAATTAGATTGGTGTTGTGTACAGGTAGCGACAACAGTTGTTCTTTTGAAGAAAACATCACCTTTTACTACATGCAACAATCTCCAGCATTTGACCACAGAAGCTGGGTTTCAGCTGTTACTACTAGAAAATGCAAGGGATTTGGCGAGCGCATTAAGCGTATACTTTCCTGTGCTTCCTGCCATTCTTCACATTAGTCTTTGCCTCCATCTGTCACTCCTTCTCTACATTCTGACTATAAAAACCACTATATTGTCCAATTTCCTCTTGTTGGTAGTGGGTGGAGGAGCATTAATTCCCTGGTGGTATTGTCTACCTATCAGCGGTAGAGAGACGCTATCTGCAGAAGCCATCAGTCTGACATCAGCTGTGTGAGTGACACCTGTCACATATCCCGGCTGGACCCCAACTTAATAGTCAACAAACAGCTCAAAGAACTCAGGGTAGCAGGGAATGAAAATAAACAGAGCTCGGTTTTGTAGCAGAGGAGAGATTAGATTGAGCTATGATAATCCAGTGATACAGTTACGTCCTCTGCCTCCATCACAGCGCTGTCACTGCATGCTTTTGTCACTGGTTCTCTTTGTTTCCCTGTCTGCCTGGACCCTTTCTGTCTTTTCTATTTTCCTTTCTCTCTCTCCATTGTTGTTTATTACAGCTTTTCTTACGTGTTGCCCCAGTTCTGCCCCTGCTCGATTTTCTTTTTTCGAGTCGATTATTTGCCTTTTTGAATTGCATGCTTTTTGTCTTTTTCTCCTCTCCTCTTCTCTCCTTTCCTCTCTCACACACACCCACCCACACACACACACACACACACACACACACACTCCCTCCCTCCCTCTTCCACCTCCTCCCAGGAGTTTGCAGTCAGCAGACATTGTAATTTAGATCAATAGCTCGGAGCATCCGCTCTGAGCCATAGCGTGCTCCTCCACAGTCATCTGTTGGCAGGAGGAAGAGAAGAGAAGAGAAGAGGAGAGAAGAGGAGAGAAGAGGAGAGAAAGCCCAAACCAGGGGAGCAAAGATGAAACCTCGAGATTTTGATGCATTATCTCCATAGCTCCAGACTGGGAGCTATTCTCTGTGGCTCTTCATACTTATCTCCCCCATTTGGCAACCCGATCGCCTCTGTCCCTGGCCTCTTTTTAACAGTAAGACAAGTCACATCATGAGGAAAACAAGCTGGCTGAGACACAGAAGATCCAAAGACGGCTAATGATGGCTATCACTCGGCATTGGGGATATGTGTTGCTCATAAACACACAAAAATAAACAACTCGGGCAGAGCAGATGCGTTTTTGTTAAATTAATGATGAATGAAAACAATAAGACAGACAGACCAATAGGCAGACGGACTGGCAAACAAACAGATAAATACAATAGTGCGACGCCCCCTCTATCTCCCTGTGGCTGTACGAGCAGTTGGAATAAATTGACTGGCTCATTAAGATTTATGTCCACTAACCAAAACCATCTCATTTCCTCTCTGCTTTACATTCATCAAAATGTCAGTTTGCTATATTGTAGCTCGCTGCTTCATAATTCAGTTCAATTCTGAACTGTCACCGGGAAGCTGTAACACACAGCAGTAAACACACTGAGGGCGAGTGTGTCCTGCTCCAGCACATTCTGGACGAATGGTGTTAAGTATTGCTGACTAAATTAGGATGGCATCAGAGAAAGAAAAAGCTGCACGTTAAGTGAAAAACTGTCTTTTCTCTTTATCCTCAATAATAAGGACATGCGGTGGTTGGTTTCTGGTTGCTGGTTGATTTTGTTTTTGTTTGGTTTTTTTAGTGCAATAAGTGATTATTTTATAAGACTATTTCAGATGTTAGTGAAAAAAAAACCAGTAGCGTGATTGCAAATGTTTTCACTAATCGCACAGAGCAGCAACATCCAGATCTTCCCTGGAGGCGTCTGTTGAAATGCAATGAATCTCGTTGGACAACGTGTGCCAGTTGGAAGAGGGGATGGAAGGCAATGAATTGCGGTGATTACTGTTGCATTTTCTTACTCTGTTCCACTTTTTGCTGCAGTGATTTACAGTGAGCCTCCAGGAGCAGCTGCTGTAAAACAGCCTCGTCCGGGTTTCAGCCAGCAGCCTTGTTTTTTCAGGGGTGACTGAAACTGCTATATAGCCAAGGGACTTTGACTGGAACACAGTTTCCTGCTGTATAATAAGTTTCTCATTCGTTATGTTTGCTGCAGCTTGTATCTCAAGATAAAGAAAGATGACAAGCCGCACACATATCTAGTCAAGGGGGAAATGTCAATGATTGGTCACTCTGTGAGAGAAAATCTGTACTTTTCTGTATTTGAGGGACATGTTTTTGCTTTTTCTTGTCAGATACACTGTGATCAAACCCCCGAGTCACCAGGAAGTACACGGACAGATTTTACATAGACTTGCAGATCACCAATTGACTTATTTCAGTTATTGAAATGTGGCAGAGAACAGAAGTAAATCGATTAATCTGCTGATTATTTTTTCAGTTAAGCAGATAATCATCATTAATCAGCTATAAAAATTTTCCCCCAAAATATACAAAAAAAGAAAAAAAAAACAACAAAAAAGTACAAACAGAAATCTTCAAATCGAATGTTTCTTTAAATAATGGTCTAAAAAAAGTCAGTTTACTTCAGAGGGAAATAAAGCGAGTGGAGCACATGGAGTCTGGAACCAGAGAATCTTTGGCATCTGTGCTTGAAAAGTCACTCACACACTTAATCAATCAAAGTAGTCGCAAAATCATTTTCTGTTAACTCACAAATCATTTATATATGTAGCTGCTTTATTATACTTTATTATACACCTTTTTTTTTTTTTTTACATTTTGTCAACGTTACCAAGTAATAGGAACATCTAGTTGTTTCCTGTTCTTCTTTGTGTATTCATATGTGCTTTTCACATTCTTTCACATGCTTTGACGATATGTTTTGTTTTGTTTTTTTGATTCAAACTTCGTGCCAGTGACTTCCCAGTAAACTGAATCAAAGAGACCATGAGACGCACGTGACGCAGCAGTCACACTCTTTCCATCAACATGACGCTGCTGTTCACCCCCCAGTTTGTTTTATGGTAATAAACTCAGTTTCTAGCTGTGACTAAAGCTGAGAATTGGTTTAGAGAAAGTACATTATTTTTACAGCCAAGCTGTATTTCAAATATGTCGCACCATGCCACGATGAAATGCTGAAACAATTATAACAGTCTGCCTGCTGATAAGACCTGTCATTGTCGTCCTTCATAAACAGATTTAGAGCTTGAGCAAAGAGCCATAATGGAATAGCAGACAGAATACGATAAGGTGATATTGCCCCAGGGAACTGTCTGGGAACGCAGACTCCTGGAAAGTGGGAACTGGTGTTCAGTGCAAACTCCTCAAATTAAAGACAAGAACATTCAATATTAGTCTGCTCAGTATGGGTAAATCAAGCAGTTATTGCCTCAAAGTGTCCTCACAGCCGTGCAGAGAAGGAGAGGAGAAAGGAGGCAAATTAGAGTTGACAGACAGAAAGAAAACTATCTATCTATCTGTCCATCTATCTATCTATCTATCTATCTATCTATCTATCTATCTTTTGAAGTAAGTGTCCTTTATAATTAATGACTTGGTGTAGCTCCCTCCTTCTGTTGTAGCTCCTTCTGTCAGCAGAAACTCTTTACTCTCCCAACGTGTTAGGGGGATGCAGAGATGGATCCACCAGTTTGGACCTGCAGGTGTTTGGTCTGCCATTAATTATGCCCTGCTGTCATTTTGCAGCATCATCATTTATCGCGGTGGGTCCTCCGTGTGCTCTAATGAGAGAGGGTGACCTCGGTGCCCTCAGCTCTCTGTGTGAAACAAAGATGAAAATATTCCACTAAACCTGAAAAACCAAACATGGTTTTACAGATCCAAGAAACACCAGGCATTTTACTCTGATTTCTACTTTTGCCCTTGTTTAAAATGCATTATTGGAGGACACGAAGACCTTAAAGTGTTGTTGAGGTACCTCAGTGTTGTTGAGGTACCTCAGGAAAGAATCAAAGTTTCTCAGCAGGAGTAAGAGGATTTCTGCATGAGCTGCCATCAAATGCACCTTTATGACAACACAATTGATTGTTTTCTGCATCCTCACCTCCCTCTCAGGTGTGAGTTCATCCTCTGGTGGACAGCTTCTTGTTTCTCTGGGAAGTCTGCTGGATGACCAGCACTGGCACTGTGTAAAGCTTGAGCGGCTCAGCACTCACCTCAACCTCACCGTGGATGAAAACACTCACCAGGTTCACGTACCAGCTGAGCTCAGCCACTGGGACGTTCAGCAGGTGAGAAGACATTTTGCACCACACACACACAAAAAAAAACAACACACACACACACATCAAAGTGGTCCATTTTTCAAAATATGGTTTTGTGCTTTTCCTGCAGACGTTGTGGCTGGCGAAAGATTGAATATTGCATGTTTTATGGGATAAAAATGTTTCAAAATAATCACTTAATAATCACTCACTACTGAAACCGCCCCTTCAGCATGATTCTCTTCTTCCCCTGGCAGTTTGTTTACTGTTTATAAATGTCCCATTGTACATTTAGTTCAATGATTGGCTTCAAGGAACATAACTATTTTTTTATTTATTGACCAGCTTACTCCCTAGTTGAACTAAAGCATCAAAACAACCAGGTCTCCTGACCTGTGAACAAGCACAGCCTGTTCAAAAGCCAGCAAACTAACCATCTAAAAAGGATGACGTTGTCGTACATGAGGACACGAGCCAGAAATTATGCATTTTAGTGAAGTAAGATCGTAGAACATATTGAGTCAATCAATGAAGAGACAAATGATAAAAATACAAACTGTAACCTTAAAAGCCTGCATTGGTCACAACTACTTTTGCTTTTTGTTTTTACATACCAAATCACACGTATTGTTCTCTTGTGCAGCTAAGTTTGGGAGCTGTCCAGAGCCATGGACTGCAGAAACCCATTCTGTCCATCAGGAACTTCCACGGCTGCCTGGAAAACCTGCTCTTCAATGAGCTCAACCTGATAGCTTTGGCTAAAAAGAACAACCACCAGGTCTCTGTTATGGTGAGTTATTGTGTTTCGGCATGCTTATGGAAATCTGCCACTCAGCAGTCATAAGAAGGTATCAAAACATAAACAACAATAACATTAGGCCTATCCTTCATGTTACCTAACAACAATAACAACAATAATAACATTAGACCTTTACTTCATTGTACCAAATAACAGTAACAATAACATGAGACCTTTATTTTAAGTGCTCAAATATGGTCACTTGCCCGACAAAGGGTTAAGGTGGGGGAGGTATTAAGTGGACAGGTGGGGCTAAATCAGATGGCTGTGGGCCTCACCCTTTAAAGCAAAATAATACTCTCTAGACTGGTTGTTGCTTTTTACTCGTGAACAGACAAAATTCTCCAGAGTTTCAAAATGAAATATTTCACGAATGTCAGGAAGAGTACAGAGTGATTTTCAGTAGGCCTGCAGTGTAGGAGGGAAATCTATAAACTTGTACTAACGTCATTCAGTATTGCAATTGCAATATTGGGTACATGACTTGCAATAAATAAACAATGCTGAAGTGCCAGTATGTGTTCTTATCTCCTTCCTCAGCTGCTGTGCAGGCTGACCTCCTGCTCGCCACCAAATTGACATCAGCTAATCTGAGAGGTTAGCTGATGGCGAGCTGGGGCCAAACTGTGTGAATGCACGGCGCATGAATCCAGGGCTCCATCTGATAGAGAGTGAATGTACTGCATGTGGAGGTGATGATTTTTTTCATCTTTTGTTAAAATGACTTTACAATTATCTATCAGCTACTTAATTTTGAGTAGCTGCTGTTCAGGGGTTGGGCTCGGCCTCTTACTTCCAATTTGTGGCAACAGTTTGTTGAAGGCCCTTTTCTATTCCAGCATGACTGTGTCCCAGTGCACAAAGCAAAGCTCCATAAAGACATGGTTGGATGAGTTTGGTGTGGAAGAACTTGACTGGCCCACACAGAGTCCTGACCTCAACCCCATCCAACACCTTTGGGATGAACTGGAATGGAGATTGTGAGCCAGGCCTTTTGGTCCAACATCAGTGCCTGCCCTGTCTATATATATAGAATGTGATATCATTAAAGTTCCTGTTGTGTCCCAGTACTTTTGTCTATATAGTGTATGTTCTGATGTCAAATTCATTTACTTTCTAATTTCATATCATTTATGCATGTGGCCTTGGATATCTCTTGATCACACCAGCAACTCATTATTTTTGTCCTTTAGTTTCTCAGTTATTACTGTTCCTTATTGGTGTTGTAATCAAGTGCTGCCATGATGAAAAACTTTAGAACAAGTTGATTCTTTTGTTCACTTCAGACTTTTTCTGCTCTTCCTCCCCTTGTTTTCTCCTCTTCCCTCATCAATGTCATTATTATGCAAATGGTCACTGTCACGATTATTATTTTCGTCATGTGCATCATCATCCTCTTTATTCTTATACCCATCATCGTCATCATCATAACCATTAGCATCATCATAATCTCCTTCATTATCATCACCAATGTCATCACTTGCACATTTTGGTGTTAGAAAGCCCAAAGCGAAAAAAAAAAAATACTAGAGAAGAAGAAAAATGAATCAGGAGCAAAAGATGAATGAGAATGAGAGAAAGAATGAAACTGAAGCATATTATTCAGAACAGAAACATTTATTTAATATGAATTTTATGCTACCACGATAATGTGAATCAATGTACAAGATACGCCTCACAGGAGCACTAACCATATCATATATTCATTGTGCTAAATATCTTTTATATCTGTTTTCCTCCACAGGTTATTTAGTTTTTGGGTGGCATTATGGAACTTTTTTGTCATGCTAGTGCCTCTCAATGTTGTATTGATCTGAAAACAGCTGGCCTGACTCCACTTCATCCATTGCATCATTCCTGTTTCCCGGTAAGGTGATGTGAGGCAAACAGTGAAAGTGGGTGCAAGTGCTGTGTGACTTTAGGTCTACTGGCTTATTTTAGCTGCTCAGCTAATATCAATATGGTAATACAGGTGTCCTTTTCCAGAGAGCTGCTGATGAGACCTCAGTGACATCGAGTCAAACTGACTCAGCCTCTGCAACTAATGAATATTCATGTATTATTATCTCTTTCATAATCATTTCTCTCTCTCTCTCTCTCTCGCTCGCTCCCCTCCCTCCTCTCTTTCTCAGGGCAATGTGACCTTTTCTTGTGCTGAGCCAGTTTCGGTCGCTGTGACGTTCACAGAGTCCCAGAGCTTCCTCCAGTTGCCAGGACTGACATCGTGGTCCTCGGGAGTTGTCTCTGTGGCGCTGCAGTTCCGGACGTGGAACAAGGCGGGGCTTCTCTTGACTTTTGAACTCCCGCAGCAGGGGGGCACGGTCTGGCTGTACCTGAGTGAGGCCAGACTCCGTCTAGAGATCAATGAAGCTGGCAGGGCCCAGCTGGAGCTCAGCGCAGGTCCGTCCAGTCATGATTTTGCAGACATTGTCATTTTGCAGAGAGAATGTCTGTCTAAAACGATGTGGTGGTGGGTCCTTGAATTTGAGGAAACTGGCTGTGGAAAGTCTGTGAAAAGTCTTTGCATTTGATGTTTAAGAAGATGTGGGACCCTTGTTGTTGTTGTTGTTGTGTAACACAGACATCACAGTGTGTTCTTATAATTCAGATTTGGTGCATCTAAGCACAAAAAACAGCAAAAAAGCATTCAATGGAGTTTTCACAACAAAAGTGAATTGTTTAACTTGCTCAAAGTCATTTTTTGAAGCAGAGGAAGTGGCTGTTCTGGTCCCGTCATTTCCATTCACACGTAGTCCACAGCACTGTATTAGGCCATTTTGTGTAATGCTCTTCATTTTCCCACATACTAGAAGTCTTGGGCTTTGACCTGCATGTAAGGGCCTTCATTAGTGGATAATTTGCTTCAGTTCAGCCACAGGTGGTCAGATGTGGGCAAAGTTGTAACCCCTGTGAAACTCTGTCTACCGTGGAGGACTGTGAGATGTGGGTGGAAGCTCCAGTAAAAGTTTTTGTTAATTCAAGGACTGATTTTTCCCCAAACTTGTCTGCTCATTATTAAGTGCAACACTCAGATTCACTGCTCTGTGCAGCTCTACGAGGCCACAACATCTTCATTAACTTTAATGAACTAAAAAAGGAATCATGATCCTGTTTTGCAGCCAAACCCAAAAAGGCAAAAACATGAAATTAATTGCTGGTTACCATGAGATTGAAATGTTTACTAACTAAAAGTGTTTTTGCATTTGTGTGTGTGTGTGCACATAAAGGTTCAGGTCTGAATGACGGTCAGTGGCATTTGGTGGAGATGAACTCCAGACAAGATCATCTGAGCATCACGGTGGACAAAGACGAAGGAGCCACCGCTCACATGAACATCCCACTTCCTCTAACCGCAGATAGTCAACTCTTCTTCGGTGGTAAGAACACGTGAAAGAATGTGTGTGTTTCTGTTTCTGTCTCTGTGTGTGTTCAACCCAAAGCCTTCTCTTGTCAGATATTTTAAGTATTGTGCTGACATGGGCATTTAGAACTGGTTAAAATTCGTGGCGGTACTCAGGTAGTAGTTATTATCTCCTGATCTCCTGTGGAGGTTTAGTGCCGCCCACAGAGGGATGAAGTCATAAAGCTGCTTGGTGTCTGCCTCTGCGCTCCCTCCTCCCTTTCCCTCTGTCTTTCTATGGTGTTTCCTTTCTCTTGTACTTTTGTCTTTCCTCTTTCCCAGCTTTCTTTTTGCTTTTTGCTCATCCTCGATGCATTCTTGCCTCTCCAGCCACCTTCCTTTTTAATTTTTTCTTTCTTATCTTTTGTTTTCCTCTCTAAACAAACCCGCATACAAATAAAGGCTGTAGAGACATATAAGCCACATGTTAATTCACCTGCAAGATTATATAACACAGTCAAACACAAGAACACAAAAGAAAAATATTCTGTCAGTTTGACTCCAATAGTGATTTGGAGTGATTTTTAATCCTCAAAGTGAAATGCATCATTGTCACTACCAGAAGGCAAACAGCTCCAACAAAATTTTCTTTTGAGGTCCTAAAATTCAAAGTGACAACAAACAGTGACTCATCTTTCCTCCCTGCTCTGCTGGGAGGTGTCGAACTGTGCGAACTGATGGGCTGACTGCAATTAGAGCAATGCAGAGCCTGGAGCAGGAAGGCTGCATTTGGCCACAAAATGCCACCATCCAGGATCAACCTGAAACATGAATCACTGATGGACAAGCGGATCCTATGGCGGCGGCTGTCACCTGCGCAGCAGATGTTCAGGGTAACGGTGCATGTGTGAAAGGGGCTTACAAAAGCCACCTCAGATCTGCCTATGCAGAGGGTTCATATGAGGATAAACGTTATACACAGGGCTTAATGACATGGAGAACAAAAACGCTTAAAACTGCTTAAAAAATAACAAAAAAAGTAGATTCTGCAGCAGTTGTGGAATAATAAATCTCTTCCCCACAATGAATATGAAAAAGCAAAAGAGCAGCGAGGGAAGCCTCGTTTCTCCCCATCAGAGAGACGATCCAGTCCACAGGCGTGAATGGTGATCCATTTTAACGTGAGGGGCTAAGAGTTGAGATGGTCAAGCTACTGCTGTCAGTGTTTTCTGTAATAATTCTTGAATGATGTTGGCAGTTATGAAGTGTGTTGGCCTCTCTCACCCCATGTCACAAGTGAAAGTGGCATAAATTGACAACTTGTGACTGAGTAAAAAAATATTCAGCGTTCTTCACAGTCATGAAGGATTCACACTGAGATTTGTGATTAAATCATTATCGCTTTTAACACACACTAAGGTGAGTTTTAACCCCACGCAGTCAATCAGTAAAGTTTGAACCTTATAATGAAGCTGGCATTCATGACTTCTCACATGAGGTGATGAAGAAGGCAAAGACACTCTGAACCTTCTGGTAATCACTCGACAGATTTCAAAATAGATGAATATGTAGGGCTTCACCAAATGTTATTTTGAATGAATATTCAAGCTGAAGAAAAAAGTTATTGGACAAAATCCTCAGTTTTAACAGTGTTAGAGCAAAAACAGATTTTTTTTCTTATTGTGGTTATCTAAATGTAATTTATGGTGCTTTCAGACTGCTGTCAGTCTGCCCTCTTGATAAAAAATGAAATAGATGCTCCACATCATTGGAATGCTTATTTAGAATTTGAATAAATCAAACTGTTCAGTTCAGTGCATTCATAAGTTTAGAGTTTACATGACAACTAAGGGTAAAACAAACCCGATCAGAGTTTTTTTTTGCACTTTGTACTTAATGTGTCGCCACCACTCGCAGGTACCTCAATGAAGTTGCCGTACTAATCTGACGCTCCGCTGTGCAGGTGCATGCAGGTACATGCAGATACATGTGCATGGCTGGTTTCAGCTGACTGAGTGCCCTACAGCAGCTCTTGGTGGTGGTTTCTCCTTAGATGTGAGGAACTCATTCATGATTTTAAACATGTTTTATAGTCATGAGACAGACATAGATGTCTCTCAGTTATCAGTGTGTCCCCTGTGAACTCAGTCTACATGCTAATCGTGTTTTTCATGCTTGTATCAGTCATCAAAACGCAATTAACAGAAGTTAAGGAGACACAGACTTTGTCGGCATAAATGGAATCAGTTTCATGTTTATGATGGTGATGTTGGTGATTGTTCTGTGTTGTTCATCCTACCAAGAAAATAACATTAAAACAAGAACAAGGTTGCTGCCTACCTGCTGACTGAGTATCATGTTGTTTCCCTCCCCAGGTTGTCCCGTTCAGGACAGCAGTGTGGACTGTTGGAACCCCTTCAGAGCCTTTCAGGGCTGCATGCGTCTGTTGACTCTGGATAACCAACCTGTCGACCTGATCAAGGTGCAGCAAAGGCTGCTGGGAAACTACAGCCACCTGCAGATTGATATGTGTGGCATCATCGACAGGTCAGTCTCCTGAAGTTCCCTGTGAGTTCTGTCACCCCTGATGAACTCACACACCTTCCCACAGGTGTCTGAATGGGACGCCATGCAGGCCAACAGCATATTTTATTTCTGTGTCACCAATTTACTTTAAGATTTCTCCTTTTTCCTCCCACCGTCTTTCCTCTGGATGTTCCTCTGCTTTTGTGGTTCAAAAAGCGTTTCCGCAGTCATTTTGGGATTTGTGAAAACAATTATAGAAATAAGTACTCGGTTTGTGGTTTATTTGCATTTCGCGCCCTGTTTGGTCCACACGCCCACACATGGTTTTTCTTCTTGCCTTACACAGATGGAAAATTCAGTGTCATTAGTTGCTGTCCTCTTTGAACTCAGCTGAGACCCCAAGTACTGATAGAAACAGGGACTTGTAGATGTTACGTATTTTGACTTCAACAACAAAAATACTCCGTTCTGTAAGGTTGATTGACTGGACTTGGCAAATGTCATTCTGTGGCTCTAAAAATAAGACATGGGAATGATCATTTATTGTGACATTCAGTGTTTTCTATCTTTTCCTCTGCAAATTCCATGAGGAATAGAAACCAAGCCAACAATTTATTATTCCTCTGTGCCAAAAGCCAACTGAAATATATCAACGAGACACTTGTTGGACTTTTTCTCCCACATCTTCCTACGTTACCTTGAAACTTGGCCTCGGTTATTCATTTTCAGTCAAACACATGTAAATACATTCCAAATCAAGCATTTCTAATCTCAGTAGTAACAAATGAGAGACTGAGAGACACGAGGCAGTAATCGAGAGTGGCATGCTCGATATCAGCCAGAACAAAACTAGCACAGATGTATGTTCAACCTACCAAGGAGATTAAATCAATAGGAGACACGACCCTGACCTGCTGGAACGTCAGTGTGGGCAGAAGCTGCCACTTTGGACAGCCTCCTTTGCTGCTGACTGACTGCAGGATCAGGACCTTGGAGAGCTCTGCAGCCTGCAGTCTGGACTCTCAGCTCAGCGATTACTGCAGTTGCAGGCATATTTTTGTCTTGCCAAACACACTCATGTGATACAGATGGTTTGTGTGGTTTTCATACACTGACAGGTGAACAGAAATATAACAAACATTCACTACTAAAGTGATAAGATGCATGAAGGATGAATACAGAATATTCCTTTTAACTCTTTCCCTAACCCTTTTCACCCCTTTCTGGTGAATGTGATATTCAAAATAAACCATGTGACATCTGACTGACTTTTTTTCTCAAGGGAAAGTTCAGGGGGAGAATATCTCCTATAATCCACACACCGTTAAGGAAATCTGAACTCTCTCTATCTGCGGTGGCTAAATCACTTATTTATAACGTAGAATGAAAAAGATCATGTTGAAAAATCCCTTCCTGAGATACAAGAGACACTGAGATTGAAAAAGAGAGCACCGGCAGCCATTTATTAATCCAAAACTCCCATTTTTGACCACTTAATACACTGACTGTTCCTGAGGAGAGACTGAAAGATGTTCTGTACTGCCAAGAGGATTTCTGAGAGGCAAATGTATTTCAACTCAATGCCGAAAATGGGAAGAAGGTTCTTCCTAAGTTGTCACTGAGAGTATAGAATCTGATCAGTGAAAAGACTACTGCTACTGTAGACAGGAATATGACAGTAAATCATACACATCAGGATAATGGTGCACCAATTCATACATTTTCTGCCCAAAGGCACTCATGGTGTTGCACTATGAATGCCTTTGGGGGGGATTGTACATACAAAAGTGATAGAAGCTGTTATTGCAAGGAATGGAAAAAAAATTACCAAAATTAAAAAAAAATTGAAAGTGGCATCATTTGTTTGATGACAAGCAAACATCCGACAGGACTTTTGCTCGAAGCAAACTTAGACACGCTTGTTGTGAAGTCTCTGGACTTTCTCCTGCCTCTCGCTGACCTCTCTCCTCACTGTGCGAGTGCCTGCTTTGAAGCAGGACAGATTAAGCTGTCAGAAGGCAGTAATTCTGACCTCTTTGCTTCTGTCCCATTCCTGGCAACTTAATAATACAGCTTGTCAAAACACTCACACATCCACAAATAAGAAGAAACACAGGTCACCAAGAGGTGCTGTCTTCTTGCTTTGTCTGACCGCCTGAGTACCTGTCAGCCGGTGATGATGATGACTTGTCTGTTGCTCATTGTGACCAGAGACTCGCACAGACACGCACATCTTCCTGTCACGGTCCTGTGTCACTCCCAGACTCTCTCCTGTGTGTGTGTCTGTGTGTGTGTGTGTGTGAAGAAGTGGCAGGTAATCCAAGACCAGGTGAAGAGCAGACTGAAAGGATGAAATTACATACCTTTCCTCTCTCTCTCTCTCTCTCTCTCTCTCTCTCTCTCTCTCTCTCTCTCTCTCTCTCTCTCTCTCTCGCTCTCATGCTGTTCACCAGACTGCAGTTATTTGAAGTCTTTGTCGGACATCCCAGTCTACCTGTCCAGTAAAAGCTTTCAGATCAGGGCAGGTTGCTGTGCTGTGTTGGTTTAGCCAGAGGCAGCAATAGAAGCCTTGGATGCGAGGCCTGTGATCCAAGCTGTGTTACAGGACACTGTCACACCACACTAGTGAGTTTTAGATAAGCTACAAAGTCCCTTCCCTCAGTTAATCCAGTCTTCCTGTGATCTGAGGTGTAGCGCAGTTTGCTGTCACATTGCATTGCAAATTGTTAGCCGAGCTGGGAGCCCTACAGGGATTTATAGAGGAAAAAGTGTTTGTAAAACTCGAAACTTTTAGCCTTGAAAAAGATGTATGCTAGATTTAGAGATACAGGCTGCAGCACAGTTCACCGTTTGACCCTGGCTTGTGCTTCTGAATTTCCCTGTAATTTCCTCCAGCTTGAGGCTTCGTACGCTGGCCTCAGCCAACTGGATGCTGAGACAATGACAAAAAACTTCACCAACACCGCTGGAATGAGTTGCCTCCTGTAGCTGCAGATTGCCAAGAAAAGTTTAATTTTCCCAACTTCTGCAGTGCAGTGGCAGTCAGACCAGAGTGGGTGCAAAATGGGTGCATGTGTGCAGACATTTGTCTACCTGCTCTTCTTCTCTGCTCTCACTATTACGATAAAGTGTCTTCTCCAGCCATTCATTCTGAAGCCTGAATGGGAGAAGAAGAAGCCTGAATTGTGGTATTTTTTATGTGCTTAGCATCCAATTAATTTACAGAGGAAATTATGTTTACTAGTTTTACCGTGTTTACTTTTCATCACCATGTTGATCTCCAAATGAAAGTGAGTTTTGAAAAATTTGAAACAGTGATGATGTTTTGAATGTTTTCTTCCCTGTTTAAATCAGGATGGACCTCTAGGATTGCACAGGTGAGGAAAGTCCCAAAATGTGGGGAAAAAAAGAAAAATGATCCCCTCAAACAAACAGCTGAAACAGTAACATTTTCAGATTTGTGCTTATTCGCTTTCCTACTGAGAGACACACGAGAAGGCATCGCTCTCGCTACAACCAGCAGCCACGTAGCTCAGCTTAGCATGAAGACTGGAAAGATGAAGAAAACCACTTGCATCTGTTTTTTGTGATTCAGCCTTAGCTTTGAGAAGAACCACTTTAATAACGAACGTAATAAATAAGCACTCTGGACTGAAACAGAATCATAAGGAAAAAGTCTTTGGAACCGAGACTGATGAGAATTGGTGGAAGAAATCAGTTGATTGGTTAGAACAGGAGCAAAATTTTCTAATGATCGTACCTGCTGCTCATCAAAACCACTTTGGCAGTAAAAAAGCAGCTCATCCATTGCTATTGATTTCAACCGGCGTCATTTTTCTTTCTCTTTTTTCCCTGTATGAACTCAGCCTGTCTTTCAGTCCCTCTCACTGCAGTCTCCTGACCTCATTTCCTCAGGTTCACTGTCCAAATACAATTGATATTCAGTCACAGGCTCCACCTCGCTGCTGCTCTCTTCATCCACTCTGTCCTCCGTCACCCTCAGCCGCCTGTCCTCACCTCTTCCTTAACCATCTTCACTGCTTTTGTCTCCTGTCATCTCACAACCACTCGTGCTCCCCAACTCCTAAATTCTCTCCTTTCTTTCATTCTTTTGGATACCCAACTTTGCTCAGGGGAGATTTTGTGTGGGTGTGTTTATGGTCTCTTGTACTTCTATCTTTGTGAGGACCATTGTGAATTTTAGACCTTGAGATGGAGGATATTTTGGTTGAAAGGTAACTTTGGTATTTTTCAGCTTCAGTCTATTTTCCTGTCTTTTTGTGTCTAAGCGACTAATGGGGGACAGCAGGTTTTTTTTGTTTTTTGTTTTTATTTTCAAAATTTGTCCAGTTCTGAACAAAATCCCTGCAGCCATCAGCCCTGAAACTGTGTGAATGCTATTTTAACCAGCATTCAAAGTCTTATTCTTTAACAGAAAATTCTGTCTCTGTGAGGATCGTTTCCATAAAGTCGTGAGACACTTAGAGTAACAATCTGAGCCTGAAACAAGAGCTGTACTGTACTTCGACACAATAGACTGACTATCCTTTTTACAGCTCTTTTCGTTTAAAAAACACATAATTTACCTATTTCTTTAAATATATTTTATTTTTAATGTGTTCTTTCTGTTTTATATTATACGATTATATTATTTTTCTCACACTTACTGCTATGCATAAACATATTGTACCAAGGCAAATTCCTTGTCAAAAAGAGTGTAGACTGTGTTTTATGGACGAGTGTTTCCCACTGGTACAGATGTTACTTTATTCGGATGTCTAGCACAATTATATTATGTATTACAACAGTAAAGCTCTTCTGGGATTTATTTATGTGCAGTTATAAGGATTGGAAAAAACATAAAAACACTATGCTTATTGGGTCAGATGTCAGAATCACTGTTAATGCAGTGCTCTGGTGTGCTGTACATTTTGCCCATTCCACTGCAAATATAAATTAGCTTATTAGTAGTCAATTACAGTTGGTTTAATTGCGCTTGGTCCCAGCAAAATATACAATAAATTAAACTGCTCCGCAGCTGACTTCCTATTGTTATGACATCCCAACAGCAAATGGAAACTCAAATAGCACAACCCCCCACCCCCTTCCAGTGCAGAAAACTTTGCTGTTGTGTTGGGATTATAAAGTTGTGAAGACAGAATCCAGTGAGATTTGCTTCACTTTTCAAAGGAGGGACTGCCTAGTTAGCTTGATCAATGATGGCTACAAACAAGAAAAACTCAAAACTCTTTACAGAAAATCAAACAAAATGTACCATTGCATAAGGCACTGTGATAAGAATGCCAGTAACCGCAAAGTTGGTACCCGAGCTAAAGGAAAAAAAATTCTCATGGATTCCACTTTACATTTTGTCTCTGTAAACAGGAAGAGATTGATCTGAAGCTGTTTAGAAAAATGTGTCCTGTGTGCATCTTAGGAGCAATTCAGCAGATGGGGTGGGTGGGGGGGTGGTAGTTCCATATCTTGAAAAAACACGGTGTTTCTCTGATAGCTCAAAAACATGAAAATAAATTATAAAATGCAACTTTGTTCTTTCTCAGGCGGGTTGGGTGGGAGTTCAAAAGTCTTTCTTCTGGCTGACACAATCTTAGTTAACAGGACTAACAAGGGGATGTTTCAAACCAGCTACTCCTCACAACATACACCTGTGCTCGACTTGACATGAAAGGGAAGACTTGTGATATTTTCTTTTAAAAGACTGAAACTTCATTTTGTTTTAAGACTGCTTTTATTCAGGTCCCTCCTACACACCTGCTCACCAGAACAGTCAGGTGCGCTGAAGGCCTGTTGTTCCTTTTCATACCAACATCCTTGAGAAACTTTTCAGAGATAACTTTTGACAGACTCTAAGGTTTTCTCTCTGTCTGTCTGTCTGTCTGTTATCTGTGCCGCTTCCTGTCTCTCAGGTGTTCTCCCAGTCACTGTGAACATGGAGGTAGATGTACTCAGTCATGGAGCACCTTCCACTGTAACTGCTCCGACAGCGGCTACCGAGGGGCCACCTGCCACAGCTGTAAGCAAGCACCAACAGGCCACCTGCAGGTCTTTAAAGTGTCTGACGGCCATCATGACAGTTTTTAGTCCGCTCTAATGACTCCTGTTAAAGCTGTGTTTATTGATTTTCTCAGTTCTATTTATTGCCTACAATGCTCTTATTCGCTGACAGTCGGTAACATAAATTTCCCATCAGACTGACACATCATGCATTCTCCTTTTTTGCCTTTTCACTTCAACTCCTGAAAGAAATATCGGCCTCTTTAGTTGCTAAATGCTCATCTATACTCAACAGTTAGGTTGACTTTGTCTGTCTGCTGTTTGATGCTGGTCAGGCGGTGCACAGTGACTTAACCAGCTTTCTTTTTCTATTTCTATTTTCTATTATAATGCAGCATAGCTGGAAACATACTTTATGCCATTTTACCATTTTACATGATTGTATCAAACTTTTTTGTTTGTCAGAGCAACAGGTGACCTCCTGTTAACAGTAGGTTTATAAAGGTTTTGCAAAAAACAGTGACATACAGAGAGGTAGACCATCTTGCCTCTCATTGCAACATTTGATGTTCAGCTGGATGTGAAATGTGGAAGAAACGTCTTACAAACTGTGAACGAAGCCTTCGATTATTAGAGAACAGGACTAATGCAGCATTCCAGGCGTATTCTCATTGCATCTGCTTTAATAACAGCGAGACCCCCGTGTCCCCTAGCACTGCTCCATTGTTTCAGAACTTTAATTAGCCGTGTTCAATTGGGAATAGACTGAACAGATTGGTGGTACTTTAATATGCTGAGTAAATTAGACTCCCCATTTAATTTTAAAGTCTTTAAGAGTCTTATTTTTTCACTTTCTGACACCTGCAGATGGCCTTCTTTCTCTGGTCTTCTTATTTTATTTGTTCACTTTAAATGTATGTGCATATTTGCGTGATATATTGCTTGTGTGTGTGTCCTTCTCGAGCCCAGTCTGTAAAATGATGTGACAGGCTGCTTTTCACTGAAGTCCCATTGGACACGATGAAGCAGAAGTTCTTGCTGTCAGTCAGACTGAATCACTTTGAACAGACTGGAGCTGCTTCAAAATCAGAGCAGTATGTCTTCTTTTAGGTAAAGCAAATTTACTAGGATGAAGTGACTTCCACAGCATAAACAAAATATGAAAAACCAATAAATTTGTTTAATGTTTCTCCAAAATATTTAAGATTGAGTGAAATCCAATGAATGGTGAAAATGGCGGTTGGACGGTTTTGACATATGACATTATGTTTCTAAACTGTAACTGTGTGCAGTTTTATAAAATACATGAAACCATAATTAAAGCTACTCTGAATACTCGAGTTGCACATTTTCCTTCCTAATTGCATCAGGTGCTTCAAGTGCAAATTAAGCTAAACATGCTTTTAGTACAAAATTAGCTTAAAAAAATGTGGCTGCTTTTTTCCCCCTCAAAACTATGTGTATATTTCCTGTAGGTCTGTGGATAAGTTTGCACCAAATTTAATATGCTGCTTCTCAACAAAAATAGTTTAGGCGGTAATATATAATGCAAAAATAAAGTGTCACTTTATCCACTGAGAGAAGGCTGAAGAAAGAACAAAGGGATGGCATCCTGCTGTAGATGAAAGCTGCAATTTTCACCCACATCCCACTTCAAACAGCACACACCAACCACAATGTCAGTGCAAGAGACGTGAACTTCTTTCTACTTGCTTGTTTTGATTTTTAGAGGTATGAAGTTTGCAGGTAGTTCATCAGAATCGTAAAAGAAGCAATGAAGAACCCTCTCAAAAGAAATGGCTCTGTGTGCATGTCATCCCTCGACAGAGCATTCATCTTTTTTAGCATTTAGATTATTTAATAGTGATGACGCACACACTGAATCAGTTAAAATTATGTTAATTAATACAATGCAAATATGTAAAAACGTGCTTCCCAACAGGAGCACAATCAGCCAATCAACTTGCACGATGCATAGATGGGAATTCGGTAGATGTCATGTTAGCATGCTAGCATTTGATAATTAGCACAAATCTCAAAGGCTTGGGATCACTACAATTAGTAGGATTCAACCTCTGAGGACCACAGATGTCTATAGAAAATTTCATGTTAATCTGTCCAGTTGCTGTTGAAATATTTCAGTATATTTGTTATATATAATATTCTGTTTTTCACCAAAGTGGTGGATTGACAGACTGACAGCCATGGAGCCTTATGGCTACGGCATTAAACTGATACACATAAGAGCATGATGTACTTCATGCATGTGTTGTCTGTACAAAGAACCAGAATCAGGAGGAGCATCTACCACTGGGTGAACCACAGTCGTGTTAACTGGAGACAACCAAGGCAGGAGTGAAAGAGCTGTTTAAACAAGAAATATTCTGAACAAATCTAATACTGACCCTTGTTGTTGCAAAAGGTTATTTAATGTGAGGAACCAGGAGACAGTTTTCAGGATTGTGGGCTGAAACAATTCCCTCCCGGCTTGTTATATTTAGTCTTGAGAGTGACTGCACTGTAATCTATGAAACTTTTTTTTTTTCATAATAAGTTCTAAATATTGCTATATAGGTCAGAAAATCTGAACTAAAATGAAAGACTTCTAGTTAGGCTAAAAACCCGCCGCGAAATCATTCAACCCCCTCCCCTGTCTTATCAGAAAAAAAAGCAATAGGAATTTAAAGGAGAGGAGGGAAGAGAGTTGAAGAAATATGAACCCGAAAGAAGAACTGAGGACTAGTGAGAAGTGAGAAATATGAAGAGAGAGTGAGGATGAGAGCAGGAGGAAGACATGCAGCAGTAGCGACAAAGGCAGAAAGCATGTCAGAAAAGAGGAGGGAGTCCTAAGGCGGACTCTTCTCTCTACATAAATGGATTTCAGCTTACAGACTGCCTGCAGTGTTTTATGTGAGTCAAATTAGAAATTAAAGAGATTCTGCCTTTGATTACGCAGCCAAGCACTGATTGAATCTTTCTACACCCTGGTGGTGAGATTGACTCCAGGCTGGATCAGAACCAGCTCAGGTCCCCCCCATGTCTAAGACTAAGAGAAAAAGAATAAATATCTGTTTATGCAATGAGGGAAACTTTCTTCCACTCTTCATAGATTGACTCCTGTGTGTGTGTGTGTGTGTGTGTGTGTGTGTGTGTGTGTGTGTGTGTTCTACAGTGCAAACATTATGTAACCGGAACACTTTATGTAATTTGTTTTCACCTATTCTAGTTCAACATTTACCATTTTTGTTGTTGCATAACATTTTTAATTGAGAAAAACCAGTGCTAATAGAGTTAGGGATGTGCTTTTCTCTGGCATGCCTAAAATCCATTAAAAATATATATGGTTTGGATACAGAGCAATCAGCCCTCATCTGACTGGCTTTGATTTGAACAGATTTCTATTGTTGTTATTATTATTTGTCATATGGTTAATTTAGGACCAATATGAATATTGTTTCTTGTGATGCACAAGTTCAATCTTTGCTGAATTTATATACGTGCTTCCCAGATGCATCAGCATCACCTCAGTGATTAGTTTCTCGATGCATCGCTGTACCTTAGCATAGTGTTTGTTCAGGCACTGAAGTTGCACTCGCAGTCTCTGATTGGTGTAATGATTGCTGCTCACATTCTTCTTTCTTTCTTAGAAGTGTCGTCCTAAACTTTTCTTTACGGAGTTGATCACAGATCCTTAGTGCTTATTTATTTGAAACCGTGTGCTGCAGGATAGATATTTAAGCATAACCAATACACTGTCCTTTCATTGCATTGTCTTTCATAGCGAAATATGAACAGTCATGTGAGGCGTACAAACACAAAGGCAACACATCAGGACATTATTACATTGATGTGGATGGCAGTGGACCAATCAAACCCCAGCTCATCTACTGTAACATGACAGGTAACGTGCAGAGAAACATATCTACACACACACAAACAGTTTCCAGTACATCAAACAGTTCGACCCACTAAATGTGTTCAGTGTGTTTAGCTTCATTTCACACAAACAATTTTTTAGTGTGAAACGTTTTTTGCATAAGAATTTGTCTTTCTGTCTGTCCAACAGAGGACAGGGCGTGGATGGTGATCCAGCACAACAACACAGAACTGACCACAGTGCATTTGTCCCCTGACACAAACCAACATTTAACCCACTTTGACTACGCTTCTGGAGAGGAGCAGTTAGCTGCCGTCATCAGCCAATCGGAGCACTGCGAGCAGGAACTCTCCTACCACTGCAGGAAGTCCCGCCTCCTCAACACACCGGGTAAGATATATGCTCACTGAATTTTATTGTTCTTGTTGGGCACTTTGTGCTCATGTGTGTTTGAGACTCGGGTGGATGATGTTTGTTGTTAAATGGTAGCAGAAACCTTCTTTGCAAAGCAAGCTTTTCTGCATTTTGGGGATCTGGAATAAGAGAGGAGTGGTGAGAATCACTGATTTTTTCAATTTAGTAACTGATGAAAACATCAATAACATGTCTGTTGTGCATTTTCACCTCCTTCAGTTTATCTCCACCATGACTGGACTTCTCTTTGTTATTTCTTTTAAAACTGACTTAAATGCTTGTCTTCTTGCCAGAAAATGAGCATAGATGTTGTGATAAAATAGAATACTTGAGTTTAAAGAAAATAAAAATGAAAGTGGCCCATCTTGTCTGGGCCTGTGAAGCACCACTGTGTACTCTACAAAGCCTACTTATGTGGATGTTTGTGAGCGAGTGATGTCTTGATGGAATAGCTGGTCATTATCTGTCCAATTTTAGCAGGGAAAACAGCAGTGACACACAGTCAGCGCCGAGGAGCAAGGCTGTAAGAGTTCAATAAGGAGCAGTGACGGAAGATTGCTGGTTTGTGTTGAAACCCAGAACAGATGGATGTTGTTACACAGATAGAGGGAAGAAGACAAACAGAAGGGAGTAAGGAAAAAAAGACATTAAGATCCACCTCTGTCTCATTTGATATGCAAGTCAAGTGCTGACTTAAACACATACATCTACAAAACCTGGTGTGAAGACACCTCTGTTCCAAACATTTTCCAATCCAGTATGAGTTCTCCTGGGATTCATTGTCTTACGTCTAGGCTGATTTATGTGAAATTCATTTCTGTTTTACAGCATCACTGTCCCTGAAGCAAAAAAGGATAAGTGGTTTATGGTGTGTATTTGTGTGTTTCAGAGGGTGCTCCATTCAGCTGGTGGCTGGGAGGTCCGGGTCCTGGTCAGGTCCAGACGTACTGGGGTGGGGCTCTGCCGGGCAGCCAGCAGTGTGCCTGTGGTCTGCAGGAAAACTGTCTGGATTCAAACCACTACTGCAACTGCGATGCTGACTACGACCAATGGTAGTGGACTTTATTATGCTCTTGTGTCCCTCAGGCTGAATCCATCACATGATAACTGAAGTTCTGCTGAAATGTTAAAGATATCATAAACATATACTGTGCATTGACATGTAGGTTACTTCAGAACCAGAACTTGCTTGCTTGTGAACAACTGTTCCAAACAGGTGTTCATCAAGGTTGCCACGACTTTTCCTGCCCCCTGTCCCAACATGTTGCTGGCCTCAAATTCAGAATAAGGATATATGTGCAAAAAATGAATTTGATGAGTTAAATACTTTAAATATAATGTCTTTGATTTCAATGAGTGGGTGTCAAAAAATGATTACAAATGATCACAATGTCATCATCAGCATGTTCACACCATTATCACTGTAGTACAGCCGTGGCCAAAGTCTTATTTTAAATCCAACAGGTATCATAGTAAATGATTAACATAGTAAATGATTTCCTGGTCAAATAAATATTTGACCAGGAAAAAAAGAACTCTGCTGAGTTTGCAAGAATGTGAAATGATTCAGTGAAGCCTCTCTTACTGCTCCAATGAAGTTATACCATTCAGTGTTTATCATCACATTCTTCCATACAGGACAGAAAAGAGCCATGAGACATGTGGGGCGAATCCCGAGATATTCAAACATGCCTCCCCATGTTAGATTCAATCCTGCATTTAAATCCTTTTTTATCCAAGCTGTAAGCAATTTTATATTTAGGTCACCTTCCCCAATTCTGCAACCATTTCTGAGTTAGACCCATTTTCCCACATTACAACCAATCCTGATACAGTCTGCATAGCCAAAGGTCCTTCTTTCTATTATCTCCCTGCCTAAATCTGTGCGACTCAATCTATTTTTATAGACTTTCTCCTGCCATCAATATCTCAACGGATTCACCGCCGCTGCGTGCGCCTGCAGTCCTATATTATTTTTTGACAAAATTTCACAGTGACAAAGCTGACTGCTGGAATTTGAAACACCACAGCGTGTGGTGAATATGCAGATGAGTCACTCAACCGAAGGAGAACGGTTCCACAGAACATCGGCTGAGACGTCTTTGTTTGAACGTCCACCTGTAAACCTCAGAAAACAAACGCGCGCAGTCATGAGATCAAGCGTTAGTCATCTAAAAACAGTGCGTCCCACTTTTTCCAACACGGTTTGAGTTCGGGTGGGCACAAGTTTTGCACTGCTTCCATTTGCATTCAACTTTCCTATGCTAATATGTTCTTCAGCTCCATCTCCCGTTCCTCCTTTTACCCTGCCCTTCTTTCTCCGTCCTCTTCATGTTCTAATCTGTCTCCTCCTCTCCTCTTGTGTTTTTGTTTCTTTGCTCTTTTTCTTTCTGCTCCTCCCATTCCTTTCTTTTTCATCTTCTGTGCTTCTCCTCTCTCCTCCTCTTCATCTCCCTCTTTTTCTCCTTTTTCTTCCTGTCATCCTTCTACCTCTTCTTCACCTTCATCTCCTTTTCATTTTCTTCTTCCTCTCTCCTTCTCCACCACTTTTGTCCCCCTTCTTCACCTTTGACTCATCTTTCTTTTTCTCCTCCCTCTCCCTTTGTCATCCTTACTCTTGTTTATCTCTTCGCCTCAACCTCCGTCCTCTCCTTTGTATTTCCCTCCTCCATCCTCTATTGTCTTCCTCCTTTTATCCAACTTCTTTCTCTTATCTTCGTCCTCTTCCTTCATCCTCTTGCTTATCTCTTTTTTCCTCCTCCACCTTGTCCTCATCGCCCTCTTCCCTCTCCTTCGCTTCCTTCTCCGTATCTCTTTTCTCATCCTTATTCTTCTCCTCCTCCGACAGGACTAAAGACTCGGGCCTGCTCACTCATAAGGAGACCCTCCCAGTCAGGTCTCTGGTGCTGGGTGACGTCCAGCGGCCCGGGTCAGAGGCTGCCTACAGGGTGGGACCCCTTCGTTGTCACGGAGACAGTAAGTCCACACCAGATGCCTGTTCTTGCCTGAATCGATGCTGCCCTCCGTGTTGACACTTGTGTTTGTGTTATTGTCATGTAATTTTAAAAGCGATTTGATGAATATTGCTTGAAGGGGAGGTTTTATTCAGCTATACATTGAACTGCCATCTCATTTGTTCATGTGAAAAATGGACTGCAGCTAATTACACTATAGCTAATTAGCAGAACAGTTGCTAAAATATGACTCCCTTTATGCTCTTCAATAACAGCTTCTAATGAAAAGATATATAGTACATTAACCTAAGTGATATATTTTACCTTGTTTTAATTGCTTCTAATTTCAGCCTTCAGTTTAATGGGCAAATAAATAAATGCCTTGAGAAATGAATCAACATAAATGGGATAGTTAGAGTTATGCCTTTGTTCTTGGCTAATTAGCTGAACAGTTGCTTCATTTGTTTACAAGATTTTCATTATACAGCCATCATAATGAGATTTCTTTTAATAAGCTTTGTTCCAGAGTAATATATCCACTTTTTGGAAAAAACAAAAAACAAAGCAAGCACTTTATTTTAGAGAATAAAAAAAACAGTGAAAGATATGAAACATTTAAGTGACGCCTTTGTGTATGTTTCAGAGAACTTCTGGAATGCTGCATTTTTTGACAAGGAGACCTCTTACCTTCACTTTCCCACCTTCCACGGAGAGCTCAATGCAGACATCTCCTTCCTGTTTAAAACACCAGCCTCCTCTGGGGTCTTCCTCGAAAATCTGGGCATTAAGGACTTCATCCGGATCGAACTCAGCTGTAAGTAAGAAATGTTCTGCCTGTTCACTGTTGGAGATGTTCACTGTTGGAGATGGAGGATAGCAACAACCAAAAAGCATGTGTGTTTAAGTCTACCCTCACTGAAAATTTCCAATTATTGATGTTTTTGCGTTGGGACAAAATCTTTGAGAAGAGAATCCCGATGCATCTAAGAAATTATCGTCACACCTAGTAAACAAAATGTCAACACTGACAGGGTTGTTCGCTGCCTGTTTTTTACTGACAGTCAATGCAGGCATCTTTTCACCATGTATTTATTGTACGCATACAAATGTACGTATAAGAGGAAGTCTGTAGCATGAGGTCCAAGAAGCAAATGTGACAGGCGTGGCCGCACTGTCTGACCGGTGATCTGTGGGATCTAGAGCGTAATTTCTCTTTAATATCCCTTTTTTTTTTGCTTTCTATCTATCTCACAAACACACAAACACAGAACAAATGGTACCCATCCTCCTTGGGGAAACCCCATCATTGTTACAGCGGAGCGTCTCTTATCTCGCCGCAGCGCTTTTACTGCTGTTATTATGACAGCTTGTGTTGAGATGACTGTGTATCACTATTGCAGCTGTGAACATGACTGGAGCTGGGCCAGAGAGCAGATCCTAAATTAAGTTATGCCTCTGGGTTTTATCTATCAAATTGTTTAACAATCCCACAGCTTTCCCTCCGCTGTCAACATCATCCATGAGGGATGATCTTGTGTTCATGCACAGATGTCACTGCTCTGCTAACTTCACCCCTAAACGTGGAGTGTAGGCACGCTGGCAGTGTTATGATGGATGAACCGACTCCATGTGGCCTTCAGCTCACCTCTCTTTATTATAGGTTAAATTTTTAACCTAATAGAGCTGTGTAAATGCTGCAGAGATTGATGAGTGCAGCATGCTGGCCTAGATTGGGTTTGTGAGTTCCACTAGAATGCCACATACTTACAAAGGATATCTTAAGAAGAAAATCTCATGTCTTTAAAATATTTGCTGCTAAAAGCACCAAAACCTATTCAAGTTTACTGTTACTGCAGGTTTCCTAAAGTGGAAGAGTTAAGTAGAAGTAAGTAGAAGATGTCTCCACTTTCTGTCCACACCCCTTGTCTAATGCACTGTCAAGAAGCGATGACTTGTCAGTCACGATGTTTCGTCTCCTTTTTATCACTGCAAATAACAAATTACAACCAAACTTATCAGAAAAAGGAACACTTGAACAGACATCGGCGTCTTTTTTTATTTGACGTGTACTTTGAAGTGAACAAGAGGTTTTGGCTTCAGTCTGGGGAGCCTTCCTATCGTACATCCTTATATACATTCGGTGAGTCGCAGTGACAGTACTAACATGCTAATGTTTATCGTAACCAGATGAGCTATGGACCAAATTATGAGGCAAAATGTAATTTTGCCTGGATGACATCACTTGATAAAAAGACAAAAAAGTTGAACAAAGTCATAAAATTGAGCCTGAGGTGGGCAAACTTTAAAGGTATGTACCAAATTTCATGGTAATCCAGTTGACCTGTAAATGAAATCTTTTCCCATCAAAATCCTTTTATCCACATGAGATAATTAAGCGAATTATGACCAGAATAAAAACACACACACACATAAAGAAACAGATATGAGTCTGTCGCTGCCGCCTCGTTTCTTACCTTGAGCTAGTTTCTAAATCGTCTCAGATCTGCATCCATCTGTCTGTCTGTCCATCCTGCCCACAGATGGACAGGTGGGAGGAAGTCACTTCACACATCTGCCAGCATATGACAATGGAAGAGCACAACTGACTAGTGGGTTCAATGAAGGAGACTCTTTTTGTGAAACTTGGTGGGATTTTTAACGCCTCGCACTACCTGTCAGGATCTTCTTACATTTGTGTAAGACTGTTGCTCACTGGTTGGATGGATTTCGCACATTTTATTGCTTGATCTGTAACTGATGTATTTAATTGCTCATATTTTTTGAGCAAATTCATTTCTATCATTCATAAATTAACGTAAAAGTAAATAGAAATTAGTCAACATACCACAGCTTTAAGAGTGTCAACATCATTGCACACATCATGCCGCAGTGGATTGTTTAAAGTGTTTATCGCTGTGCAAAGATGGAGTTTGGAAGCGACGTGAGGGCTTTGTAATGTCCCATTCATCAGCAGACACAATTATCTCAAAATGTCAGGACAGGTTTGTTACTCAGCCAGTTAGAGTTCAGCGGGAACAAGTCAAACGCAGCTGCTGTGACAGTCACACCAATCATCCAGATGCTTCTCACACAGTCCGTGTTTACAGCCTTTTCTATCTCTCTCTTTTGAGTATTTCTTCGCTGTTACCTCATGTAATCTAATCGCTTCCTCCTCTCCAGCCTCCTCAGAGGTCGTCTTCTCTTTCGATGTTGGAAACGGGCCGCTGGAGGTGCGGGTGGTGACGAGCATCCTGCTGAACGACAACCGGTGGCATAGCGTGCGAGCCGAGCGAAACGTGAAGGAGGCTTCACTACGTGTGGACGAGTTCCCTGCCGCCACCCAGGAGGCTCCTGCTGATGGACACATTCATCTGCAGCTCAACAGCCAGTTATTCATAGGTGACGAGCAAGAGTGTGTGTGTGTGTGTTCCCAGAGTGCCTTCATAATTCAAAGTGAGGGAACTGAAAAGGCTCAGCAGTGTTAGGATTTTGGTTTAGTGTTAAAATGAGTCTGAGTTGGATAATAGTAAGATTATAGTAAGGATTAAGATTGGCACAGAGAACATTGTCTGAACATTCACCTCATTAGCAGCTGAGTGCTGGTGATAATTGCTGTCACATCTTATCCTTTGTTATCTCAAACTGTGACTCCCACTGTGTTCACAAGCACACACAAAGACTCACTGAGAAAAACATATTTTTATTTTTTTTTTCAAAGAAACCGGGAGATTACATTCTCTTTGTCCCAGCTCATCCTGAAGTAAGCAGCCTTTCAGAGAAATTAAACCTCTGTGGTCTTTTTCTTTTATACAGTAAATTCAGCACTTTCCACCCACCTTTGCTATGCGGTTCATATCAGACAAAAGTTTTGCAATGCAGGGATAAAAGTTTCGCTATGCACCACAGAAGTCCCACATGAGCAGCTGTTGGAGTTTAGGAAACCAGGCAGGTGTGTGCATCTCATAAAAGTAAACCTCATCCTCAGAGTCTTTTACAACGCAACTGTCCAGAGTTGCTCAGGAAGTGGTGAGCGGTGTTAACAAGTGCTGCTGATGTTGGGGGGAAAAATATCTGTGGTTCTTTAGTGGAAAAAGGAGATGCTGCTTCAAAACCATACATTCTGGTTTACTGATACAACAGATTATGTAGTTTTTGTACACATGTTTACACTTTAAAATGTTTTGTTGATTGGAAAATTGCACGTATGCTGTAGAGACTCGGATGTTGTCGGATAACAAAGTGCCAGCAGACCTGAGACCAGCTGACTATCATCTATGGCATAAAGGAATAAGATACACCAGACTTTGGCTACTTTTTTGGCATTTCTCAACAGTAGGATCGGTTCTTTGTTTTGTCATGAGATTTAATGACTTAATGTTACCAGTCACATCCTCTAAACCTGAGCTAAACTGTACTGGCTGGACTGGAAGCAGCAACGTTTTTCCTGGTTTAATAATTCAGGCTCATTATTTGATACTAAAGGAACAGATTTTAGATAATTTTAAGGAACTGTGGCCAATTAGAAACTTAACAACCCTGCTGATTTCTGTTCCTCTCAACTTGATTAGTTTAAACTCTCTTGTGTTCACTTCATCTCTTCCACAGGCTCCCATAACTCTGTTTAACCTTTCACTCTTATCTGGCCAACCAAGGGGATGGAAATCCATCTTGTGTTATGGTGATTTATCTCTCTACAAATATTATGGACATGTGTTCATTTGTAAACAAACATTTTGGGGAGCAAATCAGCCAACAACGAATGCTGAGATTGGAGAGATGCGGAGAAATGGAGTTGGGCATTGATTGGCTGGCTCTGTAAAGCTAATAATCCTCTCCGAACAGCCAGAAAGAAGTGAGCTGTTCAGCGCCGTCCTGGGTGGTGTTTACCAGTGGTGCAGAAGGATTCGCATGTTTGAATGGAGATGTGATGGGTGTTTAAAACAGGCTGCTGTGGCAGAAGGTGTTTTTGTTTGGCAAAGACTTAATTTACAGCAAAGCAAGAAGTATTTAATTGTCTGTACTCTCTTGTTTTGGAAAGCGAAGGGCCATGTGCTCCAGAAATTGTTGTTGTTAATCCATAATGTGACCCGTCTCCCTTTTGTGAAATCTTAACCCTTACATACTGTTCATATTCTATGATTTCACAGTGTTTAGTAGTCTTGTTCGGTCCTGGAGTCATTCGAATGACATTTTCCGCTGCCATCCTGTCTGCTCCTTGATGTGAAAGTGAAGACCAACAGATAGCAACGTTTTTCGACAAAAACTCATACCTGGCTGCCTGCTCCTCTCCATCAGAGTCACCTCATCAGAGTGGCTAATCGGAGTTTTCTTCCATGCTGTGCCATTGCAAACCATGATATTTTATACACATTGTACAGGTTTTAGTTAAGATAATACTCCTATTAATACATTATTGTATTGTGTCTTTGTTGGCTGATGTGTACAGACGTGCAGTCTAATGGGTAGTGAACATATACATAACAACTATACAATATAGTTAAGTACAATGACTGCGCGTTACTGTTGGCTTTTTTGGGGGGTTTTTTGTTTGTTTGTTTTTTTGTGTATGAACTTAACTTGAACTCTGATTTAATGCACCATCCACCATGCAAAGTAAAACTCATCAAACACACCTACCTTGTTGTGCGACCAACAGGTGCGTGCTGTGTGAACCCTCACTGCTGTTGACTGTGTCATCAGCCCTGTTGATATTTTATTCAGCCCAACAAGTTAACTCCATAAGGAGTCAGTCAGACTGCAGCTTGATAGCATCGCTGCTGTGGCCACAGCTTTCTCTCTATTTTAATTTTTTTTTTTTTTGTCTTCTTTTCTAGTTTCTTCTTGTAAGGTCACACTGGTGGTGTGGGGTTTTGTTTTTTGCATGTTTGTCCCTGATGATCAGTTGTATACACAGGCTGCAAATGTCCATCTAAAGAAAAGGAATGTACTGTTGGTTTGTACATCAGGAGTCTGACTGGCGTGATGTCATCTTGACAGTGTATATGCTGACCAGTCTGAAAGTGTTGTTACGTATTATATTTTACATATAATATTCCAGTACTCTGTCCATGACTGACAGTATGTTAAGCGAACACTACTACTGTATAGACTTCACCCTCTAAGAGCGGTCACTACACCAGTACTTATCGGATCTTGAGTTATGATACGTAACTAACAATTTCTCTCTCAATCAGAGCTTCTGTCCTTCATGAGTCATTGTGGGTTTTTTTATTACCTGAGTGAACTAAAGATTTCATCCTTTTTTTGCGGTCACAAGTCGTATCGTCTAAAAACACCAAGTTTTCCACTGGTTAAATCACCATTTAACAGAAGCTGCTGTGCACATGTTTCATTCAGTGCTATCTGGATTTTTTTTTTCCTCAGTGAGTCAATTAGAGAACATTTAATTAAGCTTGTCACTCTTTGTGCTCTTAGTATGTTGTCTGTTTTATAACTCAGGCTGCAGAAGGAGACAAGAGCTTTGAAAAGCTGCTCTGGCTGAACGTTTCAGACTCAAAATGTGAGAGTAACACCCTGCCAATTCCAGTCAGCGTGAACAATAACAACTGTCAGTCGTTCATGTAAAAATAAGACGTCACCAGCTTGGAACTCCAGGAGAAATGTAATTGTGCCAAGTCTAAGCTCTAGGAGCAGCATGAGGTTGCATCAGTATATTACAATGGTAATTACCAGGTGAAATGAGGGAGAGATTCTTCCTCTCACGCCTGTTAGTGGAAATGATGAATGTCAGACACCAGGTGGCTCATCAGCCATGCAGTCGGCCAATCAACAGCCAGTGTGGTGTTTTTAATGTCTCGGTGTCCTGCAGAGCAGACATGGCCGGCCTTGTTGTGTTGCAGTGGCAACACGTGGTTGTCAATCATTATTTCCTGCATGGAAAGACAAAAAAAATATATTGATTTACAGTCAGAGACAGAACGAGAGGAGGAGTGGGACCACTGTTGTCAGACTATGTGGTTGTGTGTTCTGGCCAATGAAAGAAAGATTGCACTATATTCCAGTTAACTGACCCCCTTTGCTTCTCACATTAGTATAGCTAAAATGATAACTGAGAATGACAGGCCTCTCAGATCAACAAGCTTGAAACGCTGATGACTCATTTAAGGTTTTTATATCTATGCCTCATGGTAAAAGCATTATCTTTAGTGTGAATATTTTTTAGGTTGAATGGTCTATATAAAACAAAACCTCATACTGTCAGGAGATATTGTATTATTATTGTAACTGTCGAACAAAAGACAGAAGAAGATCTTTAAGGGCACCTCCATAATGGGCATGCCCTTAAAGATCCTCGCCACACATATATCAGGACATAAAAATTCTGTGTGTCTAATTACCACATTAAAATCCTTGAAATGGAACCTACTTCTTCTCCATCATTGAAATTCCAGAATGTATGAATATGCAAATATTTTAAGTTTCACAAGTTTAACTGCTAGAGACAAGGCGTGTCCTACTTCACTGTAAAGTCCCTTCTCAGTTTTGTGCGCTGGAGGCTTTGAGTTTCTCCATCTCACGCTGAATACTGTATCTGGATTGGCTTCCATTTGTGTTGTTATAAATCTTGCTTGTAGGACCTTCCTACAAGAAAAGGGCCTACACAGAGACATTTACACTTTCAGCAATTAATATGAAAACAGCCTTTTAGCGTCAGACTCTCACATACATCAATCTACACACTGAAGCTCAAACATTGCAGAAAGAAAAATGAGTTTTTCACTGCTGACGCTTGTTGTGCGATAAGTTTGACTCAACTCAGTAGTTGGTAAAGTTTAAGCTAGTACTAGTGTTTCATGAGTACAGTGTTTGTTTCTGTTTGCAGGAGGCACCGCGTCCAGACAGAAAGGCTTTCTGGGCTGTATCCGCTCTCTCAAGCTGAATGGCGTCACTCTGGACCTGGAGGAGAGGGCGAAGATCACCCCAGGAGTCCGACCTGGATGCCCGGGCCACTGCAGCAGCTACGGCTCGCTCTGCCAGAACCACGGCCGCTGCGTGGAGAGAGCCACTGGCTTCTCCTGTGACTGTGCCCAGTCAGCCTACACTGGATCCTTTTGTCACGAAGGTAACAACAAAGACTTCCTGCCAGTAAATACTCCTAATATCACTGATGTTGTGTGCTGTAAAGTAGAAATAAATGTATTTTAATGCCAATGCAAGAGAGTTTTGCTATTGTTTGAATCTAATCAAGACTTAAATAACTGGTAACATTAACTTTTACATGATTTACACAATGGTTGGAAAAACTTTCCAAAAACATGGCCTGACATCATCTTGAAAAGAAGTCTGTCCTTCAACTTCCAGTTGGCTCATTTTGTTTTTCATCCGTAGGGTTGCCTTGAAGATTTTATGTCCTTTGGCATAATTTGGCATGCAGTTCATATAAAGTGTGTGTCTAAGGTAGGCAGGTTCATGGGGTGAAGAATGACAAAGAGGAGTATTATCAGCTATAGGTTTTAAAGACAATATTTAAGAAGAAGAGGAAGGAGAAGATTTTTTGTCACATGCAATCATACTAAGTACAACCTAGTGAAACTTGTTCTCTGCATTCAAGCCATCCCTGAGGAGCAGTGGGTAGCCAGTGCACAGTGTCTGAGGACCAACATAAGATCTATTATTTATGCTATAACTGTGTTATAAATATCATCATGATAAGCCCTTGATTATATTCCTATAATATTAAGGGACTGAAGAAGTTCCTGGCTGTGACTATGACAGTAATATTTTAGTAATTACAGTAACAGCAGTTATATGTTTAAAAACTTCAAAGGGTGTTTTTGTGTTGCTCAGTGTTGAATTCGTATCCTAGCATATACCTTCATTTCTTTTTCATCATATTGTATTGCATGTATGACTACTTCTTTTATGACTCCACAGTGAGTTTCTAATATTTCTATCACATGGTATCAGTATAATATTAGAGTCGTGACTGTTCCATTTGAACAGTGGCGTATTCTCCTGCTTTTTATTGCATTTCATTTTGCCAGTTCAGTCTGCGTGTCCAATTCCCAGGCTCTCCAAATAAAGAGGAAGAGATTTGTTTGCCAGTTAGATATGGCAATCACAGGCAAGTAATCAGCGATGCATTAGTCAGACTTACAGAGGACTGACTCACCTACATTAGGAGAACCACAGCCTGTGCAATGGGTCCCGAGCCCCAACACAGCTCGCCACTGCCTCACCATCCTCTTGTTGTTTGTGAAACTAATGAGAAACTAAGATATCTGACAGTTCACTAAGCCTCACCCACTCCCTCAGTCACTGAGAATGAAAAGCTTGACAGGAATAGGAATAATACACAGCACATATTTATCTTACAACAGTGGCAGATTACCCGCTCAAAGTTTTTTTTTTTAAACAGGCTCAGCTGTTTCTAGCAGATTTTATCAGCTGTCACTAGCTTAATAAGCTAACATTAGTTACATGCGTTTGTTGTAAACACTGTCCTGGCTCTCTTTTAAAATATATGTAAGATATGTTGAATTACAAGTTTGTCAGATTTGGCAAGTTTGGCCTGGGGTGTAAAGAGTAGAACAGAGCTTCTGACTTTAGCCCACACCCTGGTAAAATAAGATAATCCTTTATTAGCATTCAGGAGACACAAAAAGGAAATTCTACAAATTGTGGAATTCCGCAAATTTGTTTGTGATCTGACACAGAAGTTTGTGATTGAGCATTACAAAACACAATTATAATGACTTATCACGCCCTAGTGCTTAAATGGGGAGAGAGCAAAGAGCAGACATTTTTGTAAAGAGGATCCTTCAGCCTGCAGACATTAGTTTGACCCTGACTGTCTGTCAGTGTCTGCACAGCTTGCCCTCTCGACACTCATTTTGAGTGCATCATAATGAGCCAATTCTATCCTGAAGGTCAAGAATCTGCATTATCTTTAAGGGCTCTTCTAGCACACCATGCCATTGTGCCTGCCATGCGATGCATCAAGGGCTCATAAGATGTGTTAAAAGTCAACATAATGTCAAACTATTTCAGTATTGTTGAAATTATGTTGTGCTATGATGTTAAAGGAATAGTTCAGCATTTTTGGGAATACCTATATTGACTTTCTCGTGAGAGCAAGAGAGAAGATTGACGATTGACACCAGTCCTGTGTCTGTCTGTTCTGCAGTCATCAGGAGGTTAGCTTAGCTTAGCTTATCAAAAAGACTGGAAACAGCGGAAATACCTAGTCTGGCTTTGTGTAAAGGTGCCAGGATCTGCCTGTAGAACAGAGTGAAAGTCGGACATATGAAGTTCACTGGTCGGCTCCAACATGTTTGAACTTCCTAACTTTCAGAGGTTTCAGCCAGCTTTAAGTCAACTACATCCATCGCCTACATCTTCAAGGAGCCCTATGAGCTGAGCAGCAACAACAGTGCTTTGCCTTCCTCCATCTTCTCCGATATGATGCTGAGAGAAGAAAACATCTCCCTGAGCTTCAGGACCAGTCAGAGTCCTGCTCTGCTGCTCTACGTCAACTCTTTCTACAGGGAATTCCTGGCACTGCTCATCAACAAACACGGTGAGGACATTGAAATACATTTTTATTTCTTTCTTTTTGGTCAAATTTAATTCTATAACCCCCTTTTTGATTTCATTCTTCCTGTATTTACTTAAATTGAGCTGGTAATTCTGTTTTTAGTTGGGTTCTTCCTTCCTTTGTTCTTGCCATTGTGTCCACATATTCATCACTCCACTGCAGAGCTTCACACAGTGCTGTAGCTGGCAGGGAGCAATGCCATCATTTCAGCTTAGGACAACTGGATTTGCCATTATCCAGAGTCTAAACCTTGTAATTATAATTGAATCAGAGATTATTTTTAATCAGAGCAAAGTAGAGTTCAGGTGTGGCAGATGTCAAATACAATCCAAAAAACCTTTAAAGAAAATATTTGCATGCTTAACCCACTGTGAATGACTGAGAGAAAGCTGAGGGATGGCAGGTTTTGCATAGTTGATCAAGTCGTCATCAGGTATGCGCACTCTTGCTGAAGCGTCTAATTAAATCCCAGAGTGAGGTGGTTTCTTTGGGGTATCTCAAAAAGGCTTTTCTCACGTTTCTCTCTTTTGCTGCTGCAGCAACAAAAGCCTCAGATGCTGCACACAAACTTTACTGTCCAAGTCACTCAGTGAGAGCCCGAAACACCTCATGCCCTCTGCGAGACTGTTATTATTATTATCACTTTAGATGTGTTCATAAGATAGGGGAATTGCTCCTTATTAGTCTGTGTTTGAAAAAAGAAGGAACATAGTGAGTCATAACTAGAAAAAAATGGAAAGGACACTAAGTATGTGTTTGGATTATTTAAAAAAAGATTATTGCTTATTAAAGTCTGCAGAAATCTCAGAGCATTCAATTTAGCTCACTGCTGTGGAATTTATTAAATGTAACACTGTAAAAGGAAATTAATTTTATACCATAGATTGTTATGCAGATAAAATATTAATCCTGGCAGAATTAAATGGTTTGTAGAGTCTTAATTCAGCAGCTGGTGCCTTGGAACATCTGATATCAGGATGAAATATTCTTTCTTTAATGGAGTAAATGCAAGACGTTCAGCGGCTTGGAAGAAATTTTTTAAGTTAATTGGCTTAAGTACTTATTTAATTACAAAAGATTAGTCAAATTTTGTCTTAAACCATGTAACATGTTGGTACAAATCAGCAACACTGTAAAGATTAGAACAGCTCATCTCACTTTTTTTAATTCGTGGCATGGACTTTCCTTTAATGTTGATAGTCAACAATAACAATACTTTATGTAGGTAAAAAGAAATTTTACAAATTGGTGCTTACATTACTTCATTTTTTAGCAAGAGCTTTCTTTTAGATTTGTTTAATGAAATAAACAACAACTCTATTGTTGAAACAACACTTTCAACAATAGAGTTCTACTCTACCTTATTATAAGAAGTAAAATCTCGAGTCACAGTAATAAGTATGATGCTCAGCAATGGAACACTGGCTCTTTAAGGCTGCTGTTTGTGGACAACCCTTTTAAAACGTTTTTGACTGAACTCCTATTCTTTTGCATGCTTGCATTTGAGAGTGCGATTGTTTTGTGTTTGCAAAGGTGAGCTGGAATTGAGGTACAAGTTGCACAGCAGCAGAGATGTGGAGGTGATATGGAGTAGAGTCACAAACCTGGCTGACGGACGTCTGCACACAGTGACCATCAGGAGACTGGCAGACGTTGTCTCCGTTCAGGTAATTACGCAACACATCTTTCACATGGCGTCACTGCAAGCAGGGACATGTTTAGGCCCTGAAAACTAATTATTATTATTATAGTTAATTACCAGCCAAACTGTGCTTTACATTGTTGAACAAAGCTCACACTGTGAGAATGTTCTGAAGTGGCTCTGGCCTCAAAAAAGGAAACCTTGGAAACCTAACAGTATAAAAGTTCATAGATTCAGGGACTGTTTTCTTTGGCTCCACTTTAGTCTCGGGTTGATCAGCATTAGAAGATGTCTTATTGATAAATAATTCACCAAAGCACAAGTGTGTGTGCCTGCAAACAATGCATTACGCCCTTTCTGTTTCATTATAATAAGTGTCTCACTCTGAGGAATTCGCCACATCAAAACCTGCTCTGTTTAGACCTCTCTGCTCAGCTACAGTGAAGCGCTGCATCTCACGGGTCTGCTGCTTTACAGCTCTGTGGCTGAGTCCCACCTGAATATGCAGGTCATACCAGACTTTGAGCATCCAGTTAGCTTTTCATGTCTAATTGCTTACTTCTCTGCAGCCGTTTGTCCAAGTTCCTTTCCAGAGCAGCCCTTGTTGGGATATTTAAGAAGAGAAATGTGTTATTGCTGTATTGGCTTTCCACCTCAATACATTATCTTTAAGGTCGACCAGGATGCCAAAGAGGACTTCAACTTGACATCCGATGTGGAATTCAACAGCATCAAATCACTCATTCTGGGCAGAGTGCAGGGTAAGTGAAGCTCTCCTGGTGCACACTCAGCCACTTAGACAGACTCATTTGAATAACAGCATTGAGATGTTTGGCCTCATGCGACAAAATGCCGTTCTGAAGCTCTCTGCTGTTTTCTATTCATCAGTTTGGGTGGACCAGAGGGAAATCTGCAGTCTGGGCAACAGCTGTGTTTAAAAAACAAAAAAACAAACAAAAAAAAAACAAGTTAACATCCATATTCAAGTAGTCGCAAACAAGGCACTTTACCGTAGGGATGCAAAATAAGAGCTTTAGAAATGACTTAAGGTGGAGCCACCCACTTAAGTCATTGTTATGTGGTATTAGATGCATTTCAGAACCATATGGGTAGGTAAAATACAGTACACGCTGGCAAACTTTTATCTGTGTTGTTCAAGTGGTAAGTAATACAGTCTTCTGTCTGTCTGACTTCAGACAGCTGTAATGGTAATAAATTTAGAAGAGGTCCTTCACTTTGTATGGTAATGAGCAGAGACTGAAAAGAACAAATGATTTAGAAGATTGGAGTCAGCACCCTGCAATCCAGCATAACAACCAATAAGTCTCAGCTGCTGTGGGTGGGTTTAAACTAAAGCAAGGAAGTCAGACAGTACAGTTCACCTTCTCACTGCCTGACAGATCACTTTACTCTCACATCCCTTTCATCATCCTCTGCAGGACTCGTCTGTCCTCCCCAGGCTTCTTAAAGGGGAAAGACTTCAGACCAGAGCTGCTTCTGTCTCTTCCTTTGTCACATCTAATATTCACTTTTCAATAGCATTATGTGAGACTAATTTAGACACAGTTGTTTGAGAGGTTATCAATGAGAAACTATTAAAAAAATTAAAAAAATACTGTTAGTATGTAATTCACCAACACTTACCCATGTTATTGTGCTTTAATTACTTTCGCTACAGTAACTGCTTTAGCAGTGAGTTGTGCATGTATTCATAGAACTGGACTTTCTTAATAGGAAACTACTGCTACGTTTGTGTTCATTTGTTCTCTCTGACACATAGCAGCAATCGCAGCGGGCAGAAGGTTTGTAATGGAAATGGCTTCAGTAACGTGACTTACTGGAAAGGAGGAGATTGCTGCACCTTTTCTGCACTTCCTTAACGTTGCCTTCACTGTTAATTCCAGCAGAAACGTATAGGAAAAAAATACAAGCAGTCATAGCTCACCACACATGGCGTTTGTGGATCCCACCATACCCTGACGTATAGTACTGTGACTAGATACACCTGTCACCCCTCAAATTTTTAAATATTGTTTTCTATAGCATTCATCAGACAGTTACAAGGAGGGAGTGACATGCAGCAAAGGTCGCTGGACCGAACTACATCAGCAATGGATGCAACCATGAGCTGTAAACATTCTGCTTCCAAGGTTCTTTTTGCAACTTTCAATCCAGCCAACTCTTAAAGTATGGCTAAAGAGAGCTATTTTAGAGCTACAAAAGAAACAACAACTACTGTTAAAGTGGAGGTGGGGTTCCAAACCATGGCAGTGGCTAATGGTTACAGTGCCTTTGCTGTACAGCAGACCACTCTTTCTTTCCCCTTGTTTCCTATCTGCCTGTTGACTATGAACAACAAAAAAGTGATGGTACAGAGAGGGAAGTGTTGGAGGGTTGGCATTTTCTGCAATTTTTGCACATCAAGGAGTTAGTGTTCACTGACAGAAAGTTTTTTACGGCTTCACAATAACAGTCATTAAATTGTTAGCTGATGGAAGGCCAACTGGCAGCAGATGTTTAACTGAAACAGATGACATCCAAACAGCCAGTTTGCTGTGTGAAGTAACTGTTGTTGTTAAATGTTGATGGAGACATTCAAGAAAAAAATGTTGCTGTCATTTATCCTTCCATGCATTCATCCAGCGTCAATCCCACTTCTAATGTCGAGGGTCTCTTGGAGCTGGAGCACACATTGGGGAGGGTAAAAACTGTACAGTCTGTCAATCACAGGGCCAGCTGGCTGTTCAGGGATGCCTGATTGAAATAGGGTGGGTTTTGCTTTCCACATAAAGTATTTTAGTTTATTTTCTTGCTCAAATAATATGTTACAAATTTAATCCAGAAATTGGCAAGAGGCAGAACCAGAACCAGGAACAAAACAAGAATCTATAAAAATTTTTGAGTATCCCAACCCCATTGGCCGAGAGGTTGAACGATTTTGTACTACAGCAATCAATAAATATTTCACACATTTGTTCTTGTAAGTGCTGGAATATTTATTTTGGCATTTTAGCACAGTTTTGATAATCAAAAATGAACTAACCAACATGAACATATATATATATATATATATATATATATATATATATATGTTCATGTTGTTGACCCAGGCCGTGTTAGTAAGTGACCCAGCCTTCCCTCTGCTGAGCCAAAGGACTCAGGCAGCCATATCACTATCAGAAACCCAGCAAGATAGTTGATACACTGTCACTCCCTGCCAGCGCTGTCATCCATCAGCTTAACTAATGGGCCAGGAAAGAATGGAGAGACTGAGAGGCTCAGAGAAAGAGAGAGAGAGTAATGATGAAGAGAAGGGAGTGTGAGATAGGGATACAGAGAGAGGTGGAGGTAAAGGGCAGCAGCTGGGGTGGAGGTGGACAGTAATCTTCAGTTCATGGATACAAGGCTGGTGCTGTCAGTGTGGGGTTTGATGGCTCGCACAAACATCCAAGTCCTTCTTAATGAAGGCATTGACTCTGTTCAGCACTAACACTCGTGTGCTTCATGTGCTTCATTTCAGTTGTTTAGTGCCAGTTTATTTGTTTTTTGACTATACTTTAGGATATTCCTTTGTCACAAAGACATGTTTGCATTGGTGGGTGAAGTGTGATTTAACTCCGCTGCCTACACATGATTTAATTCATTATAAAAATGGTGGCTGGCGGAGATAGAGAAGTGTGTCTCCTTAAACACTGGAGAAAAATATGACACACTACAGTTAATACTTAAATCTGTTGTGCTATTATATCTTTTTCTTCCATCTCAGTTGTTTGTCACCATATTGTGTAAGGTGCTCAGTACATGGATCATGACATGTATATTTGAAAGTAAAAATATTTCTCGATGCTCAGAGGATCACGTTTAGTTTGAAACTTAATCAAAGCCTGATCAAATACAGAGCTGATAAACAGCCCTCTCCAACCAAGCCACTGTGCAGTGTTCCATTTATGTGGTGAAAAGTTGTTTCTCTCTGGTAATAATCAGGAGACAGGCAACAATGTGGTGTGTAATCAAATTGCGCTGCAGGAAAAATGATAGTTCACACTGACGTTTATAGCTGCTAAACATTTTATTTAGCACCTGCTGTCACAAATAGTGATGTTGTGATTCCATTAGCACACAAGTGGGGCACATGTCACAAATGTGGGGACTGCAGTGCATTTGTTATTTACTGTGTTCATCGTCAGGTCAAAATTTCCACTTGACCATCACTTTTGGCCGTGAAGGCACTTGAGAACTAATGGCCAAATGTTTATAAGCTCATAGTCCCCATAGGAGGAGCCCTAGTGTTTTGGGGACGCCTTGGACCTTTTCCTTTCACAACACTTTTAGACTAAAACCTGCACTTGTACACAACAAATACAATGTTGTACAGGTCAAATTACTATGAAATAGCTCAGCATATTCAAGCTCCAAAGGGAATAAATCCATTTGATTTTAATGACCCAACTGCCTCCTGTCTAGCACCACTGTTAGCATCACCGGTAAGACTCTAAAAAGTAACGTTACGTCATTTGTTTCATGCAGTACTTTCATACTGCATGATGTACCGAATGTTTCAGGCATTAGACTTGCTGGTTACCAGCTGTTTATTTAAACTAGCTAGTAGCTTTCATTTCAACAAACCAAGTCAACATCTTTGTCATTTTACAGTTCAATGAAAGAAAGAAAAAAACAAAAATGCATCATCCCTCCTCCTTCATTTAAATGAGTCTATTAAATCAGTCTATTGATGCACTAACTCAGTTGAAACTATTATTGTCTCACTTAAACAGCCCCTGGCATTTCACTACCCAGTTTTAGGTGTGAAAGGCCACTAAGACAGAGAAGGTGTTGACCTCTTAACTCAAACCTTCACAGTGGCAGAAGGAGTAAAAAGCCTACAGGATTCTGTGCAATTTATGACCAGTGCCAATATTATGTGCCGATGCAGGAAGTGTGTGTATTATATACTGTGGCATGACAAATGGCAAGGATACAGTGCATAAGGTGTTTGACTTTGATGCTGGACCTTGTGATTCATGTCCCAGTCAAAAGCAATTTATGGTTATATTTATTTGTTATATATGTATTTAACCATAATCTTGAGCTTTGTTCAACCTTAACTAAGCATTTCAGTTGCCTAAACTTCCGTTATCTTACCTCATTGAATATTCTGGGACTGATCAGTTCAGCCGTGGAATTTGGCATTAGAAACTTTGCCTTTGAACATAACGTGTGGTTTTACGGTCTTATCCACTATCAGTGTTTCATTTGACAAATGGGTTTGTAAAACTCATTCCCAGCAGGTTTATCCTCTTTTCAACATCAAAATGGATATTAAAATGATTAAGACATAGACAGATACCACTTATCAGTACTTATCAGTGTGACCATGGTCTCATCAAGATAAAGGCTGTATTTTAAGCATGTAACTGGGACTTGCTGACAACAAATCTCTCTCTCTCTCTCTCTCTCTCTCTCTCTCTCTCTCTCTTTCTCTGTGTGTGAGTTCAGAGTCTGATGAGCTGGATGCAGAGCTGGCCGAGTTGGCCTCTCTCGGGTTCACCGGCTGTCTGTCGGGTGTTCGCTTTAACTCCATCAGTCCTCTGAAAGCTGCTTTGCTGCACCCTGAGAGCCCTGTTATTGTCACCGGCCCATTGGCCCAGTCGAGCTGTGGTTCGTCCACTGCAGCCAATCCCTACGCAGCAGAAACCACTCACTCCTTATCAGGTACTACGAGCAGACTCAGCCCTTATAGCCCATACTATACCACAGGCTGTGTATATATCTTTAGGTAACCACCCCACCCTCTCCCTTTGTGGTGTGCCTTTAATATTATTCTTTGGGCTGTTCATTAGACATTTTTACAGGCCCATTAACCATCCTCCTCGGTAAGCAGACAGAGTAATGGCACTACAACAGATGAGATTAGTCAGACAACTGTAGTGAAGTCCTTTGAGGCTGAGCTTAGGCTTTCAACAAGCACTATCTGCACTGACTGATGGTTCTCATACACTGACTCTACCTTCTCCTCATCTGTCCCTATACACTCCTCTACCACATCTTTAATCTTTTTTTAATCTATTTCACATCATTTTCTATTTTTTTATTCTTTTTGTCCCCCTCTTTGCTTAAATTATACTTTCTTCTCTGTATCTTTTTTTTGTGTTTGTTAACCTTTTTGACTCTAATTTCTGTACTCTGTTGCTGCTCTGCAGACCAAGCTGGTTCAATGGATCCGGGTCAGCCTTTAGTCAATGCCATCAGGAGTGACTCAGCTCTAATTGGAGGTAAAGCGGTATATCTCAGCAGGAATAAGAAGTACAAACAGTTGGCTTAGAATTTAAAAGAGAGTAAGGAAGATGTGCTTTTTAGACAGAATAACTTTGATCATGAAGGTTGAGGAGAAAAAAAAAGAAGTAAGCGGCTGGCTGTCTGATAATAAGATCGCGGTCACACAACTCATGAACGCTTTAGATTTTTAAAGCATTTTTAAAACACTTTAATGTAGCATTAATCTCAGTCAAACAGTGCTTATTCTCCTGGATTCAGTTTGATTTACAGATAACAAAACCATAAACTTTAGTGAAAATTTGAATTTGTTTTTACCCAAAACAAAACTTTTGAAAACATGCACTTTGCTGTTGGGGTTAGGGTTTAACACTAACGCACCAGCATCAGAGTGGTATCAATCTCATCTATGTAGCTGTTGGGAAACAACAAGCATGTTTTCCAAAATAAACTGTTCCTTGATGAAATTAGAGCACAAAGTCAACTATAACCTCATTATTTTCATTCATGTGATTTGGAAGTAAAAGCCACTTTGTACATTTTTGTGTTTTTAGGGGTGATAGCCGTGGTGATCTTCATCACTGTGTCTGCATTGGCAGTAATGGCCAGATTCATCTGCAGCAGGAAAGAGACGTATCGAAACCAGGAAGTGAAAGCAGCTCAGCCTGAAGACGACCACGAGTTCCCCTTCAGCAGCCAGGCGGACTCTCAGTGCGCTCCCACTGAAAACCAAAAGGAGTATTTCATTTAGCCCGAGCCCTCACCTCCCACTGACCTGACTGGACACAGTGTGAGGATTTAACAAGAGATCTGTGGTTTACCAGACACACAGAACCCCTCAGCCACTGATACCAGTGACTCAACAACATGTGAAGTCTAGAACAGAACAATTTATGATTTTATTTATGTCCTTTTGGAGATGTAAATATTTAAAAATGTAAATGGTAATTTGTGTGCTTATGAAATATTTCTCTGCCGTATTGAGATGTTTAAAATTATTTAATAAAAGCAAATATGCAGAATAGATGTGATGATTAAAACACAACTTTGTTCCAGTTAAACTAGATTTTTGGACTCGGTGTTAATTTATAAAAAGCACTTTTTCTACGAGGACGATGAACCTTCTGTGAAAACGTGAGGTGTCACAGCGACTAACTGGAGGACTGATGTGCATGTTTCACATCAACACTTAAGAGCTCAGCCATAGTCCCAAAACCAACTTAAATCAATCTGTTATAACTGAGCATAATTTCGACATCTGCTGTATATATGAATACAAAATTACAGTCACTCAAAAAAATGAACCTCCACACTTTGTCTTTGAGTTAGTGGGGAAGCTTTTATGTTACTCACTGTGCTTCTTCTTTATGAGAAAAATAAAAGCTTTATGATAAGGCTGAGATTTTTTTTTTTTTTTTTTACTTTTTGCTTGAACCACCCGCAGTCAGCAGCCGCCAGCAAAATTCAAAAACCAAGAAGTTTTAAGCAGTATGGACTATACAACAGAATGTCGGTCACATCCTTAGCCTGGCAGACATTTAATGTGTTTTAGCTGAAGCACTAATCTGCATTTGCCTGACAGGCAGACGAGAAGAGATACTCAGAACAGGAAATATGAAAGTGGAGAGACGCTGACAATGAGAACCAACCATCCAGATATTAATACTGGATATTTATATATTTGGATCATGGGTGGGATTTTTGAAGAGCAAAGCAGAAAATCTTTTTTTCCCCGCATCTCAGTGTGCCTTCATGCTCAGTGACTTTACCTCATTACTGCTGAGCTGAGGTATTCGTTCTTTGTTTCTCTCGCACAACTCTGTCTCTGAGATGTTTTATGCTTAAACTAATAATGTACAACATCAACAAATGTCTCTTTTGATACTCTTTAGCACAAAATAATCCCACATGGTAATGATATACAGTCCATGAAAGCATTTACATTTTCTCTGCTGAATACCTGCTGTCTTGTAGCTTTTTCAATTGAAAATTTCTGTGGTGCAAATAAAGTGATGCATTTCATATTTTCTGCTTGGTTAACAGGAGCCATGATTGTCATTGTGCGTGAAAGAAGCATCCTGAAGCCAAACTAAGAAATCCCAAGCAGCCTGGTTGATAAACAGAAAATGTAGAGCAAAATCACCAGACAAATGACTGCTTAGCACTGAACCTATCCATGCACATGACCACTTTCATCAAGAAGACAATCAGTACATATTGTTCATTACATAAGTGTTAAGACAAACCTGTGTGGACCTCGAGAATGTCTCAATCATTAATCTAAGAGGCTTTATTAGTATTAATACATTGAACCTTTTATGGTTCTGCTGAGTCTCAGTTGTCAAAAGGTAGCAAAAGTTGCCAGTTCCTCTCTTGCTACTTATTTAAATCAGTTTCCTTTGCCCTGGGACTCACTCTGGTTGTTGAAACGAACTTGCATTTTATCAGTAAATGAAACTTGGCGTTCAGGATCGAGTTGAATCAGGAAGACTGTCTTCATGCGCAGTTATTCTCAGTTCCCTCTCTGTCTGTTGCCAACCAGATTTTGCCACGATTTCTATCAGCCAATAACAATATCTTTGCTGTTGTCTGTGCTGTCATTTCAGTGCTCATTGTTGTGATCCTACTCCACCCCATTCACCTCCAGCTCTTCATATCCAGTGCCCAGATGAAGCTCATCAGAGTCCACTCACTTGTCATACAGATCCTCATTCCTGTCACTCCTTCCAGACTCCATCGGGTGGGTTTCCTGTACTACACACAGTGTTGCTGCCCCCTCAGATGTAATGATTCCCAAAGACTTTTTTCATTTGCAACATCCTGATCCTCATCAAGCCTGCTAGATATTTTGTTGTCTGTTGTCTGCCAGTTTGGTTATTTTTTTCCATTGTCAACACACTGTAGAAATTACAAAAATGAAATTACAATGTCAAGTGGGCCCTTGTCCTCAGTTACCTCCTGATTTCTCGAATTTACATACATACAGCTTGCTACAGTTTGCTCTTCTGAATTAACTGTCAAATACAGGTTACTCTGTCAATATTTGCACATAATAAATATTCTGCCTGCTTTTGACTTGAATAATTTCAAAGTCATTATTTAGCACACTAAATGTGTTAAGCTCAGTGATAAATTTGTAAAAACCTGCTTCACTGAATGAGAGTTACAGCAGCAACTGTTAAAAATCCACTCACAAATCCATTTACCTTAGTATCTTTTCATGTCATTTGAAGGAGCCCTATACTCTGATGATGCCACTGTTATGTCTTGTTGACAGCATTAAGACTAACAGATCAATGTGTCAAAGCTTTGTCATCAGCCATTTGTGTGTGTGTTTGTGTGTTTGCACACTTACAGCAATTTGAGGGCCAATTGCAGAACTTGAGCATGAGGACATTTCTTCATCAAAAGCTTATCTGAAGGTTAACATTTGCTTAAAGTGTGATGTGTGAAATCAGGGAAAAGTCTAAGAAATGTGTTATGTCAGTGAAGGTTAGGACTCTCTTTAAATGAAAGCCAATTTTAGCCTTTAAGCATAATCTTAATTAATACATATACATGCCAATCCCAAATTATATCCTCACCCCAAACTAACCCTAATTAACCTCAACATTAAAAATAGCCTTTGAATAAGTGAGGACGGGCCAAATTGTTCTATAACCAAATTTCCGTCATATTAAAAAACACACTTAAACAGTTGTGTATGTGTCCATACTGTATGTCCAATAGAAATACTAAACACAGATGCACATTTCTTGCTAATATAATGCATGTCTCTTAGCAGCTGCTTGTTGTTTCTGTGGGTCTAGTTGTTGGGAGCAGACAGTTCTAACATGAGATGTCTGCTGTGGGCTTTTTTCTCTGCTATTTAAAGGGGATAAAAGGTAATACAATTCCTCATGGGCCCAGCCGAGGAAATGAGATGATATGAGCTGTGCAAACCCCTCCTTTTAACTGGCATAACAGCTGCTTAACTACCGTACTCACTCCCCATCTCTCTTGGAGTTTGGCTTTGGTTTGGAGTCTCAGTCTTTGATCAGATTGAAGTGATGTCTGCTGGTGAAAGCTATTATGATTGACAGGGCTGCCCTGGATATTAATGAGGAATATCATTACCAGTGAGAATAACTTCTTAAGTCATCTGTGGGTACTCGCCTTGTATTTTAATCAGAGTGTCACCAATATATACAAGTAAGGAAAATAAGTAACATTTTGCTTTCTGCCTTCATGTTAGATATACCCATAATCATCGCTGATGGTCTTAAAGTAAACTTTCATGGATTGAGTGCAAATTCAAATCCTGTTGCAGAGGAAAAAAGGATCATTACTGCAGCAGAAAATGCAGTGGAAAAACAGCATTTAGAGGCAGCTGAGGTCTTTTGTTTCCCTGCTAAATGAAGCTGAAACACTGCAACACGTTCCCTCTCTAGAGCAAATTAAATTAACATAAATTTACATCACAGATTGTTGTTGCTCCTAAACTTTTTAAGGGAGGGTTTTCTCCATGCGCTACATGACATTATTGATGGGTATTAATATTCTTCTGTCTGTGAAGTGGAGATAAAGACAACTGACTAAAAATGACTAAAACTGGAATATCCACTAGAATGAAATGTCAAAGTAATTTTTTACAATGATGAAATTCCCTCCTTATTCCAAAAAGGAAGAGGATAAAAACTGATTCAGAAACTTCCCTGACACTTCAGTTAATGTCACATTTAGTGTTGTAGTTTGTGATGCTGTACAACATGGGGCAGCTCAGCAATAGAGATAATTTCAGTCGAACTGAAACAAGCAAAACTGCTGAAACTTTTCTTGCACTAAGCATCCCCTTGACTATAATGAATATACATCTTACTTAAGCGAGTGAAAGAATTAGTGATAAAAGTTTAACAAGGGCACATTTGAACTAAAATAACATCTAGGCAGAGCCAAACGTACTGCAGTACTATTAAATCTTCAACAAAGAACTAAACTCACATTAAGTGAAGGCATAAAACAAACAGGAAAAAAAAAACACAAACAAACCACAAAGTTTCCTTGTCGGGAAACTTAAAATAAATTTGTTCAAGTCAATGTGAATTGTTCACAGCTCTGCACTGAAAATAAACCATAAAACTGCAGCAGAAGGAGTGACTACTGGCAGTCGTGGACAGTTCAGCAAGGGAATATTACAAACTCCCATAATCCAAGACAACAAGTCTACAGCCATGTCAACATGCTAGCATACTTTTCACCACCTAAACTTTTTATTTTGTTATCCTAGTTTTTCTACAAACTGTTAGCTAGCCATAAAACCAGCTCTACCAGCTATGGTATTCTGTTCCCAAAACAACATTCTAAGTAACTACTAATTTCCTGTTAGACTAAGTGTTGATGTTATGATTTTAACTCTTTTTGCTTTCAACATTGTTGACTTAGCATAATGTACTTGTTCACTAGGTTGAGTATTTCCTTTCCTATGGGGACCTGATCTTTCACGTTCTCCTGGCAGCTAGTGTGTACCTGCATGAATCCAGTTTTCTTACAGCAAAGTGATTTTTACAGCTTGTTTGGTTTAACTCTTGTTTACAAAACAATACTTTTTTTCTGATTTGTAATCAAATTCAATTGAATTTCTTGCACAGTATTCAATTTTTTTTGTTGGTTTCACACTTGCAGCGAAAACCTCAGACGCCACTGCTGTCTTTAACCATTATGCACCTATCTATTACGCTTAGACAATAGCTTACCTAGTACGATAACATCAATGGCTAAAAAGCCAAGAATATAACATATGAAGACCTGTATTTGGCTTTTGCAGGCCACGTTGCATATCAAGTCCATTTAATCGTTTTTGTTTTCATTATTGTAAGGATAGTTTTTAATAGCAACATCTGCTTTTGATGACATTCTCTCAAAGGTCCTATCTGCAACACCCAGATATTGTATAATACTTGAGAGAAAGCCAAAGAAGATGACAGTGATAAAGAGTGTGGCTTTCTGCTGTTTGGGAAACTGTTGTTTCAGTACATCACTCCACACTCAATAACTTCATTTTGGGCATAAAGGGGAAACCTGCAGCAACCCAGAAAATGACATCTATTTGATTTTGATAAAGCAGAGGTGCCTGCAAAAACTTTTCCTCTATATGCTCATTAACTGCATGAGGCTAATGCAGCCTTCAAAGACAGACTGAAAGTGGAGTTTTTGGACAGACTACGATGACATCTAATTATCCTGTAGTGGAACCATTGGGAGTACAGGTCTGATTGAGTGTCCATTGTAGCTGAAATTAGGGGGGAAAAAAGTTTATTAACACTTAATACAATATTCTTTGTATGTCCAACAGTTGTAACTCTATCGTTTCTTTTCCAACATCACCTATCAGTCCTCTTCATTGATCAGTGCTAAAACTGATCAGAATGTAAATATTATGTGAAAACATGTTTGCAGCTCATGTGGAATCAGCATGTTAACAGTTACGTTGTGCCGGTGAAGACAAACACTGTGAGCTGTTTGAAAGGAACTGGAAATTCTACAATGAAGAAGCTCCTTGACTGGTGCCAGAATTAATAAATGGGTTGACTATTAATAATAGTGGGAATCTGAGCCTGCTGTTGTTAGACTCTGTGGGACTTTTCATCTGATAATCCATCTACAAATTAAACCCTGTCTACTCGACTTGTGCAGAGGTTTTTGGATTAGTTCTGTGAACACTGGAAAGTGGACCGCTGTGTATTCAGCGTGTGTCATTGCTCGCTTTTGTTCCTCAGATGCTGATGTTCCAAGTTCTTTTTTCATTCGATTACTCTAACGGGACATTCCTGAGGGTTCAGTTTCACTGAATGCAGCAGTTCAACCTCCATGCCCGTCACGGATAATTTTACAGTCCCTGAGGGCTTCCTTCAAATCTGCTGTCATTTTTGAATAATCATTTCATATCAGTATCAGTACATGCTTACATGATTCAAAATTACCAAACACCAGCAGGATTTCTGCTCGTGTCTAATGTGACATGTGGGCTGAAGCATTCAACGGTTCACTGGGATGATAATTGAATTTAACTCACTGCTCACTCAGGGCTGGTGTCAAGCGTTATGAATAAATGGACTCTCACCTGAATGAAGAGTGTTGATTAATGCTTCTCCACACAGATGAAACAGCAGCAATCAGCCAGTAAGAGAGGAGGCGGGCGGAGGGTGCGATGTTTCCTGCTGCATTCTGGAGGTGGACGGGATAATTACCAGCGGCCTTCTCCCTGATTAGTGATCTGATGAGACTGCAGCGCTGCGAGCAGAAACAGCATCACCACCCACCTGATTACAAACGACATCGCAGACCTCTGTTGTCAGGTTGTATCCATCATAATCATTGTGGGAAATGTATCTGGCATAGCAATGTGGCTTTAATGGTGGGAAAACATTCTGCCATATTAAAAATAAAAACAGCACTTCTGAGCAAGCAGAGCAGACTCTTTGTCATTGAGCAGCGTGACTTTCAAGTGGACCGTGTTCCCCTTTTATTCTCATTATTTACTGTTCCATGTACTGTATGTACAGAAGGACTAGGACTAGTGAGGACTAGTGGTCAGCAAAGCGTCTTAAGGAAAAGGGAACACAACAGTTCTTAGCTTCAGGTGACTGTACACTCATGAAAACATAATACTTAATATCCATCCATCCATTTTCTATACTGCTTATCCGTCAGGGTCGCGGGGGAGCTGGAGCCTATCCCAGCTGACTACGGACGAGAGGCGGGGTTCACCCTGGACTGGTCGCCAGTCAATCGCAGGGCCAACACACAAAGACAGACAACCACACACTCTCACAGTCATACCTAGGGGCAATTTAGAGTAGCCAATTAACCTAATGTGCATGTTTTTGGTATTGTGGGAGGAAGCCGGAGTACCCGGAGAAAACCCACGCAGGCACAGGGAGAACATGCAAACTCCACATAGAAGGGCCCAGACCGGGATTCGAACCTGGGACCCTCTTGCTATGAGGCAACAGTGCTAACCACTGCACCACCGTGCCGCCCATACTTAATATTTTATTCCATTTTTTCCAAAAAATCCTCATAAATTCTACACAGTCTGCCTTTTAGTAAAGAATCTTCCAACACTGGCTGCTGATTCATATCAGTTTTCACTACCAAGCCACCTCAGGGCTTCAACTTTTGATAATAAATTAATTTCTCATAAACATTTTTCAACATCACATTTGTCTCATATCACCGTGGTAGATAAGAGTGAGGAAGAGGCCTCGTCGGGCAGAGGTTAGGTGCAGTGGTTGGTTTTTGACACCACAACATCTGCACAGTGTAGATTATTAATTAGGAGCATTGCTGCAACTCGTCCCTGCTCGGCCAGCGTTCACCCCTTCATTGGTCAGATAAGACTATGGTCATAGATCACTGGGCTTTGCTGCTTCGCTGATTGCATCTTCAGCGGCATTATGCAGAAGGAGCTCCATAAATAAAAGCGATCTGGCGGACACAAAGTCTCTAAACACCTCATGTTTTATTGATGTTCCGCATGCAAACAGTTCATCCCTCAGACCACTCAGTGTTTCACTTAATCTCTCAGGATGTCAGCAGGACCTCCGTCTCACCTCTTCAACCTCCAAGTGTCTCGGCAGGTGATGGAAACCGGACGTGGAGTGATATACACAGCAGTACATGTGTGTGAATGTTTGTCGTTGTTTGCTCTAACAGAGGTCACGATGGCTAACCTCAGAATCTGTCTGAAGGATGTTACCTTTATGTTCTAAAGCTGTTCATCACAAAACTTTTGCAGGCCAGGACAGTTTGACCAACCTCAAAAATCATCAACACCTTCGTCAGCAGGAGACGAGATGTGACGACAAACATAGGAGAACCTGTGAATGACTTCTTTTTATGTTTTGTCAGACTGTAGCTGATGTTCTCTCTGACAACAGTAAGCTGCATGTTGATGTCCCACTGTCCATGTGCTACAGTCTGTCTGACGGTGAGTTACTTCAGTTTGATTTTCATCTTTTCAAGGGAACACCTGAACACTTTGCAAATGCATATTGGCCCTTGTTGGTCCATTTTGGAACATAGTTTGTGCTTTCTTCCACTATATGATACATTTTATTATTACATATACAGTATATTTTAAATGCTCTTACAGTATTGTAGCATTATTTTTTATTATTATTATTATTATCATTATTTTTATGCCTTCAGTGAGAAAAAATGAGCATAAGTTGATAAACATTATGAATGTCAATATTAAATTCTCACAACACTTCATACAAATGAACTTTTTTTAACTTTGGTTTTGAGAGGTCAATGACGTGACCATGAAAATTTTTTTTATCATAACTGATATCAGGTCTGCTTTGCTGCCATTTAGAAGAACAATTCTGAGCTCTATCCTACACAGTTTACCATTTCTGTGAATTTTCAGTTCAGTTTGTTTATCCCTTCTGTCTCTTCTGATCTTTGTAAAGCAGAGGCACCACTGGAGCAGATGTCACAGAAGAAGGCGCAGATAACAGTAAATAAATATATAAGTCAGGGCGAGTTTGTTTGTTTCATTTGTTCAGACACGGAGGCACAGCTGTAGAAGCAGCCTGGCCCAGGTGGGGCTGGAGAATAAAGTTTAATTTCACCATCAGGCAGATTGAACTGTGGCCACAATAGATGCTACTCTCTTTGTATGCAGGGAAGAAGGTCACATCAATATGTATGCAAAAATGCGGAAATACAATGTTTCCTCGCTCAGTAGCACACCACTGTTGTGCTGCTAGTGAAAACGGTAAACATTGAATTAAAGGAAAAGTTCACCCAAAAATAAAAAATTCAGTCATTATCCACTCACCCCGAGGCTGATGAAAAGTGTGGTGAAGCTTCTCTGTTCTGTTTCACACCCAAACAGCATTTTAGCATTCTCTTTTGTTTGAAAGAAATGAAGAAAAAAAAAACAGAATTGAATTAAAAAACAAAAAACAAATTATTTACACAATTTTTCTAAGCACAAACGTTTAGTGTAGCTGCTAAACTAAAAACATTTGGGTGCACAAGCTTGTTGTGGCTTTCAGAGAAATTTCAGAAATCCGTTTATTTGCAGTTATAATGTGGCTCAGCCTAAGCAATACTGTTGTACAATTAATCCTTCAACAAAGAAATTTTGTACCCAACAGACGCATGCGGCGTTTTCCTTGGCAGTGTGTGATATCTATGGATCCTAAACCATCGAGATTAGTTCTCGCTCCTCAAAATCACCACCCACACTGTGATTTTACCCCACACTGAATCAGATTTGTTGGCATATCTAGATCCTAATGACATACAGTATTTATTCCCATCCGTGCTGGCAACATCCAGCCTGTCATACTCTGTGTCAGATTTCCTCATCTCCACCGTGTAATTATTCAGTCTCTGCTCCTTTAATACATCAGTAATGCTGTTTATGGCCCAAGGTCAGAGCAGAAGGGCCATAGAGCCAAGCCTGTGATGGATTAATAGTTTCCGTAGCTTTGAAATCTTGGAGACAATGACACACTTCAGCAAATCAAGAAAGCCCCCCCACACTTTCTTTAGACTCTGCTTTTCTGACACTTGAGTGGTAAATATGCCCTTAGCGCTTCACTGAATGTCTTGCTCGTCAACCCCGGTCAACATATGTAATCACAATCACATGTGATTAGCTTACAATTTACTGAGACCAGTGTTTTAACATATATATCCTGCTAATAAACGAGGTTATAAAACTCACAATCACTTTTCATTCGCCTTTCATTGCCGTGTTTATTGAGGGATTAGAGCATTGATGCAATTCACCCATGAGTAATTCTACTTTCTTTTGATTTGCAGCTCCTAATCATTCAGCCTTGTTCCAGCTCATAATCCAGATTAGTTGTTGTCTGTGCTGATCTATACTCTCAACTAAATAATCGGCCGTTAAGCCTCGTTTTGCCCGAAAAGATGTTCAGAATGCCGCAGGAGATCTCTTGGCATCTACCTTGAACTTGAAGGGAATATTGTTTTTGCTTCAGGCTTCTTCAGCCATTGTTCAGGTGAATGCACATACAAAATAAGGGAGCTTGTTACATCCGCCTCCAACATCTCCCTCTGTGGTTCGTGGCCTTGCTGCAGTCTAGATTTGTTGTTTTGGGCAGCAGTCTCCAGGGTTTTAACCTGAGCACAGACACGGTTCAGCACCCCTCAGGGCTTTGATGGCTCTATGAACAGCTTGACGGGAACAGATGAACAGGGAGTTTGCTTTAGTCTTGAAAGTGTATAGTTCATCAACAGGATGGAGGAAAAAAGTTCAGTAGAAATTGCATCTTTCTTAAATGTACCTTGGATAAGCCTTAATTTTTCTCAACATAAAAAGAAAATGTAGTTGAATTTTTTGCTTGGTGCTCAATTGCAAATATACAGATTTTACAGGGTTTTAATTTAATGACACACGGATTTAACACCTACATTATCAAATAAAACAAGATGTGAAAATGAGCTGCATATTATATCCTTAATGGGGAAGAAGAAGGCATTTCATTAAACCATCATGGGGCAAAACTACAAGAGGAAGAGCCTCACAGAATAGGAATTAAACCTGTTTATTTACATATTTTGATAACGTCACCAAATGAGATGCAAATGTCAGCTTGTATGGGAAAGAACCCCTGTGATATGCAACACTGACGATGGCACCTTGGGTATTTCAGCCAACAAATTAGATTTATATCCAGAAGCCTAATGCAGTGTGGGATCATAAAGAGAAAAGTACACATGTTTATGAGCTGAAAGGTTTCTCACCATCTTTATTGTAGGGGTGAAACGAACCCTCCATCAAACACTTGGTGTACCTTTGTGAAGCTTCTAATGTCACATGTTTTTCTTGAGGTGAGTCAGAAAGGTAACAACAACTGCACATTGCAATCCATCACATTAGACTGCTACAGAATGCACAGATGGTGCTGTTACTGTATGAACATTTGCCTTTTCATGGCGATCAACCCCTAAAGCAGGGCCTTTCCTGCTGTAGTATGCAGTTTAAAGTGTGTAGGTAATATATTGATACATATTTTAAAATGCAATTGCAACTGAAATTAAATTTAATCACTCTTTTTGTCTGCTGCAGTTGACTGTTGATCACTTGTTTGTTTTCCTTTGAGACAAAAGGGAGAAATTTATATTTTTTGGTTTCATGACAGCAGCCTCTAGTTTTTCAGTTTTTCAGGTTTTTTTTTTTTAAACAGAATACCATTAGATATCCGTATACGTGGATAGAGGCCTCATTCCAAGGTAACAGACACCAACATGCTTATTTCCCCAAAGTCCCGCCTTTTAATGACAAAAAAATCCATTAACAGTACATTTATAACATGCCGACATTTTTTGACAAAAAGACTAAATGTGATTTCAGCTGAAATGCAAGCATCTCTTCAGTAGTTTATGAATATTTTTACTCAGATAAAACAGCTTTTAATTAAACAATACGTTATTGTAAAGAGGGACGATACATAAAATGTCATTTTTCATTGAATTTCGTAGCAGTGATGTCAGCACACAGACCAGCGTCCAACTTTGGTCGAGAGCCACTAAGGAGGATAACATATCTGAATAGTGTATAATTAAAATTAAAAGCTAAGTTCTGGCTCAAGTGGGTTAGGGACAGATTGGTGTGAAATTTAATGTGTCACAGCACATCCACACTAAGCCAGTTAAATTTTGAACACATCTCTCCATTTCAGAACTCAGTCCAGACTAAAATAGTGTTTTTCTTTCCCCAAAACTGAACTTTTACAGGATGGCCTCCAGAGTGAATTTCAGACTTTCTGTCGCTTCTACGATCAACCAAAATGGCCAAACAGCACAGCTTGTCTTGACGGTTGATGATGGTTTTGTCAGATAACACTGTAGCTACTGCTTGATAACTGACGGTTAGCATGTAATGTTTATCGTGCAGGCTAACATTACGATGCCCTACTTGTTGTAAAAAATACACATATGAGAATTTGGTAATCACAGAGAGCAGGAGGGGAAAGAACAGCGGCTCAACAAGCTGAGTGATGGACTCTGTAGCCTGCCAAGTCAGTTGGCAGTGTGGCAGTGACGTCCACAAGCACTTCGTGTCACCTCTTAACTTTCTCTGTAATCATTTCATTCAGTAACAGTGTAGTATCAAGTAATTGTCAGGCTGCGTTTGTCAAACTTGCTGTTAAAGACCTCATCCTGTTTCTTCCTCTTTGGTTCTGTTTCTCTGGCTCAGACACAAACTTCACTCCCACTGAGTGTTGCTTAAATGTCCCCAGTCAGGGTGTACAGTGAGAGCTAATGGGATAATTATTTCTCTAGTCTACCAGCACAGTCAAAGGCCAACTGCCAGGCATAAAAGCATGCCAAAAGCTTCCCAGGGGTTCTAGCTGGCAAGAAGATAATTGCTCAGTGAGCAAGTTATGAAACTGACTTTTGAAAGTCGAGTTTATTCCATTAACTTTCACACTTGAACATTAGTCTTATAGAAAGATACACAGAGAAACAAGCATTTTATGTCTTGTTAAAGTAAAATCTGGACATTAGGAATGTGTTTTAGGAGGAGCCTCCTCACAAAAATAATACGATTTAAACACTTTTTACCCAAAGAAGGGCAGGAGAAGTGTGGACAGGTTGCAGGACACAGGAGAAACGGGAAGAAATAATTCTTCTCTTTTGAATTAAAATACATGTGCAAAATACTTGTATCCCATCTGCTGTACAAAATCTGCATTTTTATGCAAGCTATCAACTATGGACTAAGTCTGAGCCAGCTAACTGAGGGTAGATAAGTCCACGCATTGCAGCCAAATTGCTTATTAACTCATACATTTTTTCACACTTAGTGCAGCCTTATCTGGCCCCACAAGAGGGTACTGTGCAGTGTGTGACTCTTCAAAATAAATGAGGAGGTGTCAGCTGGTAAGAGGCAAAGTATGGTGCTTTGCCAACAGTAACTTCTTTGTCAAACTAATGTGTCATTCAGCCCCTGATATCTGATCAGTGCCATCCTGATGGTTTCAGCTGATGCACCCTTCGTTTTACGCTGCAGCCACTTGTGAAAGAGTGAATGAGATCAAGGAAGCCCTCAAGGGAGCCTGGGGAAAAGAAAACGGGAGGAAGTGTCTTTCTTTCACCTTGACTGGCTCTCGCTCGTCTTCTCATCTCTGGTCCCTTTCCTCTTGTAACCCACGAGGGAGGGAAGGGTCATAGGTGCCGTTCTGCCTCAGAGCGCTCACTTAAATTTCATTATGCAGATTTCCTCCATTTTGGGATTCTAATTCCTCATTGTCCATCTCCCCACTGAGTCTGGAGTCAAATGATTAAAAGTTGGCAAAGGGAAAATATTTCAGGGAAAACATTATGTCAGTGAACAGACAGACAGTGATTTCTTGGGATCATTTGACACTCACATCCACACACACACCCTAATCACTGAATAGTAAAAACTGACTTTGAGGCTAACTGGCTTAGCTTGCTTCAAATTTCTGGGTTTGAGCAACAAGGAGCTGAGACGCACCCAAAGTGCTCATGCTGAAAAAGAAGCGAGAATGTCTTGAATCGTATGTGCCACAATCAGTAATGCACCACAGGTCAGCCAGTGGTATTCCAAAGGCCCCCAGAGCTAAGCTAACAAGCTAAGCTAGCAAGCTGTTTGCACAAATATGTCTAAAATATTTTTCAAAAATGTCACAAACTGCACAATATCTTCCCAACTGAAGATATTTATTGTTTATAATTTGTATTTATAATTATAATTTCAGTTTCAGTTCATTTAACCAGTTACCATAATGTCCAATTTACACAAAGGAACTCTTAATTGGTTCATTGCACAATGAATATACGAATATGTAACTGGTAGAGCAATAGAATAATTTATAATCTTTTACACAATTAGGACAGAGTATGATTGTATTGTGTGTAATTACATGGTTTCTCTTATTCTGGCGGGACAGAGTGGGAGAAATGTGTGACTAGCTAGACCTATTTTTTAAAATTTGGATTTGGAAAGGCTATTGAAAATCTATTACAAGCTTGCAACACTCACAACATGATTCAAGTCAGATTTTATGCATTATTGAATATGTGCACATATTTGCACATTTTGGCTTTGTGTGAAGGAGGAGTGGGTGGTAGAAATATGAATCTAGACAAGGAGATGAAAAGAGAACAGAAGGGGACAGAGGGGAATTAAAGAGGTCTGAGAATCCGAAGTGAGATGGGATCATCATCATCATCACCACAGTGACACGATTGGCTACAATGCAAGCACCACTCATACAAGCAGATTTGTTGCAAGTGATTTATTATGCAGGATTTCCCGACAACACAACACACAGACTATGATGACAGTAACCCTATCACTCATCAGTCACAAGAAGTGTGTGTGTTGTCTGTATCTACAGAGGACCTGTTCTACCTGTAGTGTCTTATTTTCTTGGTATTTTGCTGGGTTTGAACCTTTGGACAGGGTGTGTGCAGCCCCCAGCTAATAACAGCCTGCAGATGTGAGGTCGGGACTACATAACAGGCGGCCGGGTTAGATTCCTGTCTCCACCTCTCTCCTCTGCTCTCAGTCTTCCAGCATATTTGGGTGGAGATGTGAGTGTGGTCATTTGTGCTTTAGAATGTAACAGACATCAAACAGTCAGAAAAATAATATGTCGTCCTTGGTTGTTGTTTGTTTAAAAACTGCAAGAGAGCTTGCTGAATTTACCATTTTTCTTTTATTTTGAGTTGTCTTTTGGTACAAAGATTTTTTTCCATCCAACTTCATGTCAAATTATTTTCTCTTTATTTCTGTCACAGTGCAGTGCTGTTCTGATGTCATTGGCAGCTATTCATTACTATCGTCTAATTGTTTTGGGTCTCCTAATCGTTCAGCGTTATTTTTTGCCTGCTGATTTCCTTTACTTTTTGAATTAAAACCTCTCTCTGACATCCAGCTTTTCATGAGACCTTTGGAGCAGTTATAACTATACATCCATACATTTTCAGTATCCATATGAGGACGCTTGAATTCAAAAGCATGTGTGGTTTAAGATATCACCGTAAACATATTCTTGTGGGGAATGTACAGCATACGCATTCATTTTTCTTTGCCTCTGTTTTAAGCCTTCATGTGAGCAGATCCTGTGCCCTGGGGCCTGCACACTGAGCCATGACTTGCTGTCTCTTGAGTCTCCTCCAGGGTCCACTTTACTGTTTAACTGAAATCCCAAATGTTAACCAACAAAGTGGTCAGCCTCCAATGTGGATTTAATATCAGATTTGATTTTGCACAACTTGTAAAATTCCTGTTTAATATGTGGAAACAACCACACTATTCACATGAGCAGAAGTTACTCCGATCAGATTTAATGTCAGCTCCATTTTCTTCACTGGCACAGACATACTTAGGGGACTGTTTTAATTTGATTCTCTCTAATCACAGATGTGGGTATTAATATCTGGGAAGCATTTGGCAGATGGTATGGCTTTACCCACGATTCGCTTGAAAAACTGGAATCTGGTATTTTCAAACCAACGTACTTTGCACTCTCAGAGATCCTTTGAGCATGAAGTGTCTGTGCAGTTGGTATAATGAGATGTGCAGTATTGTGCCACTGTTCTGACTTTCAATTTAAATATATCTGCATGTTGTTTCATATTTCATGACAGTTTCTGTCCCCAGAGAGCGTCTGCAATTGCAGTGGTTCAAGTTTTGAAATTGTTTTCTTAAAGTTCATAAATATTCTATCAATGTTAGTTTAATATGTTCAAGAAATAGCCTGGCAGGAGGTCCTATTCTATAGGCTTATAGGCTCACTGAAGTTTGTAATTTATTTTCACTAATAAAGATGCTTTAAAAAATGTGAATTCTCCGAACAGAACTTGCTTTATCAGAATCTCACATTCTTTTGTTTTCTAACTTGATTCAAAGAAAAGCCTTGCTCATCAAGTTCTCAAGTATTCGGACACACCTCTTAATTATTGAATGCAGGTGTGGTGTGGGGCTGTTGAATCAGAATTCCTTTATTTATCCCCGAAGGGAAATTCTTTGTTCAGTTGTTCGGATAGTTGTCCAGGGTTTGGTCTCAGCCCCTGACCTCCATCTTAATGCTTCAGCATACCAAGACATTTTGGACAATGCTATGCTTCCAACTTTGTGGCAACAGTTTGTTGAAGGCCCTTTTCTATTCCAGCATGACTGTGTCCCACAGAAGAGTGGAAGTTGTTAAAGCTGCAAAGAGGGGAACAACTCTACTCTCAACTCTGTCCCAATACTTTTGTCTTTGTTATTACTTTAATATACTGATGTTTTAGTGGCTATATAACATTTCCTGCCGCACAGTTTAGTGAATGAATCTTGTAATAGAAAGAAAAACTGGCTGGAGACTGTAGAGTAAGTCCAGAACATGCTAGAGAGATAACATATCTCAAAAACTGGGAAGACAGAAATGGCTCAATTTCCTTGTTTATCTTGCTGCCACGGTGTCTGAAAATTGATGGATGCAACAATCCACAGAGTGTTGGAATATCTAGTATTATAATATCTAGTTCCAGTTATATGTTATTTAGTTCTGACTCCCAGTGCAAGATCAAATTCAGACTCGTATGACTGATTTAAGGCATTTTTCAGAAAAGTTTGACAGCAGAAGGTTGTTTTCAGCTCTGGTCCCTTCATTCATCTTACACAAGTGTGATGTGGAAACTTGAAGCCTTTTCCAGTTCAGTTCAGTTCATCAAGATTACATTTTTGGACTTCTCCAGTGCCTTCATGGATTACGGACTACCTGACAGGTAGAGCTCAGTATGTGTGACTCTGACACTCTGGACAGCAGCACGGGATCGCCACAGGGGACCATGCTCTCTCCGGTCCTGTTCACCCTGTACACATCGGACTTCCACGGAGTCCTGCCACGTGCAAAAGTTAATCTTTATTTATTGTGCTTTTATTAGTGTTATTGCATGCCTTTTTTATCTTAAGTCTGTGGACACTGCTGGAATTTCTGTGAATTTCCCTTGGGGATGAATCAAATATCCATCTAAATATTCTTCTGTCTGTGTTGGTGATGGTGTTTGGTGTTGATTGTGTTTCTGCATCTCTGACATACAACATCTACTTCTAGAATCAGTCAAGTTTAAAAGCAGCTATAGGGTTTTGTTTTGTTGTTGTTTTTTTGTTTGTTTTTTGCAACCAACCAAAAAAAAAACCCTAGTAATAAGGTCAAAGGTCATCCTTGTCTTTCTTAATTCTGTTTAAAGAGAAGCTGCCTCATTGAATGGATCTGCTCCTGAAACCACTCGACCGCTCTAACTTCTCGTTCATTTCGATTAGTGGCGTGACAGGTGAACCCACAGGTGAGTGGCTGAAATTGTAATGTTCTTCTGCATAGTATATACCAACTGTACCTGCACATTTTTACAGGGGCTGTGCTGCACATGTAATAAGCTTTTTATTTATTGAGGGACTTGAACTTGTTTCAAACTTTCAGGCTTTCTGAACTTTTGATTTGGATGCAGTGTCATTTTAAATCCAGGAGTCCAGCTTACACTTTGTCCCCCTTCTTTTCCAGGTTTGAATTTGAACCAAGGAAACATATCAGTATCAGTCAAACCGTCAATGAGGCGAGGACTGTCCTGCAGTCTCATAGAGACTGTGATCCAAAGATGACATTCTATGACAAATGGGCAGCAGACTATGAAAAGGTAAGTGTGTTTTTGTCACATTTCATATCTTGTAGTTTTAGACATTATGGGGCTTGTCAGGGTTGCACACATTCATCCTCGCAGAAACAGAAGTTTCAGGTATTTCAAATGCAAGCTTGCATTTTACCTTCACTTTACTTCAATTTCAGATCAATAAAGTTCTTATCTTCATCATCTTAATTTAAACCAATAGTTTTTTTTTTGGGTTTTTTTTTGCAATGTTTACACTCTTTTCATAGACTCTTTACACTCTTGTGCCTTGTTTTCACACTGTTTTGTTCTTTGTAAGTGTGAAACATCGCTCAACAAAACTTTGTGCTTGTACGTGGTTGGGTTGACAGTAAAGTTGTCTGGAGTTTTTAGGTACAGAAAATGAGGATTATTCTACATTTTGTATGAGAACAGGGGAGGTATTATTGGTTCTTCTCCTTTTGTGTGGCCATATGCCAACAAACTGTCAAATGTAATTATTTCTCTGGTTTTGCTAGCAGCAGTCAGCTTCATATAGCCTCTCCCTCTCTTGCACACTATATGAATCTTGCCTCTTTTCCCTTCTTATTTTGACACTTTTTAACGCAACTAACTTTTTTCTGTTAAACGATTTTTTTCTCTGTCACAGCCTGATGAGTAAATGTAAATGAAGCAGATATTTAACAACATTGCTAACTGAAGCACATCATGGGTTGCTTTGATGGAATGGTTTAGATACCTGATTGTGAACTTCATGCTCTTGAACAGGAACATCATGAACTACCGAGCACCAAAGGTGGTGGCAGATTTAATTTCTTCAAACTTCAGTGTGAGCCGAGAGGAAGTTCTGGTCTTGGATGTTGCCTGTGGGTTTGGACAGTTAGCCAAAGTATTAAGGTTGCAGACCTAAAATTGTTCTGCTGGTGATTTTTCTTATAAACCTGGACTCACTTGTCTTAGCAAGCAGTGGGTTTATATAGGAAAGACGAAATGGACCAAATAACTTTACTTTATTATTATATCTTGAGGTATCTGGGTGAATCATTAAATAAGAATTTTTTCTGGCTGTCAGGCTTTTTTGTGTGTTTCTCTGCTGTGATTAGATGAGTGAACATGGCTTCAAACACTCTGAGGGAGTCGACAACAGTTAAGGAATGCAGGAGGAATCTGCTAAAACTGGTCTGTATGAGGACCTGAAACAGGGCAATCAGAATCAGAATCAGAATCAGAATTCCTTTATTAATCCCTGGAGGGAAATTCTTGTTTTTACAGACATTGCACATGCAGTATTCCCGACCAAGAAAGGAGAAAAGTGCAGAGTATAAAAAATAGGATAAACTTAATAAAGATAGGATAAACAAAACTAAAATCTCAAAGTACAGGTATTTACAAAAAAACTGTATTCAAATTTTTAAGAAAATTTAAAATACAGGTATGTACATGTGTAAAAAGCCAATATGTACATTGTATATATACAGTGAGTGTGTCCGTCACAGTGCTGAGTTTAACAGTTTGATGGCGACAGGCAGGAATGATTTCCTGTGTCGCTCTGTGGTGCATCGTGGGAGTCTGAGTCTGTTGCTGAACGAGCTCCTGTAGCCGATCAGCACATTGTGGAGAGGGTGAGAGGGAAAGTCCAGTATAGTTCTTATTTTGGACAACATCCTCCTCTCAGACACCACTGTCAGAGAGTCCAGTTCCTCTCCCACAACATGGCTGGCCTTCTTGATGATTCTATTGAGTCTGTTGGTGTCCCTCACCCTCAGGCAGCTGCCCCAGCAGGCAACGGCATATGTGATGGCACTGGACACCACCGACTCATAGAACATCCTGGTTAAGCTGGGGCCTTAACCAGTGCCTGCACAAGCTGGTACAACATACAGTATATACTCAGTGTAACATCAGTGTACTTAATGTAACTCTGAAAAATGCGAACAATAGTCTAGAAGTAGAAGTTGTAGTTGTTAAAAAACATTTTCCAACTCTGATCATGGCTTTGTACACTCTTGAGTCCTCTTCCAACATACAGGACATTTGTGTCGTTTCCAACATACATTTGTGTCGAGTCCAGTGCTTTTTTTTGTCTTTTTCCTCCAAGTGGTTTGATTTGTCTTACAAAGGCTCAACACAAAACTGATTCCGAAGGCTTAACGGCTTCTCTGGAGAGAGAGCTGCAGCTTCTAGAGGAGGAAGGACTTGTGGACACGAACGTCAGACAGGGAAGTCACACAGATTAATTTACCCCTCGTCTGATCCTGTATTATGGGAACCATCAGAATCACAGACCCAAAATAGAAATTATGCTTTGTTTTCATTTCGTGTTTCTCTGAGATCTGCTTATCCTACAAATGATAAGATGTTAAAGCACAATTTTATCATGCAGTCGATTTGTGTGGAAGCATGTACATTTGCTATGTCTCCATTCATGCATTTAGGTTTTGCATAATATGGGACCTTTCTGCATGATTTAGTTGTGCTGAAATACCAAATACCAAGCCAAAGTAGATCGTGACATGAACAGGCTTGCAGACAACCAGCATGTCAATGCAAAAACCCAAGACTGCAGACAATAAACTGCCAGGACTTGCTGCACAGCACTTATATCCTTATATAAAAGTAGTATATCACAATTATAAAATTAATTATAAAAAAATACTCCATTATAAATACAAATCCTACATTCAAAATAAGTAAAAGTACAGAAGTATCTTCAGCAAGATGTACTTAAAAGTGTGAAAAGTAAAACTAGTGGCTGTGCACTAAATATCCTCTCTAACTTACGTAACATTAGATATGACATTAGATTGTTATTACTGGCATATCAAAGTTATGTACAGTATTTTACTGTTCGAGTTGAGACGGAGCCACAGTTTATCTACCTCAGGTAAAGCCAGTAAATTTTGTCCATTACATGGTTCCCAACCTGACCCCTCCAAAGGGTCCCCTTCAATTAATCACTTAATGAGATGATTAATTTGCTCGATGCTCTCTTCACACTGTTTTTTCAGAATCAGAATCAGAATTCCTTTATTTTTCCCCGAAGGGAAATTCTTTAAATTCCCCTGTGGAGTTAATTGTAGAAAACACAGAAACATCCATCCTTCCAGCTTGCTGACACATCTGTCCATCACAGCACGGGCACAACCACGAGATATCAGACCACGTAGCTAATCTGGTATCATTTCTTATGTCCAGGAAAGCCTGCCTCATCTTGGATTGTCGTATTTCTGCTAACAACACTTTCTTACCTTCAAAACTGTCAAATACGGCAGCTTCGTCACTGGTCCCAAGCTTCAAACTGTGACTCTCGTTATGTAAATACCAGACTATGTGTCATACGTTACATAACATTTGATCACACTGGGCTCAAACCACAACCACAAACTGGTCTTCCCTGTGCTAACACGTGTATGTTTGCGTGGAAAAGTTGACTTAGTGCTGACAAACTATAGTGGGGGATAAGTGCAGCTTTTGTAAAACGAGAAGCAAGAAAAAATACACAGTCCAGGGACAAAAAAAGCACTCTTTATACCATCTTCTCTTTGCTTGACCCATGATGACAGGGGTCAATGGAAAAGATTGTTTTGTGGCCACACAGAGAGGAAAATAAAAACAAAGGGATAGCAATGAGGGCTACAGGGATGAGTCCCTACAGAGTGGCTTCAATGTAGGGCCAGAGGTGAGGAGCTTCAGATGAAACTGGGACTTGGGGAGAAACCTGTGAAAGAGTAGAGCTTTTGTGACTAAAGAACAGGCTGATCAGTAGCCTCAGGCTGAGGAGAGGAGGTGTGGAGGTGGTGGAGCCATTGCCGGATTCAGGCCAGGAGTGAAAGCTGTTGTGTGCTGTGGAGCAGGACTTGGAATGAGCTGTGAGGGTGCACTCAGGGGCAGCAGCTTTTTTTGTTTAATTCTCCACACTGTGGAATCAATCAGACGATTTTCATTTCCAACTGTAATTCCTCATAAAAGCACAGCAGAGATGAACCCAAAAAGGGGCAGAAAAGCTGAATGGACCTACCACTACTTTTACTCACTCAGCATGTAAATAAGACAGCCTGTTTGTTCTTTTGTGAAGTAAAGATTTTAAGGATAACCCTGGAAAACCCCCTATATTCATTGGACCACAATAGTACACTTTATGACATTCACATGCTCACATTTATGAAAATAGCTCCTTTTTGCTTGTCTACATAAAGAATTGTCTCACACGTGTCTGGCTGAATGGACACATTTCTATTTTAATCATCATTTCAGTTATTGAAATAAATATTATAAATAGTATGCCACTTTTAAGTACATTTTGCATTTAAAGCTTTTTGTGTTTCATTTTAGGTCACTTTTTATACGTTACAGAGGCACAAGAAAGGTCAGCATCGTGTGAATTTCCTCATGTAACCTTGTTGCGTAGATCACGTATGGTCACAGTTTCGTAAGGTTCATGCAGTAAAACTACTTGGTTCGGTGTAGGGGAAAAAAAATACGGCAAATGTAACAAGATGTAATAACTTGTCCTGCATCTGTTTCACGCTTTCACCTCCGCAACCCCCGCTGTGCGTGGATGTTCTCAGTCTTTATACTACGAGAAATGTGACACAAGAAAAGCTTTATGGGATGACACAAAAAGAAAAAACATGCATTTTGATAACAAGTGAAATGACTTCAGAAAAATTGTTCTTGTAAAATAGTTGGAGAATTTAGCAGGTGCTACAGCAGTTGAGGAGCTGCTTGAAGGTCTCTAACAACACATTTAAGAGTGGATTTTTTTCAGGCATGAACAGGCTGATTGGTTGCCTCAGGCTGTGGAGAGAAAGTGTGTAAGAGTGTGAGAGCTCACTGTGAGAGTTTGTGCTGCTTGGGACAGAGAGCTGTTGATTCAGGCCACTTGTGAGATGTTTAAAGCCACTATGTGTGTAATTTGAACGTTTTCAACTTTGGTAAATGAATGTCGAACAGCCGAAATGTTCCTGGAGTTCTTCTGCATTACCATAATTGAATAAATTATATGCAGGAATTTGCTTTAAAAAACAATGTATCAACTCATACACAAGTATTTTTCTCAGTCATCCCTTTAAACCTGCTAAAAATGTGTGCTGGCGTCTGTATCTGAAGAAAGGTATTTGCTTTTTCAGTGTCATGTCCAGGTTGTCATATACTGACATTTTGGATTGGTGTTGATTTGACCACATGGGGTATTTCTTTAGAATCACTTAATGATATGCACACATGTAGTTGTGTGAATTACTCAGAAAGACAGATTACATAGTAGGCTGTCCTGTCAAACGCTGAGCCACATATATAATTGAATTACCTGGAGATTCAAACTGGGATAATTTATAGCAAACATCCCAACCCAAAAACACAACCATACAGACACATCAGCATGTGAAAAACACTCAAAGATTGCATATGCATACAGTTTATACTCTCATTCTCAAAAGAGTCACAGTCCTGTCACTGGTGTTGTTATGGCTTTTCTCCTGCCTGCCTTTAAGAGTAATGACGGGGCTGAGACGGTTTTTCAGAAATCCATACATACCTTCACACCCTGCTCATCTCCTGGCCTTCCTACACCGCGCATCCGTCTTCCCTGCTGACGATTTCTGGATGATTTCCTCCACAAAGTGTAATCATGTCTGTGCCAAGAAGAGAGACAAGTTGGCTCTTCTGTATGTGAAAGATTCGGGTTTTTTTTTTGTTTTGGTTTTTTTTTCCCAGGCGCAGGTGAACTGAAGACAATTTTAAGCAAAATCAAGTCTCAATGAAGTCCTTTGTTGGTTATTGTGCTCTGATTTGTGCAAAATCCCATTTAGTCAACACGATAGCTGCAGCTCTGTCTCGAAATTAGGTTAATATGCATATATTTTGCAACAGTATATACATTTGTAAGGAAAGGTAATGCCTTCTTTTAATGATAAAATGCTGTTGATGTACTGAACAAGTCGCAAAAAATGCTATGTTTCATTTGTTTTCTGCCAAAAAAGGCACAATGAGCACTTAATGACAGCATTATTTAACCTTTTTTATGGTTAAGTAATTTGCTGAACTTGGTTAGAAAATATAAATTGATAGTATACTGTGTTTTAGTTTTGCGCTATTTGATCCACAACCCCACATGTGAGTTATAAATACAAATAGTCAATTTTTATAAAGCTTTGCTATTTGCCATTTTTACTAGTAATTACTTGGCAGCATGATAGGAGGACATAGGAGGAACATTTACAAACTACTTCTGCTTGCTGACATTGTGGTCCGGATCATGTTTGCAGTGCGACATACAGTGTGACAGCTGCGAGATTAATAGATGGCGGCAAAGAGAGACAAAGATGAATTACAAGTAGAAAGTAAACCCAGATACTCCGCACACAGTAGAAAGTCAGTTTCCTCCTCCGTGGCTCCTTTAATGACAGCAAGAAACTCAATCTGGGCCACGAAATAAAACACTGGGATGGGCCACAGCAGGTATCTGCCATCGAATCCACCAGCAGCACTCCCCGTTGAGATATAACTCAACTCTTGTATAAATGTGCTTAAGTCCACAGGTGAAGCAAGATGAAAACAGAGTTCCTGGTGTGAAGCACAGCACAGTATTCCTTTGTGCTTTCTTTGAAATTCTGTTGCAACTGGAGGCAAAAAATGAGAATTTATCATGAATACAAACCACAAATCTTTATTGGTATCATCGTCAGCATAGAGAAAAACCTTGTACACAAAACAATATAGTTTTACGTGTGATTTCTTTGTAATCCATGAATTGCGAGGGTTTTGAGGATTTCTGAGGCTGGCTGTGAGCGGATGAGGACAGGGTTTAGAGAAGCCAGACACTGGGCAAAATCTAATTTAGTTTAGGATGACAAGGCAGACAATAGATTATTCCTCTAATAGGACGCAAATATTTCCAACAACAGAGTTTGCCGCTACAGTCCACAATCCTCTCTCAAATTAGTGTGCATATACAGTTAAAAGCTATACTGTCAGATATTGTTACCTGCAAGTCGTGAGCAACACATCACAAACACAGGCGGGATCTCTCCTAAAAACATAATGACACAATTGTCTCAGTATTGTAAGTCTGGATCTGTAGGGTACTGAGTATTTCAACTTTTTTGAAACATTTGATGTTTTGCACCTTTCCGGCCACATAAAGCTGATAATATATGAAATCAATGTGTTTATTTAACTTGCTGAGATAATTATATGCTGTGTGTTTATTGATCTCATGGTGAGTAAAAACAAAAATATCAACTAGAATCTTGTATCATGAACAGGTGGTTTTGGTCTTTCTGGACAGGTTCCTCGGTCCCTGAGCCACAGCCTGTTCCTGTGATGTTACGCGGTTGGTAAGACTCTTGATTTTATTTTATTATTAGAAACTGTTTAAGTATGTGCTCTGGAATCTGTTTTATTTGCACACCCAATCTTTGTTTTATGCTGCTGATATCTTGCTAACTAGTTACTGTCTGGTTGACTGGACTACCTGATAAATAAATTTACTCATTTGCTTTCTAAAGCTGTAAACTGTAGACCAAGCGGGAATGTGCATTTCCTTTTCTTTTCTGGGAATAAATGTCATTATTAAAGAGTTATAGAATACAGTTAAGAAATACATGTGTGACTGGCTGCAATAATAGACAAGAAAACAATCCATCCCGTAATTTGTGTGTTACAGCACAATAATGAGCACAACCCCCAAACCCATGGACTTGTTATATTATTGTCCATGTCACCTGGAGATGAATGCTACACAGATTTGTACAGTCAGTGATGCGAGGCAGTTCACAATAGGGCTAAAGCTGAGATTTTAACAAGCTAACTGGCAGGAGTTTGTAGGTTTTCACTCAGTGACTCATGGGAGGGCTGGGAGTGTGTCATTTCAATGGCAGCTCTTGGCAAGAAGCGTCCGAGACAGCAGGTGGTCTTGGTCTTTCCGGACGGGTCCTGTCTCCCAGAGGTTTTTCAAACAGGTGGTTGCCTTAGAGGAAAAGGTTGGTGACAGTCCTTGCCGCCCTTTTCTGCATTAGACGCATCAGTGAACGACTGCTGACAGCTCATGACCTGCTCTGCAGTGCAGACGACACTCTGCAGCTCGCCGTTGGGGCCAGAGGTGGCCTGTTGATTGATAGGTCTGGAGGGCATCTGAGCATCTCCACTAATTATGATTAATGCCTTGGTGTCTGCTGGATCACAAACTGCAGATGCGTGAAATTAACTTTAATTACTCAGTTTGTACAGTTCAGTTGTTTTTGTTTTGCTCTGATGGAACACTGAGCTGCTGTGTGTATAAACTAAATACATCAACCTTAAAAATGGCTTGGGGTGTGCATTGAAATGTACTATGTAAATGTTATATAGAGCCATGATTTATTGTTAGCAATTTCAACTGAAGCTTGGCTTTTTTAAAATATATATTTTCCATATTTCATCAACATCAAAGCCCAACTGACTCAAAAATGTGTTTTGTTTCTTACCTGGAAGTTCACATTCTGATTGTGTTTCTAGAAATTTTATCCCCTGACTGGCACATCTTGGTGTGAAAATCCTATCCTTGTAGTGGTCTCTCCCTTATAGACAGGCTCCCTGATGTGAACATGATAAATACTCTTTTAAAGTCGCATTAAAGTGCATCGTTTCATGCAGGCTGGCTCAGAGTTGCATATATCACACTTAATGGAGGATCCCATGCAATATTCATAAGCTCCTCTCACATTCAGCCAGCTTTAACAAAATTCACTGAAAAATTCAAATTTCCAAAAACCTGCTCTGTGTGTGTGTGTGTGTGTGTCACTGCCAGTTTTCTTTTGAGTGATCAGCAACTTGACTCATGGGGTGCTGATCTAAGGTAAGCGGCTGTTTCGAGTGACTTGTGTCCTAAATCCATACATTCATAATAAAGGTTCTGAACACAGAGATATGGCGTTTATTCGCTGAGATTTTTCTCTGGGCAGGACTTTGAGGATCTCGTGCTTTTGAATCTGATATTCGGACATGCATGTGCTGTAAAGCAGATGCACCAGGCTGTAATTGGAGGCTGTAGTTGTAGTTTGCGTGATTTCAAACATGTATTCAGGAGTTAAAATCAAGCTGGAAGGCAGCTGGCGTGTCTGCTTCAGTATGACATTTTAAATCTTCTCCCAAAACATTTTCAACATCCAGGTAACATAATGCTTACCCTTAAGAGTCTGTATTTGTTGCAAGTACCACACGCAGGTATTTTTAATTTATTTGTTTATTTAGCTGTGGATCAGACCAATACACCCATCCATCCATCCATCCATAGACTGAGATAAATGTCGTACACGTGACAGTAGCCTAATACATGTCGTACAGGAAACTTTGCACGAGGGCTTCATTATGCATTTAAATATTGTAATAATTAAAAATAGAGGTTACGTAAAGAGGCTACCTGTGATTCAGGAAGAGCCAGTCCTACAGGCTGATGGGCCCAGCTGGAAAACATTGCTGGCTAGAGAAAGGTCTGAATTACCTTGCTAAACCTGCTGTCCGTTCAAAAATGTGTGCTAGAACGTATAAAAATTATTTGTTTGCCCAGTGTTCTCGTTCCCAACTCATAAACTTTTGCTTCATAAATAGTTTTCTTATTCCTGTGATCCAGAACAAGATCCAGAGCTCAATCTTGAGGTTGTCCTGTAAATAACTAATAAATAAATAATAAAATATAGCAACTTTTGATCAACCCGTATCAATTTCAGGCTTTCCTCCTTTTTTTCTTTGATACAACTAGTATCTAAAAAAATTTTCGTGCTCTGTAGCCTTCAGTGACCAAAGTTTTAATGTACTCATCTTTGAAGAAGCATTAGCGTGGTGGTGTTCACAGGAATGTCCAGCCACTGAGGAATTGCAGCTCATGACCCCGATTTGGAGCTGAAATTGTGGCTTTGGCTTTCATTGACTTCTGGCACTACCCACCGACCAGTCTCGACATTTGGACGTTTGAACTTGCCTGTAACCATTGTAAATAGTGTAAATAGTTATTTTCTTACATTCAGTGGACTTGTGCTTTTGAATCTTTATTTGCTAAGAAAAGACAAATCTTATTTTGAGCCTGCTGTCCCTGACTTGCCTTTATTTCAATCAGGAGAGATGAATAAGAGGAGAAAAATGTGAATGAGATAATTCAAGTAAAATGAATTAATTGTGAAGCGCAAAATAGACTAGACATGACAGTAGCGGTGCTGAAAGGGGTGGAGGTGAGACACAACCCCCCACAGGGCTGAACGGACAGCTGAATGACAGCAGAGAGAGAGAGAGAGAGAACGCCTTTAAAGCTTGAAGGCTTGCCAGCAATTGGCTGTAAGAGGAACGTGACAGTCTGTGATTGGAAGAGAGGAACTGACATAGTAGAATTTGTGAGAAACGCTTGGACTTAAAGGGCATGCGCAAACAGAGTTTCGTTCATTTCACTAAGTTTCTTTTATTTGGTAAGTAGTATTTGCTTGAGGACGTTGAGGGGAGGGGTCGCACTTATTTCACTTCATATTTACCTGTATGAAAACTTTGTGTGTGTGTTTGGGCTGTGCATGAGTTGTCTCAGAGTTTCCATGTTTCTTTTGTTGATTTTGTAAATGTTCAAGGGAAGACCACTTGATTTCAGTACATTTTTTTGACGGGGAGGACGGGGTAGTTACAGGGTCATTTCAAATCCAGGCATCCAGGGTTCAGTGTGTCTCCCTGCTTTTCCAGGTGTGCAGCTGAACCATCCAAACATGTCAGTATCAACCAGAACTGTTGAAGATGTGAGGACGGTCCTGAAGTCTTCTAAAGAGTGTGATCCAGACAATGTGATGAGTTTCTATGACAAATGGGCAGCAGACTATGAAAAGGTGAGGTGAGAGGTGGTTAAATTATGTTGTATTGTATTGTAATTGTATTAGATATCAGTGACAGAACTCGTTTCAAGTAGCTGTCTATGGCAACATATGGTGACCACATAAAACAAGTTCCACAGACAAGACAGAACGGAGGGGGAGGGGTGGAAAAGTGAGTTTAATTCTTTTAACTACTTGAAACTAGTTCATTAGTCATTAACATCTAATACAATAACTAATTAATATCCTAACCTAGTCTTGACTGTAAAAATTAAAAATTAAACCAAGAGAAGTTTTGTTTACTTTTTGGAGACAGTCTATAAATCAAGTAACTCACATTAATTCAGTTCAGTTTATTTATATAGCGCCAATTCACAACAAAAGTTATCTCATGACACTTTCCAATGACAGCAGGTCTAGACCAAACTCTTTAATTACTTCTTATTAAGCATGTGAGTTGGTTTGATGGAACGGTTTCGAGTTTTCACTGTGAAAATTATGTCTTCAATAGGATGTCAACGCCATTAACTACCAAGGGCCAAATCTGGCGGCAGATTTCATTTTTTCTAACTTCAGCGGGAGTCCAGAGGAAGCTCGGGTCTTGGATGTCGCTTGTGGGCCTGGACAGATGGCTAAACTGGTGAGGATGCAGGCCTAAAACCGTTCTGATGATGATTGACAAATGCCAGTTGACAATAAAAATTTCTGAAATGCCAGATTATGCAAAAACTCCTCAGCTCAAGTTACCTCAAATTATCAACGTAAATGCAGGAAGTGGACTGTAAACTTGGACTGTGTGCAACACATCGTTTGGTTGCATTGTTAAATATATAAATATATATGTTTCAGCCTCTGTTCTGTACTTCTGATAAAGTAGCTGCTAAAGTCATGTAGTGACTCAGTCCAAGCCAGCAGCAGCTAACTGGGCTCCATTACTCTCATGTGCTCGGAATAACAATATCGAGACTTTACTGATACTTTTAAAACAGATTGTACAATATATCTCCATACATTCCATACATATACCACACTCCGGTTTCTATCACTTCTGACACAAAGTTTAAAAAAAGTATACAGTTTCACAGCTTTGAGTCTTAATAAGTCCAATTTTAAGGGCTTTGGTGATGACCGACTACCAGTTAGCTACCAATTTCCTGAATATCTGAGAGGGACCAAAATGGCGATTTTTGTGTGGCTGTCAGGCTTTTTTTGTGTGTTTCTCTGCTGTGATTAGATGAGTGAAGTTGGCTTCAAACACTTTGTGGGAGTCGACTGCAGTAAAGGAATGCTGGAGGAAGCTGCTAAAACTGGTCTGTATGAGGACCTCAAACAGGCCAGACTGGGAACTGACCCACTGCCTGCACAAGCTGGTATGTGTGTGTGCTTTATATTAATAACCATTCATGTTAAAATGCGAACGTGGAAAAGTTGTCCAACTCTCACCAGGTCTTTGTCTGCAAACTCCCTCGTTGTCTGCTTACTTCTTCTTGTCTCTTTATCGTTCTGCTCTTCCTCCTCATCCTCTCAGGTACATTCGATGTAGTGGTGATGGTTGGTGCTCTACAACCAAATCTTGTACCATTCAGCGTTTTCAGGGACTTGTGCAATGTCACCAAACCAGGTATTCAGCTCCAGCTCCCATTATGCTTTGTGCCTCTGTACTTGTGCACACTCACTTTTTTTGATGAAACTGACATTTTCAAACAAACATTTTTTGCACGTTCGAATGGACTCCTGGGATTTCTGTTAAGAACACTTGATGTGATCACTACATCAAATTAGCACAAGTGTTGAAAAGTCAAAAGACTTTTGTTGTCTTTTTCCTCCAGGTGGTTTGATTTGTCTCACAAAGGCTCAACACAGAACTGATCCCGAAGGCTTTATGGCTTCTCTGGAGAGAGAGCTGCAGCTCCTGGAGGACGAAGGACTGTGGACTCACGTAGGGTTCAACAAGTCTGACAGATACATCACAGATTCAAATATGTTGGGCAGAGAAGATATGCAGGATGAGAGATTTCTTAGTGGAACTGTGTACCTCTTTAGAAAACCCCTCCTTTGATCTCATATCCTCAGAATCTTGGGCCCAAAGTGGATCCGTTAAACCAAAGGAATCTGTAACTGTTTGATGTATTGGGTGTTTTGTGATGCACAAAATAAACATTGATGGAAATTATACAAAAAGGACATTTGCTTATTTTTCACTACCAGAACAAAAACATGCTACACACCTGAAAAATGCCCCGCAGATTAAACACATTTTCCTCCATTTATTTTGTCCAATTGCCTTGAGTCATTCTGTATTTCCATGATGCCACCGGTCTGCAGTCACCTGGCGCTGATCATGAGAATTATTAAATTTTGATGGAGTGTTTATATTTTACTTGAAGCAGTTTTTTTAAAAGCATTGGCAGCCCAGGAAACTCGCAGACCAAATCGCATCCTTGTAAATCATCTCACGTGATGCAACTCAGCCAATCAAATCTGTGGATCGCTATAAGCTTGACAGTTTTATCCAGTGGTTCCCAACCTGGTGCTTGATCCCTTCTGAAGAGTGTAAAGTTAAATGTGTAAATGGTTATTTTCTTACATTCGGTGGACTTGCACTTTTGAGCCTTTATTTGCTAAGTAAAGACAAATCTTATTCTGATTTTGAGCCTGCTGTCCCCGACTTGCCTTTATTCCAATTAGGAGAGACGAATAAGAAGAACAGAAAGTGAATGAGATAATTCAAGTAAAATGAATTAATAGTGAAGCGCAAAATAGACTTTGGTGCTTAGACCCCGGCAGGGTGCAGATAAGCACGACGTGTCTTAACGCGAAAGGAGACACTGGTGGTTTTAATGAGGAGTGACGCTGACTGCGTGGAAGGGAAACTTGCAAACGGAGGATTTGACTGAAGATGGCCAGACATGACAGTAGCGGTGCTGAAAGGGGTGGAGGTGAGACACAACCCCCCACAGGGCTGAACGGACAGCTGAATGACAGCGGAGAGAGAGAGAGAGAGAACGCTTTTAAAGTTTGACAGCTTGCTAGCTATTGGCTGTAAGAGGAACGCGACAGTCTGTGATTGGAAGAGAGGAACTGACATAGCAGAGTTTGTGAGGAACGCTTGCGACTTAAAGGGCATGCGTAAACGAGTTTCGTTCATTTCACCAAGATTCTTTTATTTGGTAAGTAGTACTTGCTTGAGGACGTTGAGGGGAGGGGTCGCACTTGTTTCAGTCTTCATATTTACCTGTATGAAAACTTTGTGTGTGTGTTTGGGCTGTGCATGAGTTGTCTCAGAGTTTCCATGTTTCTTTTGTTGATTTTGTAAATCTTCAAGGGAAGACCATTTGATTTCAGTACATTTTTTTGACGGGGAGGACGGGGTAGTTACAGGGTCATTTCAAATCCAGGCATCCAGGGTTCAGTGCGTCTCCCTGCTTTTCCAGGTGTGCAGCTGAACCATCCAAACATGTCAGTATCAACCAGAACTGTTGAAGATGTGAGGACGGTCCTGAAGTCTGCCAGAGAGTGTGATCCAGACAATGTGATGAGTTTCTATGACAAATGGGCAGCAGACTATGAAAAGGTGAGTTAAGTTTTGTGGTAAAAGTTTAAAATAAAATAAAGTTCTTATGGTTACATTTTTAATTATTACAGTCAAGACTTTGTAGGTTAGGCTGTGAATTAGTTATTGTATTAGATATCAGTGACAGAACTCGTTTCAAGTAGCTGCCTATGGCAACATATGGTGACCACATAAAACAAGTTCCACAGACAAGACAGAACGGAGGGGGAGGGGTGGAAAAGTGAGTTTAATTCTTTTAACTACTTGAAACTAGTTCTGTCATTAACATCTAATACAATAACTAAATAATATCCTAACCTACAAAGTCTTGACTGTAAAAATTAAAAATTAAACCAAGAGAAGTTTTGTTTACTTTTTGGAGACAGTCTATAAATCAAGTAACTCACATTAATTCAGTTCAGTTTATTTATATAGCGCCAATTCACAACAAAAGTTATCTCATGACACTTTCCAATGACAGCAGGTCTAGACCAAACTCTTTAATTACTTCTTATTAAGCATGTGAGTTGGTTTGATGGAACGGTTTCGAGTTTTCACTGTGAAAATTATGTCTTCAATAGGATGTCAACGCCATTAACTACCAAGGGCCAAATCTGGCGGCAGATTTCATTTTTTCTAACTTCAGCGGGAGTCCAGAGGAAGCTCGGGTCTTGGATGTCGCTTGTGGGCCTGGACAGATGGCTAAACTGGTGAGGATGCAGGCCTAAAACCGTTCTGATGATGATTGACAAATGCCAGTTGACAATAAAAATTTCTGAAATGCCAGATTATGCAAAAACTCCTCAGCTCAAGTTACCTCAAATTATCAACGTAAATGCAGGAAGTGGACTGTAAACTTGGACTGTGTGCAACACATTGTTTGGTTGCATTGTTAAATATATAAATATATATGTTTCAGCCTCTGTTCTGTACTTCTGATAAAGTAGCTGCTAAAGTCATGTAGTGACTCAGTCCAAGCCAGCAGCAGCTAACTGGGCTCCATTACTCTCATGTGCTCGGAATAACAATATCAAGACTTTACTAATACTTTTAAAACAGATTATACAATATATCTCCATACATTCCATACATATACCACACTCCGGTTTCTATCACTTCTGACACAAAGTTTTAAAAAAGTATACAGTTCCACAGCTTTGAGTCTTAATAAGTCCAATTTTAAGGGCTTTGGTGATGACCGACTACCAGTTAGCTACCAATTTCCTGAATATCTGAGAGGGACCAAAATGGCGATTTTTGTGTGGCTGTAAGGCTTTTTTGTGTGTGTTTCTCTGCTGTGATTAGATGAGTGAAGTTGGCTTCAAACACTTTGTGGGAGTCGACTGCAGTAAAGGAATGCTGGAGGAAGCTGCTAAAACTGGTCTGTATGAGGACCTCAAACAGGCCAGACTGGGAACTGACCCACTGCCTGCACAAGCTGGTATGTGTGTGTGCTTTATATTAATAACCATTCATGTTAAAATGCGAACGTAGAAAAGTTGTCCAATTCTCACCAGGTCTTTGTCTGCAAACTCCCTCTTTGTCTACTTACTTCTTCTTGTCTCTTTATCATTCTGCTCTTCCTCCTCATCCTCTCAGGTACATTCGATGTAGTGGTGATGGTTGGTGCTCTACAACCAAATCTTGTACCATTCAGCGTTTTGAGGGACTTGTGCAATGTCGCCAAACCAGGTATTCAGCTCCAGCTCCCATTATGCTTTGTGCCTCTGTACTTGTGCACACTCACCTTTTTTGATGAAACTGACATTTTCAAACAAACGTTTTTTGCACGTTCGAATGGACTCCTGGGATTTCTGTTAAGAACACTTGATGTGATCACTACATCAAATTAGCACAAGTGTTGAGAAGTCAAAAGACTTTTGTTGTCTTTTTTCCTCCAGGTGGTTTGATTTGTCTCACAAAGGCTCAACACAGAACTGTCTCCGAAGACTTTGACGCTGCTCTGGAGAGAGAGCTGCAGCTCCTGGAGGACGAAGGACTGTGGACTCACGTAGGGTTCAAGAAGTCTGACAGATACATGAAAGATTCAAATATGATGGACAGAGAAAGTACACAGGATAAAAAATTTGTCGGTGGATCTCTGTTCCTCTTCAGAAAACTCCTCATTTGATCTCACATCCTCAGAATCTTGGGCCCAAAGTGGATCCATTAGACCAGGGTTCGGCAACCCGTGGCCCCGGAGCCGCATGTGGCTCTTTCATCCCTCTTCTGTGGCTCCTGTGACTAAGAGAGGGCGAGCATGTTTTGGAGAACATATGATATGATTAAATAACGGACACTTAATTTAAATTGATTTCATTCTGTTTATTCAGGGGTTTTTTGTGTTGTTGTTGTAATAGTTATTTCTTTAGAGATTGAGATGCTCTTGTAACATTAACGTAAAACTTTTAATATTTTGTCGATCCAAATATCCATCAAGTCCTGTTTGCTACACTTGTTGCTGCCAAATAAGTGACTACTGCTGACAAAACTGGTTTACCGGTATGCTTAATATGTGGTGAGAAATTAGCAAACATTTTTTTTAATTAATTAATGCTGACAATTATTTTTAATTTCATAAAAGTAACATATTATAGTTCTCATATATAAAGTATAAGTTTAAGGAAGCTACGTGTGGTGTTACTTTCAGTTTTGTGGCTCCGAGTGGGTTTTAATTTGGTGGGAAACAGGCGAGATGTCTCTTTTAATGCTAAAGGTTGCCCACCCCTGCATTAGACCAAAGGAATCAGTAACTGTTTGATGTATTGGGTGTTTTGTGGTGCACAAAATAAACATTGATGGAAATTATACAAAAAGGACATTTGCTTATTTTTCACTACCAGAACAAAAATATGCTACCCACCTGAAAAATGCCCCCCAGGTTAAACACATTTATTTTGTCCAATTGCGTTGAGTCATTCTGTTTCTGAGCCTCTCCTGTATTTCCATGATGCCACCAGTCTGCAGTCACCATTTTGATGGAGTGTTTGTATTTTAATTGAAGCAGTTTTTTTTAAATTAAAAAAAAAAAAAAAAAAAAGCATTAGCAGCCCAGGAAACTCGCAGACCAATCGCATGCCTTGCAAATCATCTCACATGATGCAACTGAGCCAATCAAATCTGTGCATCACAATAAGGCTGACGGTTTAATCCAGTGGTTCAAAACCCGGCATTTGATCCCCTCTGAAGAGGCTAAACTTAAATCTTAGAGACAGCTGTTTGTTTAAATATATACATATTTTTCAACTTGTTACAAATTGATGTTTTTCGTTTTGTTTTTTCCTTTTTTGAGCTCCACTTTGTGCTTGTGAGACTGCAGGAGCTCCTGTCAGACAGCTGCCATGCTGACATGTTTATCCACAAGCTTCTGCTTGAATGTTCACTCTGGGACTCCTTTAGGGTGGTTTGCTGTGACCCCCATTAAATCAGTGACTGATCAAAGTAAGGTATATGCCATATTACTAACAAGTCATATTACTATTCAGAAAGTGTAAATTCGTTTGTACAGCAGACTGTTCATTAGCTCCTATATCCACAGTTACAATACAAGATGAGCCTGCGTCATAACTGCACTGCGTATGGAATTCAGTGTTTCAAGTAAGTAGAAATAGAAGAATATTTGCTTTAAACTAAATCAATATTTCTTTCTTTTCAGAAATCTGCCTGCCCAAAATTCCAACAGAGATCAGAGAGACGCGAGATGGATCACTCCTCACTTGCTCGAGGTGGCATTTTACCTACCAGGGGTAAGTGGGCAATCCTTATTGTTGAGCCCTTATTTTCAACTTTGGTAATCTTAATTTGGAGCTTGTTGTTGTTCCTGGAGCTCTTCTTTGTAAGTGTGACATTGGAAATCTATGAAGCACAGCACATGGGAGAGCAGCTCACTTGTGAACAGTTCTGTGAGTTACTCAAATGGACGGGTAAAAATACGTAAGCAGAAATAGATTTATGATAGATTGTGCTGTCAAACACTGAGCCTGGGGAGGTGGCAAACTAGCAAACATCCCAATGCAAAAGCACAGCCATACAGACACATCAGACATGTGAAAAGCACACAAAGATTCAAACATACGTATACAGTATGCAGTGTCATTTCCAGGTTGTCATATATTGACATTTTGGATTGGTGGTGATTTGACCACATGGAGTATTTCTTTAGAATCACTTAATGGTATGTTTACAACCTTCAGCCAACAAATGCTGCATATTATGCCTGAAGTGCAGCACATGACAGGGCAGGTCACTTGTTAATAGTTGTGTGAATTACTCACAAAGACAGATTACATAGTAGGCTGTCCTGTCAAACGCAGAGCCACATATATAATTGAATTACCTGGAGAGGCAAACTGGGATGATTTATAGCAAACATCCCAACCCAAAAACACAACCATACAGACACATTGGCGTGTGAAAAACACTCAAAGATTGCATATGCATACAGTTTATACTCTCATTCTCAAAAGAGTCACAGTCCTGTCACTGGTGTTGTTATGGCTTTTCTCCTGCCTGCCTTTAAGAGTAATGACGGGGCTGAGACGGTTTTTCAGAAATCCATACATACCTTCACACCCTGCTCATCTCCTGGCCTTCCTACACCGCGCATCCGTCTTCCCTGCTGACGATTTCTGGATGATTTCCTCCACAAAGTGTAATCATATCTGTGCCAAGAAGAGAGACAAGTTGGCTCTTCTGTATGTGAAAGATTCGTTTTTTTTTTTTTTGTTTGTTTGTGTTTTCCAGCTGCAGGTGAACTGAAAACAATTTTAAGCAAAGTGTAGTCTCAGTGACCGCAAAAAGTAGAAATCTATGTCACAGGTTTCAGTTGTTGGTTATTGTGCTCCAGTTTATCCATCAATGCAACATCCTGTTCAGTCAGCACAGTAGCTGCTTTGTCTCCAAGAAATGTACTGAGTTATATAGAGCTAGTTCACAACAGTGAATATGTTTTGACCGAAAGGTAATGCCGACTGAATTACATTTTCTACTAATATTAGGAAATGTTCTTATCCCCCGTTTGAAGTCGCAAAGATGTTGATGTTTCCACCACCACCGTCTGCTGTGTTGCTGCCATATACCAGATGTGGACCTCTCATGTGTTGAGTATTTCGACTTTACGTTTATTTGGTGTCATGCACGTTTCACTCCACGTTCACACTAATAAGATATACATCTGTTTTCACTTGACTTCAGGTAGTAATTATGCTGACACTACATGTCTGTCAGTCTTAAAATGTATAGTTTGTGGGCCGTTTCTGAAAAAAAACAGAAACTTTTTTATTCTTGCTTGTGCATTAATGGTCCTGTGAGGCACCTGAGTGTAAATAAAATGATTAAGCCACAGATAAATGAATTCAAATGTCCAAGATGCATGTAAGTAGCAGGGATAAATGGAGTTTCTTTTCCGCTTCAGTACCACCAACTGTAAAGCTGACTATGGCCACTATTTATCACCATTCCATTTATTATTTCCCACAGGGGTTTTGCATTGTGTTGCATACTCCTGACTTTTCACACCATGATACATTTCGTTCTCGAGAATTTATGTTCTCCACTGGTTGAGTTTATATAAACATATTTCAGGATGTTATGGTGCTCCGCTTTATGAGAGGAGAGGTGCATTGTGGGGAGACGTGAGCATTGTTTACTATTGTGCTTGATATGCTCAAAGCAGAGTCGTGAGGAAACGGAGCGGCAGTAACAAAAGCAATTTACAGTGATGAAGAATGCTTTCTTGGTTCATGATTTGGAATAAATGCTTCAAGGCAGCAGTGTGGACCATTTGTGAAGTTTAGCTGTGGATTTATGGGCAGGTACTGAAGCTGAAGGCCAACCCCCCCCTCCCCAAATCGTTAATGCTGTGCTGTATCGGGTGAAGTTAGTGTCTGCCATCAGACAGACTCCTGTATGTCCACGGACTACAGTCTGGAGATTGAGCTTTGTCTGATTGGGTTTAGCTGTATGCACTGATTGTGAGTCAGGACTTTGTGATCTTGTTCAAGATTTGTCAGTTTGTCCTGAATGTGAATATAGAGTCTGACTTTACAGAGTGAAGTGTAAGTGTTTTGTCACAGTAAAAAATTATGGATGTGGGTTTTTTTGTTTTTTGTTTTTTTTTTTTTACATTAAAGCGAGTGAAACAACATCTCCAGTTCCTTTCCTTTATCTTAGCTAAATTCAGCCTTCAGCTCTATGCAGATGGCATTTGCTCAGTTGTTTTGGAGCACACGGAGCACAAGACCCCAAGTCAAGAATGAACTATCACACTCATCTAAGTGAAACTGTTCGAATTTGTCAGTTTGCTGTTTGCTGTTTTTATGAGCTCAGCACTGTCAAAACCTGCTTTTCATTCAACAAGCTATTCATTTGAAACATTCAGTCCTTTTGTTTCTCTAAAACTGTTAATACTAGATTTTTAAACGGCATTGATGCTTTTTAAAATAGCTTTGACTGCTAAAGTGAAATCAAAACCATGTATAAAACCATGTCCTGGCACGTGGCCTTTGTTCCCACAGAAAAGAAAATTACCCTCCAAAATTACAAAATTCCAGACTCTCTTTCAATAATATTTTTCAGTGATTGTGCTGTTCCTTTACTGTTTGTCTTCTGCAACTGCCAAAAGCTTTTCTTCTCGCTCTCCTCCACAATGACAATAAACAGCACGGTGTGTAACAGTAACGTCAATCCACTTAAAGCTGAACCGCCTCACACTTCGGTCCTGCTTTACATCATACACACTTGCTGACGTTCCCAAGATCTGTGTTTTTGTTCCAAAGTAAAAACACAAATGTAACCTGTAGTTAAACATCGGGTTACCTGTCTTATTTTCATGTGTGTTAACTCACTGCAACACCTACACCCAAACTTCTAGCTTTAATGGGTAAGTTGTACCCAGCAATAACATAAGAAGTCGTCATTAGTGAATAAATACTACAGTATGCATTTTTTCATGTTCCACCATTTTTACCACATCATTCCTTAACTTCACGTTTTGTTACCTGCACGTGAGTATCTGTATACTCAGTATATTTGTGTTGTGATATTGTGATGTGAGACTAGATGTTTGCATTTTCACTGGACATGATTTATTGTTGTGTCCACTTGTCCTCAGTGTGCCCTTGTGATTTAGAACACCAGCATACAAGATAAGAAATGACCCCCAAAAAAGGGGAAAAAAAAAATAGAAAAGATAAACTCTCACTGTGGGCAGGCAGATTAATCAGCACCTTCCTCAGGAGGCTCTGATAGGCATGAAAACAGTTGAGGCTCTGAACAGTCATCTGAACACAGGGACAATGAGCAATTAAGAGTTTAGATATTATTTGAATTATTATCCTTTGACTTCTCGACATGCAGTCCACAGTGCAGGAATCAGCAAGATTACCAGCATGTTACCAGTGAAACTAACTGGGCACCATGGGAAATTTTGCTTTGTGCAGAGTCATGCGACTATGCAGGAGAGAACAGTGTCCACTGCCTTTGCAGCAGGATATCCTGTCTGTTTTGGTAAGGAAGAAAACCTTTTTACTGTTCAGGGAGAAGAGAGAATACACAACTCCCAACTCCCTGGACTCTTGTTTCATCTAGCACACGCACACGTAGGAGAAGTTTGTTTGATCCCTCAGAGGGGGTAATTAGAAGTTGGCCTGGTCCATCCTGGAGTCCGCTCACCACTCCCCATTGCACACACCCACTCAGCAGCAGTGGAACAACACAGCACTCAATTGCTGCTCAGTGAGTCACCAAAATATTTTAGGGGGAACTCAGTAGCATGAGATCCAAACAGGAGCTCTCAGGATGAAAGGTCATCTCAAACACCAAGACCCAAAAAAGGTCAGGTTCCCTCCTGGTAATCTCAGCAAGCCAAGACACAGGTGGGGGTGGGGGGGGCACGATGACGACTTCCACGACCATACCCTGAACCTCCAGGGATCTGATTAAAAAACAGAATCTCCTGGAGAAACTACAAGTCGTTGAAGCTGCTCTGCAGAGGCACATCTATCTTCATTCGAAACATCCTTTATTTCTTGCTCTTATGGGATAACGAGCTGGCCTAACCTCATTAGCCAGTTGCAGTCCCATGACCTGACCTTATCTGTCAATGACACCTTGAGCTTGAAGGAATTACCGCTACAGACCATTAGAGCAGCTGATAATCACACATAATTAAAGAACACATTGTTATGTCAGATTTGTCTTCTCAGTCAGTGCCATAGATATGTGTCTAAGTTAAAAACAGACTGGAAAAACTCCAAATGATATTAATTTGCTTTTCTTTCTTCTACACCACACGTATCTGCGGATGAGAAATTCATATTTAGTATCTATATGGAAGATGATGCAACATTTGTATGTTGCATTCATCTTGACTCATTTTCAGTCAGGATGAACCATCAGGAGAGCAAAATGTTATCTTGTGGGGGTCTGCAATTATTTATTTTGAAGTGCACGTCCACACGTTTCCTCCACAAGCCTTGTAACCTGTATGTTTACCCTCCTCCGCCTTGGGTTCATAGAGACATTTATGTATGTCTCTGAAGAAGAATATTTTCAGCTTTAGCAACCAAAAGGCCAGATTACTTGCCTCTGTACTTGCATTCAGAGACGAAAAGAATGACCAGTCTGAGAGACATCTACACTCCATCTACATGAATGGAGAACAATCAGAATTCCCATGAATGCAAGTAAACTTGGGATCACTATCATGACAGCGGAAAAAGATTGATATGTTCATTGTGACTGCCCATCTATTTCATTCATGGAAAAATAGCACCACCATTTTAAGGCCCAAAGGTGTATAATAGCTGAGAGAGTTTCACTATCATCCAGTTGTTACTTCTCTGACCGTGATTACTGATTGCAGACGAGACAGAAATGAAATGTGTGCCCCTTCCTGACCTTCTGTAGGGTCCTGCGTGTTTCCTTTGTCCTCATGTTGCATAGAGCAGCTGGGACCAACGAGAGAGGAAATCCAAACTTTTTCTGTTCCCGTCTGTCAGCTTCTCCTCACAGCTCCAGTCAAAACTCCCAGATCTTGCCTGCAGCTGTTGCTTTTTAAATTCGATGCCAGTGTCTCTCCTCTGACAGGAGCCTTCTTTACAATGTTATATGGAAACTGGTTTGGTTAGAAGAACATGGAGACAGAAAGCACAGGCAGAAAAACAATCTCCCACTGGTACATACATAGAAAAAAACAGCCTTTACTCTAAATCTCAAAATCTAATAAATTGATGACCATTCAAATTGTCCTTCTCAGAAGACATGCAGCACTTTATTTAAAGTGTGAAGGATGAGAGGAGGGTTTGATTGGTTGGTTGCAATCTTCATCGCGCTTGATGTCATTAATTTAGAAGTAGGATAGAACAGCCAGTGAGGTTGTTGTCACTGTGTCCACCTCATATCCAACGCTAGCTAGAATTACTACTTTGCAGTTGTAAGCCTCCACAGTCAAGTTGTAGTTTACATCCATGTCTTTTTGGACTGCACCATATATAATATATCTGATATATATATGTGACCAAATGAGCTTGTGGTGGACTGCAATGCTTCGGATGTAAATGTTGCTACAAAGAAGCTATGACTTTTAAACTGTGGATGCTTCACATGCATTTTCTTTTTAATGCATTTAACACATGGAATGTTTTTCTTCATTGTGGAAGAGCTGCTAGTACAAAATAACTAAAACTCTAGCTAATATGACTTTTGACAACTTCAATTTAATTTGTAATTTTTAAATAGCTCAGAAATCCACTTAACCTGTTTAGAATAGCAGACCGTGACCACTTTCCAAAAGAAACCTCTTGTAACACGGCCATGACACACAATAGAAAAGTAAAAGTAAAGCATTCATAAACTGTGGTAAAGTCCCTGGGATTTTATCCTGATAGAAAATTGCAAAGCCTTGCCTGGCAGTCAAAAGCATAGCCTCTCACTTTCTCCAAACCTTTTCTACTCCACATAATTCATGCCGCATTTTCAAGCTCCAGTCTTTTGACTTCCTTGTAAGTGCAGTCTGTTTCATCATATTTTGGCCAGAAGCCAGGAAAAGCACGGAGATGAAGGAACCCTGCAATCAGGATGCCTTGCATTGCTTTCTAGCATGGACGTGTAATTTCAGCAGAGGAAGTTCAGGGGAGGAGTGCTGTTAGCTGGACGCAGAAGATCACGACGTGCAGAATTTAGAGTAAATGGAGATGTACCAGACACTGTTTTGAAACATCAGTATTCCTGCAGCGAACTTTTCTGAATCTCCCAAACAGCATACCAAAGACACACACACACTATCACAGAGACAAAATAAGCGTTTGAGTCATTCCATAAAACGGATGTTGAATTCGTGAGCTTGTTGCCGTGAAACCATCGAGCAAAAGTCTTCCACCTCAAATGTTTCCAATGAATGTCGATGAGAAAGTGTTATGAAGTGATAGTTGCAAGGCCGCTCAAGGCTGCAGAGGACGTCGGCAGGATGGCAGACGGTGTGTGTTTTCCCGATGTACAGAATATCATTAAACTGTACAGAAACGGCAGTACAGAATCATAATTGTGTGAACTCTCTCCGTGGCTCCTCCCTGGGCTCCGGCCTTTACGGCACACACAGTAAATGTGAGCATGACTAAAATATGGGTTTAACATGACAGTCAGATCTGCTCTTTTGTGTTGGAGGCAAAGGGCAGTGAAATCGGAAAGACGTGCCGACAGATTGACAGGTTTTCATTAGATTGTTTTGTTACGGGGTTTATAATTAATCCTTCTGAGACCACTGCTGACTATCCTCTTGACCAACGGAGAATGAAGAAGACTATGAGCTGAATGCAAACACAACATACATTATGCTGTTGGCGAGCGTGTCATTCCACAGAGAGTTGCTGTGCATACCCAGAGGATGAGGTTACGCTCATCGTTAAATATCTGCGTGTGAACTAGAGAAAAAAAATTTCTTTAGCTCTCATGGCACAACGTGATAGAAAGTCACGTGACTGTGGTGAAAGTATGATGATCACTTTGGAAACAGGAAGTGGCTCGTTCCGAACTGTGTACTGGGCGACATGAGAGCTCCCCAAAAGTGGAGCCAAAACATCTTTATCGCCCCCAGGTGGCTGGTTGTGGTAAATATAATAAACATATTAAACATTACCTTACTTGGGTGCTTCAAAAGAAATCACTAGCATTCGATTAATTTTATTCTTATTTTGTAGTTTCATATAATTGTGAATGAATTTTTTTGTTTTTTTTTTAATGTTACATGGTATAATTTGTCTTTATGTTAATTGGGGGTTTGCCCAACTTTTTGGTGGCATTGGCATATTCTTTTCAGGTCTTGTAAAGTTTACTTTTACTCTCATAAAGCATTTTGAGATCTGTGGGGGGGACAACAACAGCAGACTCCAATGGATATTAGGTCACTAAACCCAGGAGCATCATTAACTGCACCCTGTTGAGAAGGCTCAGGGCAGAAGAAGTTATTAAATGTCAGTGTTGAATTGTAGATTTTTCTACAGAGGCTTTTTTCTCTTCTGCTTTTTCAGCGTCAGTGCCAGCCCACTTGACTTCTCTTGTGTGAAAGATTTGTAGCGCATAAATATCTGCTTTTCAAAGTTTGCACCTCAAATCTGTTTTTAATGCCTCTCATTTTTCCAGTAGACACATTTATGAGGCTGAGAAAATGTCCAGCTGAAGATTAGTCTTGAGGTTTAAAAATACTGAATGACAATAGTTCTGAGGAGGTTATCTGCAGCGAGCCAAAGCACTTCCTATTAGAGCGCTCAAGGTGCGGGACGTGAATGAAATAAGATGCACCGATCAAATAATCCGTGCAGAACAATGGTGGCTCAGTGCACTCAGCGGGAACCTGTGATGTTGGCGTTATGGCATCGTGCTGATTATCTGTAGACATCGCGGCTAGTCTAGTTTGACATTCTGCGAGAGCTGTCTATTCTCAGACACAGATTAGTAGGACAAAGCACAGGCATTATGGTGAAGACCCCCCCCTGAGGTCAACTTTATCCCGTGTCCTTGATTTGAGGCTCATCTCTCGCAGGTCTGCCTCTCTTTAATCAGACAACAGCAGCTATGAATCCTGTTAAATTGCTGCTGAAAGTGCTTGTCTGAGTGGCGTTTGTCTTTCCCCCCTTCTTTTCCTGCCCTTTCTGACACAAAACCAAACCAGTTGCAGGGTAAAAATGCTGCTCTGACAAAATAAATGCTGATACTGTATGTGAAAGGTCATGGAGGAAGAGAGGAGGTTCATTCGTTCCTGCGTGTTTCCTTCGTCCTCATGTTGCATAGCAGCAGCTGGGACCGACGAGAGAGGAAATCCAAACTTTTTCTGTTGCCCGGTCAGCTTCTCCTCACAGCTCCAGTCAGAACTCCCAGATGATGTATTTCCATCTGTGCTTTTGTTGTAGAATATAACAGATTATGATGAATGGTGGATTATGATGATTTTTGAAGTCTCAAAAAATTGCACTTTCTGTTGTTTTGATAGTTTCTGATCAGTTTTAAGGGAACATTTTGAAGAGATCTTTCCTGAGAAGAAATGACAAGACATCCGGGTTTGTCGTACCGCCGTCTTTTACTGTCCACTGGAAGCAGCTGTGCCACAACCTGCTGTCCCACTGTCCACTCATAGGGAGTCTTTTCGTCAGCAGCTGCATTTCCAACGTTGTTAAGTTGTTATTTATGTGCTATTTTGCTGAATTTAAATTGTGTTTAAGCAACAAAGCAGGATTTGAAAAACAGATTTTGCTGTACTTAAACGTTTTAAAGGTAGGGTTGGCAAAGGGTTGGTTCAGCAGTGAAATCCTGCTTTTACATTAATGCATGAGTAAAAATAATCCAATTACATGATATGTAAACGTATAACAGTCACAGTCCCTGCACTGGGTCATTTAAATTTTAAAACTTTATGTATATTTTCCTGATTATATTTAAATACTTTTACATTTCTCAGGATGAGGAGGATCACAGGTTGCTCAGTGAATGCCAGCCCCCCCAACACACACACACTCACGCACACACACATATACACACTTGTTCCTCGCACCTGTATCCACTTAAACCCACTCTGCCTGCTCTCAAACACATTTTATTCCCTCTGGAAACTGGAATCTGGCCACGAGTCCATTGTTATTCTGAAAATGAAACCTATTGAAGGTAAGGCTTGGTAATGGCAGAGTAATACTGCAGCTGTGTGATCTACGAGGTACCTGGTATGGAGGGCAGGCTGAAGAATGAAAGAGCAAAATAATGCGTAGGACCTTGAGAGAAAATCACTTCTGTCTGATGCATCGGTTGGCCATTCCTCATACTGTAATTACACTGATCTTTGGCTTCCCGGTCTATCTATGTGGCATCTGACCGCAGCTCACAGGGAACATGAATAATGGAAGTCCTAAAGGAGTCTCAATTAGGTTTTCATACTGAGGGAAAATAAATGATTCACATCTTAATATCTTCAGTACTAAATAGGATTTTGAAGATCTCTGACAGATACTGTGTTATATTAGTAATATGTTATTACCGCTCATTCAGCTGCAGCGGCTCGGCCCTCGAACCATCAGGATTCACTGTGACAGAGACAAAGTCACAGAGGCATGTTATTGTAATTCCACCACATCCATTTATGTTTCATTAAACAGCTTTATAATATACAGCACTGGCTGAGGATGGATGGAGAGATATGAAGAGAATCAATAATAAAGGCAAAGACATTGACAGTCAGGCAAAAGTGTGTGTGTGTGTGTGTGTGTGTGCTCGTGTGAGAGATTTATGTCTCGCCCACCGGCACACCTCGCTGCTCTCAACCCAGTGGGAATGCTGGAAGTCAAGTGGGTTGAATGTGTTGACATGCAGTTAGGCCCATCTGAGGGTTCATTACCCTGAGGAGACAAGTGCAGAACAGACAGGCCTTTAGTTCATGTCAACATGGGTTACCTTCATACATCACAGTGTCATCAGGGCTGCTCTTAGATGGAACCGATAGGATACAGAGAGGGCTTTTGTTGGTGTCATAAAACATAACATATTGTTTGCCCGATCTGAATCTGTTTCTGGTGAACAGATCAGGTAATCAAGAAGTGCAGGTGTACATGCACAGCAGTGTGCAACAGGCAGGTAACTCTTCATACCTTTATGGTTAAATAGTTACAAACAATCCCTATCGTAGACAAGTGGCTGCATGTCGAGGAGCTCATAACTTAAAATTCAGCCCTCGTATTTCCTTCATGGCACAGAACTCTAAAACAAAATGTCTGAAAGAAAGGAAAATCTTTTTCAACGTGTTTATCCTCTGCAGTAACATGAAAAAGAAAACAGTTTTTTATGGTTGTGACACCAAGGAACATGGATTATATGAAATGTTTATTTTTTGAGGAACACTAGCACCAGCCATTAGCTCTGGTGTGAGACGGAGGCTACTGTGTTGACAACAGCCTTGTTTGTGGTAATTGTGCCTACATATCACTGTCAGTTTGACAGAAATCTTTTGATGGTTGAAATGCTCCACCTAGTACCTCTAATTAAAAATCGTGATCTGAATAATACCACTTCTCCTGTGTTTTTATGTTTTTAAAGTGAGGAAGTGATTCACAGCCTTGGGGATCAAGCTGGGTTGAGGTGAACACGGAGTGAATAGCAAACTCCTGCTTCACATTATAATGAACAAAATGTGCCTGGTCTCTGAATGTTTGATCTGCTCATTTTAATTCTCTCTGCGTCGAGAGCAAAGGTGCCAATTTTGTCAGCTATTCTGGCTTGGTGAGTGACAGCAGATGGGCGTGTTTCTGAGTTAATGAGAGCGATCCACAATCTGCTGATTGACAACCAAACCGCTGATGTTTTTCGACACTAAGCAGTATCGATACACAGCTGGGACAGACAGACAGACGTTAGAAAAGGTAACCAAGAGCTGTTCACGTCGGCTGGTGTTAGTGGCTCGTGCCTGGCAGGATCCAGGGGCGGGGCCCCGCAAGCATTTGGCCCCTGTTTTCTTCAGAGCACTTCATTGGCTGAATTTTGAAAGGTCCACAAAGGTCATAGTTTGGTTGACTTCACCTGCAAAGGTTCTTCTACCTCAGACAGGCCGAGAGAACAGACATGGGAGAAGAGTGCACAGAAGGGGATTTGGAGGAGTTACACTTGTCCTCCCTGTTTTAATCCTGCATCATATGTGTTTTGATCTCTCTCAGGTGTCTCACTCCTTCCCTGCCCTGCCCTGCCCTGCCCTGCTCCACTGCACTGTGATTGGTCCATTTGGAGGGATTGTTGTTAGCCTGGGTGGCAGGCTAGATTGCTGCCTCTCAGATGCACCAGCTGATGAAGTTTCCCACCTGTCCATTGTCTTCTCTCCTGGTTTGTGCTTTTGATTGTTTTTTTGGATTTTTTTACTCACTTCCTGCCAGTGCTCTTGCTTTTGTTTAGGTTTAGAAACTCAGGTTGGAGACGTGTCATTTGTTTGCTTTTTGCTTTGCTAGGGGAGTTAAGGGCTAATTAGTGAACTTTTGTTTGTTTTGTGCATTGCTCAGCTCTGAAGTTGGATTCATACTGTGCAGCTGGCCTTTCTTGGGAGCGGAAAGTGTTTCGGTTTACCCTGGACCCGGGACAAAACACAACCCAATACATAAAAATTCTTGTATGGCTCCTGAGTTTTGTGTCCACTATTTCTAAGACAGTTCTTGTTTTGCTGCATGGAAGGTTTTGTGGTTATTTACAGACCTCCATGTAATGTATGCTGATGATTTTCACCAAAAGTTAACCTTAATGCTTCTCATTAAGTCTTCATACTGTATGTCTTTACGTATGAGCCTGGATAGACATGAATGTAAGCTGCAACCTGACTGGCTGGAGGAGGCATACAATCTCAAGGTGATAGCTCTAGTTATAATAAATCTGAACAACTCAATTTAAAGTTAATTTAAACAGCACACTGCTGTGTGCCCTGTCATGGGTGTGATGTGAGACTGAACAGCAACAAGTCAGCTTTATTACAGGTCAGAAAAACAAGAATTAAAACCAAATCAAAGGCCATTTTGTCGGGGAACATTCTTGCCCGTCTGCATGATAAGCTAAGAAAGAGATTTGTAGATCAAATTAAGTTCTCAATTATTCACTACAATCCTCTGGTATGGATTTTCTAGAGTCAAGGACAACTTTAGTGAAAAGAATGAGAGCTTGTTAATGAAAAAAGAGCCTTAAGGGATGATCCAAGGACAACTGGAGAAGGATGTAATTTCTGAGTGGGAGTGTTCTGTCTCAGACCACAAATAATCACAGATAGTTAAAATATTTCTGGTAGTTTGAGAAAAATGCTATGCAGGCTGGCTGTAATCTGTAAAATGAATGTTTGATTGTTTTAGCACAAAGGGAAATGGTTTGTATTTCTGTGGGAGCCAGATTCAGGTTGGGTCAGATGTGTTTAAACCTGAAGAAAGTAGATCAGTTAAGCTTTTAACATTTCCAGTGAAGATTTAGTGGCTATTTGTCTGGGATAAACTTTGCATAGCACCAGTCTCCAGTGGTTCCTTGGAGTGGCATTCAACCAGAAAGCCTGAACTGAATGAACCAGCTATATTATTGTATTTATCTGTGTCTCAGCCACAATCAAACTTCAAAATAATTTTATTTCAAAATGATGTTCTCAGTTCTAATCAGACAACAATTTTCACATGCTTTAGCCCCATGATGGATACTTAACGTGGGTGCTTTATTTTCCATGTATGTTTCTTCCTTCTAGTCACCAGTGATTTCAGTTCTCCCGATATGCTTTCTAATTTTACCTGCAGAGACTTCAAATTGGTGAACATCATGTCTTTATTTGTCGTTTATTTTTTTCTGATTCATCGCTGTTGTATGGTAATCCAATGCACTTGTCAAATTAGTCTGCACTTATGCCTGCATTATAATGTAATGATAGCATAAGCACATTTCAAGCCTCTGCAAGTGGATCTCCATACTAAACAACAGCTGAAACACGTTCGCAGAATGACTGCACACCGTGGAAAATCACTGACAGCGGTGTAAATTATATGTGCTTTGAAGTAAATAGGCTGAAATATGAAAAATGTATAATTAGCTCGAGCGTAGGAGCCGTTCTAGCATGTGGAAGAGTTGTTTCTTGAACATACAGTTTTACTTGTGCTCCAGATGAAACATGTTGGTGCCTTCAAAACTTGGCATACCAGTATAAAAACTAGTATAATAGAAGTAAAACAGTATAAAACTCTTTTCTGATCGTAAGCAGCTGTAATCGAGGTTTGGTTGGGTTTAGGTTTTTGGTTTGGTGTAATACAAGTCAACTGGTTTCATGTGTCCTCTTGTCAAACCATCCAACCACCTCGTCCCTCTGAGCACAAAAACGTAATTTTTTTTCCTGCCTTTGTTCTACAGACAGGAGTCGTAAGGCCACTAAGGGGCTTTTGTCATTTAAAGATAAACACTATGTTGATACTGATGCTGTGGTGTTTCTCTGTAGGTGGTGTACAGGACAGGATCTCACCACGGTCTCGATACTGGTGCGGGTGGAGTTAAGTCGACAGGTGGTTGATGGGAACCCTGAGTTGAATCTCCTGAAAATCCTGGATGTCACTGGACGTCATGGCCTGTACAATAGTAGGTGTGGCAGATAGAATGATCACTGTGGTCGCATATGCTGATATTATAACTGTGAATGAGAAACAGAAGTGATGGAGGAGTCGAGAACAGGAAGACATAGCAGAAATCCGTCCACAGAAAGGAGGAATAAAGACAGAAAGTGAGAGAATTTAATGCAGTCATAATCAAAATTACGTTTCAACCTGAGGAGACATGCAGCAGGGACCTCCTGTCCAGTTGAGGCTAATATGATGTCTGTAAATGAGGTGGTTGAGGGTCAGAGCGTTGCGCAGTGATACGTGTTGATGGACATGCAATCTGTAGGTGAAATTAGTTGTGTGACAGTCTCTCTAACCGGCAGGCTCCCACACTGTCTGCCCTCCAGTCTGACTAAACCATCCCTTCGGTTATTTCGTCAGCTCATTGTTCATTCAGTCCTTCTCAATACTGCAAATCTGCACTAAATAGTTTCCATTCAGCGTGATCGGGCTTAGTGCAGGGGACAGAGATGATTTATGACTTTGTGACTTTAAGCTGCTCACAACATTGAATCCATAATTACTTTTAGTGTGGGCTGAAATGTTGTCAGTGACCCGAAACAGAGTGACCGTTTCTGGACAAACTGGCTGAAACTGATGGGGAGTTAAGTGGATATAAGGGGGTGCTTATGCCAAGCAGAGCTCACAAATAATGGCCTATTAAACGTGCAATTTGTGAGAGCTGATAGCCGCTAATGAAGCCTGTGTGTTTCAAATTGGGTTGACAATATACAGCAAGTGAAGTCTTTTAGAGAAAACCAGACAGACAAAAGACAAGCAGAACATCTGACAGCAGTGGATGTTCGAGTCTCTCCGGGGAGTCTTAATCTGCTGTGTTTGAATGTCGAAAAAACTTGAGTCTTAAGAATCAAAGTCCCCAGATTTACTTGCACATTGTTTCAGAGTTTGAAGGCAACAAACAAACTCAAGGTCATTCAATCACAACAACACCCAAGGAGGTGTTTTTCTCTTTTTGGTCACCAGGAGAGTTGACTACAGAGAATAGAAGTGTCAGAGATGTCCTTGGCTAAACTTCATTCGAACTGTCTTATTTTTGACAAAATGACCAGCTGGCATGGAAACAGAAACAGAGAAAAACAAGCTTTGAAATTCCAGCTGGACTTTGAATTCCCCAGACGGTCACTTTGCACATTTCCTTTTGTGTTCTGTGTTCGTATAACTCTGGATAACAAGAATTAAATGCTAACAGTAAGACAGCTTTAATCAATATTTGTGCACTTTTAAGTCTCGTGGTAATGATCTGGCACCCAGTACTGTAAAAAAGAATATATATATAAAAAAACTCATCTCTCATCTGAATGTGTAAATGTTTGTCACTACAAGTACTGCTCTGGTCTTTATCTAAAATTAAATCTTTTAATTACACTGGTTTGAGTACGTCTGTACCAATCTGCTTAACAGCCACAGTGTCTAACATTTCTTCTGGAGAGGGAAATTAACATTCTCCTCTCATATCATCTGCAATCACTTCCAGTTATTAGAGCACTCCATGTGAACAAGGTTACACACCAAAGGCTTCATTCACTTAAAACATCTCCTCATCTCTCTACATGGCCAAAAGTGTGTGGACACACAGCCAACCAGCTTCAACATGTTTTTATCATGTAAAATCTCGTTCTGTAAATAATGTAGTGGCTATTTATGTTATATGCACGTAGTGTAGTGAAAGTGCAACTGATTAACCACTGCGAGTAAGACCCAAATGCTCTGCAGACAGACCTCTCTAAAGCTCAGAGTCTTTAATGTCCTGCAAAAGGTTTGGTACAAAGGTAAGCAGTCAGTGGAGGCAAACGAATCCACGAGGGGAAAACGGAGACGAGGTCAAAACGGCAAGCAGGAGACAAAAAACAACAAGAAGGAAAGAGTGAGGAACTGCTGACACGAATGACAGTACAGAACATTCAGAACTGGCACGACCCAGAGAGGGTAGAGCTTACGAAAACTGGCGGGAAAAAAAAACAAAGGCAGGAATTTTTTGTAAAATTACAGCTCTTGAGTAACTAGTTAGTTCAGGACTCAAATGTTTATTAAAGCAGTAGAACATGTTAGAGTTTGGCATCTAGACTCCGGCCTCATCACTCCCCACAGATATGCTTACATGAGATATGTATGGGGAGTGGTGAGAAAACACTGAACCCTGAACCCACCTGCTGCGGTGGAGGCGGGGCTGCGAAAATGGGCGGAAGTGCTGAGACAGGGCGGCGGTATGCTGACAGGCAGAGGGTGAGATGGGAAATTTTTTTTTGCAGCTTAATTTGGGAGGTGTGTTAAAGTGACCAGTGGGGAGAGTGAGGTGTGTCACATGTGCATATAGCAATGCCTGAACCTGCTCGCAGGTTTCCCGTCACTGCAAAAGTATGTGTCCGCATGATTTTGGCCAAATAGTGTAAAAGTGCTTTGAAAAGAAGAAGCCGAACAAAATATGTGAATTTATTTGTTTTCCACACCTGTTTTATCGAAACAGAGGATAAGATGGTGCTTAATGCTCAGCAGCAGATGGCTCCCACAAAAATTGCAGCCGGCAAAGCACAAAGGCGGAGGAACGGCTGAGTGGAGCAACAGATTCAGCCCAAAGTCTCCGGCGTCCACACAGATGCTCGTGGGATTAGGATGATTGTGCCTCTGAATGGTGGCTGGATTTTACTGCTAACTGCTGCAGTGTGGTTCATCTCATACACGCCCTGAGGACATTTATCATTTTTGACTTGTGTTTTTCTTCTCATGGGATGGCCAGGAATTCATGTGGTGTGTCCCATAGGGTTTATATATTCAACGTGAGAGCCACAGAGATCACATCTACTCTGTTTCCATAGAAATGATACAAGTGCACACGTGCGTCTCCTTCCACGTTGGCCGGAGGAAACGGGACCTTTTCTTCCTCTGTGGTGCAAAAAGGCAAGAAGGTTTTTGTCAGTCAAATACAGAGCTCAGTCGTTGTTAACCTGATTTATCAATACTGTGTTGGATGTGTTTTGACTGACTGTGCTGGCAGCATAAGAAAACGTCACATTGTGATTCAAATTGTGGTCTGCTAAACTCTTAATGTTGCACGGAAAAACGAGACATGACTTTTTTTCCCCCACTTAGCACCTGTAATCATAAAGGTTTTCCTGTCTTTTTTTTTAAATATCTGTGCTCCAGTCTATGGTTAGGTTTAAGCAACAAATCACTTTGCTTAGGGAAACAACTGAAAGGTCTAGTCGGTGAATATTTTACTGAGATGTTCTGCATCAACATTTTGTGGCTTGCTGTATGAGTTAATTAGCTTAATTTCCACGTTATGTTAGTAGAAAGCATTAACCTTATAAACATATTTGTCATTACTACCAGATGGCACCTAATTGCACTTATAGTGGCTTTAAACATATTGTACTGGTCTACAGTGGAGCAAAACGCTGTTACACAATTACTCAGTCGATGTTCATTTAATACCACACAAAACCTGACACGTGAGAAAATTTATTTTCCCCATGCAAAAGTGTGTTCACGAGCTTGCAAGAACACTAATGTGGCTGAAAGTTTTGTGCACTAAACAAACTTTAAACTTTAAACTTTAAAAGGCAAATAACGAGCCACATCCTCCATGTTAAAGGCAACAGAGTAGATACTGTGACGTGTTTTGGGTGGCCTGCTGTTGAGATCATGTGGTTTTGTGTCTCTGCTGTCATTTTGCATCTATTTGTAACTGGTTTGTATCTCTGTGCTTGTTTCATTCCTCTCTGTGGTAATTTGGAGTCTCTTGTTTGTTGTTTTGCACCTACGTGTTCAGTTTGAGTCTCTTTGTGGTCATTTTGCTCGACTTTGTGGTTGTTGGTTTCTCTGTGTTTGTTTTTAATTGTTTTGCGGTCGATTTGCATCTCCTTCTGGCCAGTTTGAGTCTCTTTGTGGTCATTTTGTATCTATTTATGGTTGTTTTGCATCTCTTTGTGGGCATTTTGAATCTCTCTGTGTGGTCATTTTGTGTCTCTTTGAGAAACATTTTGCAACCCAAGTGGCTCCCACACTCTCTGGGCATGTGTCCGATGGGTCGGTTCAGTAATCCTGAGGGGTTTTGGATTAACAAACTTCTACTGAGAACTATCTGCCTAAATTTATTATTCCAGTCTTATTTGCATATCTTACAGATGGTTAACTACATCCTGATCTAAGAACAACTGGCTTCTCCCGCAGTGTGAAGGCTCACCGGAAGGCTTCAATAAACATCTGCTTTGTTTAGTTCTTAGAACTGGCAACTTATTTCTTTCTCGCAGCATGCTGCAGACCTCACACTGGGCTTTGCTGAGTAAGTGTGAGAGACAGAGAGAGAAAGCGAGAGCATTTGGTAAAGCATGTGGTAAGAAATCCCTTCACATCGCATTATGAGCCAGTTTAGGTCTTACATTTGGAATTCACGCTTGTCTCCACGCTCCTTTTAATGCCTCTGCAGTTATCAAATCATTAATTAAGCTTATGTCGAATCCACCCAGAGAGCCCGGTGTGGGAGAGAAATATGACTACAGGCAGCACCAGCCATCTGCTTCCAACATGCTGATGTTGCAGGTGATCGGTCGTACTAGGCCCTCTGTCCTCTGTACTCTAAAAGACCATAGAGACACCTGCATGAAATCAAATTACACACTCAATAATGAATGCACAGATGTACCTTAACATGCACATAATGAGCCCTTGTGAGTGTTGAATCCACCATAAAAGGTGTGAATTACTCCCTGATTACTGATTTCAGGTTGCATCAAATGATCCTGAACTAAATGTAGTCACATTCAACAGCAGTATAGCCTGCACAGAGCTTCCGTGGCACTCTCAATTTACCTAAGCTGAAGTGAGCTTCTTTGTTTATTCAGGGAGTTTAGAGTTTCCTACTCAGCCTACTGCCACCACAATCCGACCCCAGAAAAGGAGACGAGGATATATGGAGTTGGCCATGATCACATTCACACGGTTACGCATGCACACCTGGCAGCTGCTCAGTACAACCACAATCTGATCTTCTGACCACTGAGCAGCTCCTTTGAAGCAATTTGGGTTAAGGGCCTTGGTCTCAGTGGTGGTAATGATGGAGGGGCAAGTGCTGCCTTTCACTTTCCCTTCCCAGTTAACTCAGGTCATGTTAGCGTTAGCATACACCCACACACACACACACACACACCATCACGTGAAGACATATTAAGAACGGACTGAACACCGATGTGCCCACTGTACTATGAAAACCTACTACTTATGTACAGTCCCTGGTTGTAAAATATTTCCGCAAAATGTTGTAAATATCCTGCAATATCAACAAAATATGTTTTATTTTTCCCAAAACGCAAAGTTGGATGTGTGAAGTGTTCTACATATGAAACAAATAATAGAGAGATGCACTGTATACATCCTGTGTTCTGTTTCAGCCTGGCCACAGCACCTCCTCAGCATCACAGGCAATGTGGCCCTGCAGCAGGGGAAATATCAGCCATCAAAAGAAGAGCCATATGAGCATGTGGATTGCAGTTGTAAAAACCTTCCATCTCCTAGCAGAAAAAAAACAAATAAATAAAACTTCTCAATCTGACTGAGAAATGGAGAACACAGAGGGAGATAAACTAGTGAAAAGCATGGGTGGTCAATGAGCATTTTCCCAGATGACAGTGTGCCTGGGCTGCTCCAGGTCATCTGTCTGGTCTGGTTGAATGAGCATGTTGTGAAGTGCGCCCCCGAATGTGATGAGGCTCCATCCATTCTAGAGTTTCCTGTCCATGCTGGTGTTTTGTCCTGAGCACGCCAGTGTTCAGTTGGTTCTTAGAAATGTCTGTTCATATGTCTGTGTCATTTCAACACAAAATACCACTTTGGGAAAGCAACATTGTTTTGAATGCAGTTTTACGTAAGATTTGTTGGCAGTCTTGAACTCACCAAGTGGAATTAGATGGGAGGGAGGAAGTCTTGGATTCTGTTTTCTTTACTGTATTTTCTTTTTCCTGTCAGCCCCAGCACAACTAATACTAGTTTGAATACAGTGTTCTTGAATTAGTGAAAAGTTACAGACCTTATTCAATTCCCTGACCTGATGATGACCGGGAGGTATTTGAAACTGCTGCTTGACTCATGTGCCTGTTTTGTCTGTGGGACACGGCTGCTCATGGGTTTTTACTGTGAATCCTCCACAGTCTTGTGGTGCCGTAAGTTTCCCAAAACAGCTGGCTCACATCCTGATTGAATAATTGAGTTTTTCTATCTATACCAAACACTGAGGCTGACTAAATTAGGATTTAAAGGTTGAGCCAAGTCTAAAAATGTGCTTGAAAAGCTAAACATGGCCACAGTATAAGATGAAATAAAATAATAAAATAAAACCTATTTTATTTGGGTAACAACATGTTCCTGTTCTTATTCCCAGGGTGTCAAATACTGCAGGTTGGTGATGTCCCTCAGTGTCTTATCCAAAGTGGCATTTCAGTTAAGCACGTGCTAGAAAGGCGTGTGTGGCGCCCACGGATGTGAAAGGGTGCATCTGATTGAAATGCACAAGAGTTAGACGAACCGTCGGCATGTGACGACCAGGAATGAGGACACGCTGGGACATCGCAGCCCCACAAGGTGCTAACATGGCTTTCATACGTTTCATTTTGTTGTGAAGAGGAAAAAAAAATGACCCGCAGCTTTAAATTGGCTACATCGATCAGACAGCTGCATCTCGTTCAGCTGGCTTCTACGGCATCTAAGTAGAGATCTTCTATATTTGACGTAGTAGAAAGACTCAGGCAAAGCGACAATAGGTGAGAGTGAGTGTCAAGAAAACTTTCACTAGTTGAATGTGACAGAGCGCATCATTGAGATTCAGTACAGGTTTAGATCAGAACCGGCATTATTGGCCGCATTTCATGGTCTGAATCGTTTAAATTCCATTTCCTTGCCAGCTAATGGAAGACTGCAGGTGGCTGCTGAGACACTGATCTGCACTCAGTACAGTGCGTGTGTGTGTGTTTGGTGATGATAAGTAATCCTCACCATCTCAGATGCCTTTTGAGCAATGAAAAAGGGCAAAGTCAGAATAAAGTGGCTCCTCACGAGCTGTCAAACTGCACATTTATTTTTAAAACATATGTGAAGCTTTTATCTCAGTCTGGAACATCTAACGTGACTCACTGCATACTAAGTCACATTGTCAAGCACTTTCATGATGTGACGCCAGACTCCAGGAATCGCAGGCAGAACTTACTGGACTTGTAGGACATGTAGCAACGTTAACATGGATGACATGAGTGATTGAAGTGGCTTCTCATCAGTATTTGCGGACTGCTCCTACTGGAACCAACCCCGCTGTAAAAGGGTCTCTCTGTGGGACATCGAGGGGCTCAAAGGCTCATAGTTGCATCACCTTGAAGCCCCGTAAGACAGTGTATTTGGGGTTATTGTGAGTGCCTTGTTCGCAGTGACACCAGCTGGAGAATGGAGGAAATGTCAGCTCTGTGGTAGCACGAAGGAGTCTCGAGTGTTCCTGCAGACTCACATTTAAACCACAGATGTTTTTTTATTCTAAATTGTTCCATTTAAACATGTGGGTCAGCTGTGTGCACGTGTTTGTAGACAGTCAGACCATCTCGCTGCATGAAACAGACGGACACGTGTCTCAGCGTCATCTGACCTTTGATCCTGGAGTGAACGAGCCTTGAAGGTCACGGGCTGTGATGGTTCTCTGCTGATGCCCCTGACTGAGCCTTTGGTTGTGTCAAAGTGTGATCAACTTAATCTGCTGTTTGCAGATTTTCTTTGTGGCTTTCATGAGCTCTCATGCTTGTGAAACCCATCATTATTAAGGTCAAGAGGAACATGTGTTCCTCAGTTTTCCCCATTTAAACCTCGTGCATTAGATCTGGAGAACAATTACAGCTGACTCTTTCAGTAACATGTTGATCAGACTGCAAAGGTTTTACAATTACAAATGATGCTGTTGTAGCTGATCTGGAGCCCCTGGGCAGTAATCCAGCCTTGACTGAAATTAAGAATTACAATTTCCTGCACGAAAGCAAAGAGCTCTTATGTGGAGAGCAACATCAAGGATCAAAATGGAAAGTGAAATTTTATAGATTGGATGAAGAAGATAGACACTGCACAAAGCCTGGAGATTTTAGCTGGTGCAGTAGTTAGCACTGGTGCTGTCATAGCAAGAGGGTTCCAGGCTCAAATCCCGGTCTGGGCCCTTCTACGTGGAGTTTGCATGTTCTCCCTGTGCCTGCGTGAGTTTTCTCTGGGTACTCCGGCTTCCTCCCACAATACCAAAAACATGCACATTAGGTTAACTGGCTACTCTACATTTCCCTTGGTGTGAGTGTGAGAGTGTGTGGTTGTCTGTCTTTGTGTTTCAGCCCTGCGATTGACTGGCGACCAGTCCAGGGTGAACCCCGCCTCTCACCCGTAGTCAGCTGGGATAGGCTCCAGCTCCTCTGTGACCCTGACGGATAAGCAGTATAGAAACTGGATGGATGGATGGATGTTTTCTTACTGTAGGGAAGTTCCAAACTAGTAAGCATTTAGTGTATTTAAAGACCAAGGATTTCTAGTATTCTGTAGTTTAATCAACACTTAAAAATATGAGAAAATATGGACTTTGTACCCCATGTTAAAGGATGTGTGAGCCGTAAAAACTTGATAAAGACATCCTTACCTGTCTGTCATTATTCACAGGCGCCTCTGCAGGATTCAGTAGGATTAAGGTTTCCCCACAGAACACTTGAGTTCATCGTTACTTTGCTGCCCCCTGCTGTGTGACTGCTGTCATTACAGGTCAGCCAAGCAAAACTTTAAATTCAACTTGCACGTTTTCAGTTTCTTTGTTTTTATTTTACAGTAGTCTTTGGGAAATATCAAAGCAGTAAGATAATGATAAAAATGTACATTTTTATATAAAGTGACTTGGTTTGTGATGTTTTATTCCAAACTGTAATTATGCCAGCTTTCCAAATCAAAAGAGTTCAGTGAATTAGGAGACTGAAATTAACTAACTATTTGGTCTCTGCTGTTTTCTGTCTGAATCCATTTTCCTGAACGGTTCAGCCAAAGATTCCCCTCTTCTTTGCTGCAGAACAGAAACAAACATTCTCATTATCCTCCAACGTTTTTCTTAGTTTAAATTTGTCTCCCTGTTCCATTCGTTTTCTTACCTTTTTCAGTAACAGTGTACATCGCCTCCATGCCACCTTTAATGTGATCAGTGACGTGACAGTGGAGCAGCCAGCTACCAGGATACTGAGGACGCATCTTTACTGTCTGAACAGGAAGAGGCAGACAACAGAGGCAGTATTCTGTAATACTGACACAGACGGCCAGTGGCAGACCAACAGTCTACATCTGGTGAGTCGGACTGGATTTCAACTTGAGCATTTCAAAATCCTTTTTATCACTATACTCACAAATGTACCGTCTCATTTCTAATTTTAGATTTGTTTTAACACTACTTATCAGTATTTTCAGTTGCCACCAGGATGTTTTCTTTATGTAAAAATGATTAAATTAACTGCAAGTTTATTAACTATTTTGACATTAAAATACAACATTCAGCACCTTTAATGCTGCAAAATACAAAGAAAATCAATGGAAGCAAAGTCAGGAGATTTTAAAGTTTTACCTGGAAGGTGGCTGGAAACAACTCATAGACATCTGTACGATGAGGACCTCCACCCAGCTGGAGACAAAGAACAGTTGGTTTTTGTGTGTACCAGATTATGTATAATATATTGTATAATATCCGGTTGTGTGGTTTTATGTTTTTGTGTACCTTATATTCCACACTGTGTCCATGCCAGTGTGCAGTGTGTATGTCCACCTCATTGCCCATTCCCATCAGGTACCAGTACACCTTATCCCCCACCTCCATGTTCAAACCATTGAGATTTCCATACATATATCCATTAATAGCTGCAGACAAAGCAAAGCACACAAAACACATGCATATTTGAAAGAAATCCAAAGGATGTTTTTTTTGACGAAGCAACAAAAACGTCATCCCATCTGTCAAAATGATGCACTTCATTTTGTGTGAATGTTTATCTCACCGTGCATCTTGTTGCTCTCTATAAAGTTTTCATCCTCCTTCAAATTTGTTCGAGGGTTCCTGATGTGGGTCCTAATATTTTCGTCCAGATACCTGGAATCATAATAATAAAAGTAACTATTTGCTAATATTCAACAGAACAAATGTATAGCAGCTTATTTTGTGGCGTTGCAAAAGGATATCAGCATCACACACTGTGTATTATGCTCTTATTTAAGCAAACTAGATAAACGATGCTTGAGACAAACACATAAAGTAAAAACTGGATCAAGACCTGTGGTGGACATGAGAATTTATAACTGGCACTGGTTTGACACCAAACAGTTCCAATGAAAAATACTGACTGAGAGGTCTGGATTGTCGAGGATTGAGACTCTACTTACCAGCTCTCGTTCTCATCGAAAACCAGGAAAAGCAGTGCAAACTCCTCTACTTCCTTCTTCATACCCAAAGTCCTGGAAGAAGTTTGTAAAACGCTACATCAACACTAAAATCACACTGTATACTGCATGAGTCATATATATGCAGAGAAGTGTTGACTACTTTGGATAATTTGGTATGTGCAGGTGTATAAGCACTCACCTGGCCCAGCTACGGCGACAGATCACCAATGGACCAATCAGACCGCTGTACATGTCCTGTCAGGCAGGGAGACAACATAGGTGGGTGAATGCTTGTGTGGTGTGTGTGTGTGTGTGTGTGTGTGTGTGTGTGTGTGTGTGTGTGTGTGTGTGTGTGTGTGTTTCACCTTGGTAACATCAACAGTGGAGTAGTATGCTGAAACAGAGCACTCCTCTTGCTCTGTGGTCGGTCCTGTGTTCTTTGTAACATACCAGTTGTAGGTGTGAGTCTCACCTGGAAAAGAAATCATAGTTTGCTTTTTTGTTTGTTTGTTTGTTTTTGTTTTGATTTGTTCTTTGTAGGTTTTGAGTTAACGAATCTGTCACATGGTCTAGTAGAGCGGGATGGAAGGACAGAGTGTACTGAGACAAACTAACACACAGGAAGAAACAACACTTTGTTGATCGCCTGCCTGCCTGTCAGCTCACATTCTGTGTGTGTGCACCTGGTTTGGTGTGGTAAACATCAGGGGTCTCTGTCTTAACTCCGTGGGCGTGGATGGAATAAGGCCTGGACGCCATGTTTTTGAAAACCACCTTCACCTTGTCTCCCACATCAGCATGGATCATTGGACCTGGGTGAACACATAATGTTTTTGTAATAATTTGTGGCTTTTCTTTTGCGTAACGATCACAGCTTATACATTTCTGCTGTCTTGAAAGCCTACCTAAAATGCCGAGGTGTTCCATGTCGGCCCCCCTTTCCACCTGCTTGGTGAATTTGTCATTGGTGAACTCGCGGTAGACCACCTTCTTGTAACTGGAGCCGATAAACCCGCCCGTCTTGTCCAAGAAGACAGTAGCAGGACTGCAGAGGGAGAGAGACAGACAGGCTGATAGTCGACTGAAACAAGTCAGAGTCAGTGTGTGTGTGTGTGTGTGTGTGTTTGAGTTTAATTTTCCACTTGCCGTCAAACCATTGCCAAAGGGTGCAGTAATTAAGAGCTAAGGAAAACAATTAAAAGTTTAAACCTTAACCAATAGTGGAAGTATAATCTGTATGATTGTTTCATGTATTAATTTGAGGATTCAGTCTCCTCATCTCATTTTTGTCTGCTGTTCAGTGGACGTTTAAGTCACAAGCTTCATTTTCATCACAAGTTATTTTCATCACGATTATTTCTGTTTCCACTGCGCTTTGTCAATAACAATTTCCACTGCAGCCACACATAAAAACTTTTTTGCAATGTTTGATGTTCATGTGAGGGCGATGCTGTACCTCTCCTGATCGCGGAACATCTCGACCTCCCAGGTGCGGTTTGGAGAGTAGTCCCAGTCTGTTTCCATGGCAGCGATGTAGTAGGTTTTTGAATGCAACATAATCTCACCCTGATGTTGAAAGAACTTGCACTTCTGCACTGTGTAGTTGGCTCTCATCCCACCACGATAATGATTCACTGTGGGTGACACCACCTCAAACTGGCCTGAAACACACACACAAACATTATACATACAGATTGAGTCGAATGCAAATTGGTCTGCATTTCCACAAGGCTGTTTTCACTGCTCAGCGGAATTAACACAACTTTCCTGTGATTCACTGAAATATTTAACATGTAAAATTAAGTGTAAAACACCCAAGGAGTTGACAGTCAGGAGTGTATAAAATATGTATATTTATTTCCGTGTGTGCTTGATCGTATGTCTTCAGTGTTTGTGAGGAGCAGTTTTAGGAAACTTTGCGAGCCTTCTCACTTCTTCAAATGGCATTTTGAAGTCTTGGTTTTATCAGAAACATGTTTTGAAGTTGTTGGTAAACGATGGGCTTATAATGGTCAGGGTTACAGCATGAGGCTGGAAAAAGCTGAGGAACAGGTGGTCAGCCCACTATTGATGCTATAATGTTTTTCTTCTGCCTTTTCAGCTTTACATTTACTTGTCAGGGACCGTGAACAAGAAACATCAACCTCACACAAAGAAGGGAGGTTGTACTTCTGTACTGTACTTGTATAATATAGAATAGAATAGTGCAGAAGTGTGTGTGAGAGAGGGTGACATGTACCCATGCTGTCTGGCTCCATAGTGACGGTGTGTGAGATGTGAGGGAAGACGCTGATGGAGTCTCGTCTGTTCTGCCGGTAGAGGAAACGGTTTCCCTGGAAGTAAAGGCTGTTGATGTCCGTCTCTGAGCCCAGTCCTGACAGGTGCCACGCTACTTTATCCTCCTTACACATGGTCAGGCCTGGCAGGTTATTATACACAAACCCATTGATGGCTAAAAGGGAGGGACACAGAAATTAAATATGTGGTGATTATCTCAAAATTTAAAGCAGAAGCCAAACTCTATTATTTAGAACTTATTTGCGTGTGAATGTGTGTCTAACACACACCGTGCATCTTGTTGCTTTCCATAAAGCCTTCATCCTCCTTGTTAACAGTGGTGGGAGCAGTGGTGAAGGTCCTAATGTTGTCATCCAGGTACCAGCTCAGGTTCTCATCAAACACTGTGGCCAGGAGGTGGAACTCTTTGTTATAGTTTTTCTATAAAGGAAAAGAGGTTTACAGCTACATTTTTGCTTACAGACTAGTTATAGCACTCCAGTGGGATCTTGTCTTTATGTCTCAGGCAATCTTATCAGTAAAATCCACTTAATCAGTAAAGTATACTGAATGTATCAAAAGTAAAAGTACAAATTTTGGATCCTTGACTGACACATTACTACATATAACATTATTTCATTGTTATTACTGCATTGTAGTTGGTCAAAATGGGGCTACTGTATCCACTTTACATACTGTTTCCTGTCCAGTGATTCCTAGGGGCTGCTGACATTGTACTTTTCTGCAAAACATGGATATGTTAAAACTTAACGTCTCCTTACAGTTCAAATTTTACTTCTGTGTGGTGCTTAAGGTCCCTCTGTCTGTATTTTCTTATCATTTTTATGTGTCTGTGACATTTCTGGGTGTCAACTGCCAAATCTTGCATAGTATGCCTTTCAGAAAAGATCATGTTTTGGCTTAAAATACCCACTTCTGTCGCCACGAACACAACTGGAAAGTGCCATAGTGTCTTGCCAAAAACAGCCTGGTTTCATTTGCCAACATATTATTCTGGTGACTGGGCTGGTCATAAGATAAATCGGAGGGGCAGTGAGGCTGGGATCCTGTAGTGGATGTAATGATGTTTCGGCCACTCTTTCCTCACCTGTTCTCCTTTCTTTAGAGATCCAGGTCGACAAACAAGTAGCGGTCCGACCAGTCCAGAGCTGGTGTCTTTGACCGAGTCCACTCCAGAGTAGTACAGGTAAGTCAGACAGTCAGCCTCTCCCTGTACTGGACCAGCACCCAATGGTACAGTCCACTCATAGGTGTGCACCGTCCCAGGTCTGACCAGAGCAGCTGGGGGAGGGGTCACCACTCCTAAATACATACATTATTATAAAGAAAGAGGTTATAACAAGAAGATTTTCATTTATGCATGTTAACTCAGACTGGCAATTTAGGGTTTAACTCACTTGGTTCCCTCTTTAGCTCCCTCAGCCTCTTTGCTGTATAGGACTCTGAGGAAAGGAAGTGTAGGGAAGGAGAGATGAAGACAGGATGAGGGAGGTCTTCATGTGCACTGTTAACACTATGTGGTTATGTACTAACCTTCGAGTTCATTGTGATAGAGTGTCCCATCCTGTTCCACACTGTACTGAACACCATGTGGTTGTATACTGTAAGGCCGACTGGCTTTGTTCTTGAACACCACCCTGAGCGTGTCCCTTTCCTCAGCTCGCATCACAGGACCTGGAGGCATTTAAAGTACAAATCTAAGGAACTTGTACTTTAATTGAATCTTTTGGTTTCATGCCATTTTCTTTGGAAAACATTAAGCTTTAATTACTAGATGGAACTACCAACATTATTTACGAGTACAGATGAAACAACTAGCCTTGTCAATTAATTAATTGTAAAAGGAGAAGTCAGGATTTGCTGCTTTTGCTTTTAATGATTTAAATTGTTTTAATTTATTATTAATACGTTTGAATTGTGTTAGTTGAATAAAATAAGCATAGCACAAGCACAAGCAGTAATTGTGATGGCATTTCTTACTATTTTTACAGGGGACATTTTTGTGCTTTGATTAATTTTACTTTTTATACTTTATGTACATTTTCCTAATTATATTGAGATACTTTTACTTCAGTAACATTTTCAGTGCAGGACTTTCACTAGCAAGTCAGTATTTTTAGTGTGGTAGTACGCCAGCCCCGCCTGGTTTACCCAGAATTCCAAGGTGCTGCTGCTCTGGGGTGCGCAGCATCTTGGTTGTGAAGCTGATGTCGGTGTATTCCACGTAGCGAACCTTCTTATAGCGACTTCCAATACGGTTTGGACCTCTAGTTACAAACATGTCCGCTTCACTGCACACACAAGTGAAAATGATTAAAGAAACAGGTTTGTGCAGACGCATCAAGACCAACCAGGACTATTTCTCTGAGTGCACAGTAACAGACCCGTCACTAGGCAGCGTAGGAGCGTAGTCCCAGACATCTTCTTCAGCAGCAATGAAGAACTGTCTGAGCTCACCATGTGGTCGGGGTTTATGGACGTTGGGGAAACATTTCTTGATCTCAAATATAGCCTGCATTCCACCTGGAAAAAACCACAAAGCAAAAACAGTATGAATCAAATGAAATAATTATCCAGGTGCTGGCTCGAATCACACTTCTCATACTAAAAATAGAGAACGTGAGCTCACCCGTTAAATGGTCATTGACAGTGCATGTCAGCAGCCAGTGTCCAGGATTGTCAGCCACCATTTCAGCAGTAGTGCTGGATCCAGGGAAAAGACTCACTGTGTCTGTGTGGTGGTTCTGTGTGGTCAGGATTTGGCCATGGAAGTGAACTGAATGCATGTCCACCTGTTAGAGACAGATGATATTTATTCTGGGTTTATAGACTAGCTGCTTGTACACGAGGTCGGCTTTTTGAACAGAGTAAGCCGTGTTCACAAATCTGGGTTTTCAAACAACTGCGACAGACAAGAAGTAACAAGCAGGAAACTATCTGTCTTTCTGACATTTTTTGCTCATTATCGGTGGAAGAGACAGACTTTAAACTGCAGGCTGAGAAAGTTAACTTATTCAAAAGTATTAAATGTGGGAAAAGCACTTAATTTGACCAACAATATGATTTATAGGTCCTCGATGGTCTAGTCAGCATTTAGCAAGACGTCAATATCAAACTCAGGCAAACAAAGCTTTCGAAATAGACTTAACCTCTTCTAAGTGCTCTCAAAAAGACTCAACAGTTTTTAATGTTGGTGCATGTGACAATATATGAAATAAAAGTTGAGAATCCTTTCACTGTCAGATGTTCTGGTTGGTAGTATAATGCAACAGTTACCTCATTGCCTAAGGTAATTAAATGCCAGTGGATCGTGTTGCCTTGGCACATGCTCAGTCCAGGCAGGTTACCATACAGAAAGCCATTTATGCCTGCAATCCACACACAGAGTTAAAGGTTGTAGGTGCGTATGTTCATGTGTACGTGGATGTGGACGTAGATTTGTGTATGGATGCCTCCGCCTCACTGTGCATTTTGTTGCTCTCAATGAAGTCTTCGTCGTCCTTCAGGTCCCTGGCAGGATTTGTGATGTACGTCCTGATGTTTTCATCGAGGTACCAGCTGAAGTTCTCATCTGACACCATAAACAGCAGAGCATACAGATAGTCTCCTGATCTGTCGCCGTGTAAGTCCAGAGTTCCTACAGTGGAAAGAAGAGGACGTTTTTAGTTGATGGTGTTTGTTGTACAGATGGGTAAAAACACTTAAATTTATGTTTTTCAATTTTTTTTTCCTTGCTGGGTGAGGCAAATAATTCCTAAATGTTATGCATCAAAAAGACTTTTCCATCCTTGTTGGTCTTAAAATGACAAATGGGCTCGACCTCAGTCTGTTGGAGACACTGGCTAGCTGTAAATGGTGACAACAGCACAAACAGTGTCTGATTCACTGAGTAATTCAGTCAGTCAGTTCATTAATGCATTAATCATTTTGCCACTAACAAAACAAAAAAATTAAAATGTCAGAGTGCTGTTTAAAAACTACATTTTCTTTTGGGGTGGTTTAATATATAACGACACATCCCATTGTATAAGAAGATCAGATTTAAATGCTAAATCTTCATCTACAAAGCAGTGCATAAAAGGTACCAGAATTTCTGAAAGGTTGTGGAGTGAATAGAAAATGGAAATAAAAGTAAAGTACAACTACTTTAGAACTGAAGCTTAAATACAGCGCCTGAGTAAATGTACTTAGATTCTAGCACTGAATACTTGAAAATAAAAGGTCTCTGTACCTCTCTTACAGATGATGAGGGGTCCTACCAGTCCTGAGTTGATGTCTTTCGGAGGACAGACGTGGGAGTGGTAGAATCTGGTCAGACAGTTGTTGTCCTCCGCTGCTGGGCTGTGGTCCTCTGGGAGGGTCCATTCATATCTCACTGTTGCACCGGGAGGCACTGAGTCGTCACGCTTCAACTCTGGACCAGTACCATCTGGGTATAAGGCTCCTGAAGAGACAGATATGCACACGAGGTCACACATATACAGGTCTGTTAAGTCTGTTCATACACCGATTCTCGCAACAAGTTGTTAATTCTTCACCCTCATTGCCCTTGGTGTAGTTCAGTCCATGTGGGTGGATGCTGTAAGGTCTGGATGCTGAGTTTCTCAGGTGGACAATCACTGTGTCTCCCTGCTCGGCCATCAGCATGGGTCCCATGTAGCCCAGCCAGTCTGGCTTCATCACCTCCATCCTATAGGTGGCGTCGCTGTACTGCTTATACACGGCCTTCTTGTACGTGGAGCCGATACGCTGGGGGCCTCTTTGTAAAAAGACTGCGGCTTCTCTACAGAGAGAGAGAGAGAGAGAAAGAGGTGTGTGTGTGTGTGTGTGTGTGCATTTCCAACTGGCACATGTTAAAATGTTTAATGTGAATTATTCAGAAACGTGGAGATTGGGCAAAGGTTTTCATATACTACGTTATTTACATCAGGCAGTCGGTGAGAGCATTACGTGAAGAGCAAGATGGAGAAGCTACTGGGGTTACTGATAAAGGTGGAATAGATGTTGAGGAAATTTGGGTTTATGATCAGTTGCCAATCCACACACTGCTTTGAAGGCTCAGCTTGTCTGGAATTTGAAGGTAGCTCCAAAAAATATAGGGAGGCAGCAGAACACCAGAGTTACTGTCAACTGCTGCTCACTATATTGTTTGCTGAAGTTATTTTTGGATGTAACTATAGCCAGGTAGCGCAGTTGGTTCAGTTATCCCTACAGGTGGTTTGACTGTGTCTGGGCCACGACCTCGGATCACAGGGAAGTCATCGGCCCTCAGCTCGTCAGCCGGTGAACATGGCTAGGACCAAAAGACTCAATCATGATCAGTGTTCAGCAATCATTTGTGATGTTTAGCTGCCTTTTTATAGCATCAAATAACTAATTAAAACCAGATTTATCTGAAAAATGAACACTTGAGCAAACATCAGTGTAATATGAACTACCTAAAATCAGAGAAACCATCTTTGGGAAAAAAAATGATTTGATGTGTAGTTTGAGGTTTTTATTTTAGTCCATTTCCCATCTGCTGACATGCAGGAGGAGGGGGTTGACCTGTACTGCAGCCAGCCACCAGAGGGCATTACATTTATATTAGCACTTAGTTAATTTTTAGGCTACAACCCTGATGGCATCACAGTGCACCTTTAAGAACAAATCTTAAAATGTAGAAATGTTTACATTTAAATGGAGGCCAGTACAGGTGAAAGATGGTCAGTTTTCTTGGTACCTACGCTGTTGCGTTTTGGATGAGGATGTCCACGAGTGTTAGGCTGACTAACGGACTCCAACAAAATCAAGACAATGTACAGCGCTTGTACTTACTCATCCTCCTGCAGTGTGCGGTTTTGAATAACATTCATTCCACTTGGGGCGTAGTTCCAAGACACTTCCTCTATCCTGAAGAAGTACTCCCTTGTCATTCCAGACACACATATTGCTGCACAACACAGCAGCAACGCTCCCCTTAATCCTAACTGCCGCATCTCAAAGATATTGCGCTATAACTACCAGTAAGTCCACAGCTGAACTGCCGAGGAGAAAGAAGCAGCTTTATTTCAGTCCAGCGATCCAGGGGATGATGACGATGAAGACAAACAGTGGACAACTGACAGACATTAATCAGTCAGTCTGTCTGAGAGACTTTAGACCCTCGCTTGACTTTATACTCCCTCAGCTGGCAAGAGCCAAGTGGAGGAGACAAGGGGGTCACTGACCAACAGACAGGGAGAGTCCACATCAATCTTTCTGTTTGATCAATAGGTCAGTCTTACATAAGAGCAGAACATTTTTTACTCTTCATCACCCTCGTTTGGCATCTACAAAAAGTGAAAAGGAAATGAATATTAATTTGCTTTCTTAAATCTCACATATTTCACCAAGGTGAACTAAAGTAGTCTGAGCACACTGAGGAGCTGAATTACTTTAACATTCATTTGAATTACTTCCATCCAAATCTAAAGTCAATTCAGGCCAAAGTAGTTCTATTCTCAGTACTGCTTTATCATTGTTTTAAGAAACCTTTTTTATTCATAATGTGGCAGTGACAGAGAGGGAAACATTCTCTTCACAGCCACATTGTGTTTAAGACTTGCGAAGTTTAGTTTCATTTGCTTGGCTTTGCCCCCTGGATCAGAGGTCTTGTTTGGTCATGTTGGGTCCAGTCATGGATCAGTAGCAGGTAATTCTGGAAACTCCAGGCAGAAATGAACTGATTGCGACACATGTATGCATACACACACACACATACACAAACTAACATTTTGACCTATCACATAAGCAAATATTGTGTTTGTGTCCGAGATCCTCCTCCTCCTCCTCCTCTGTGAGAGTGTTGAACCAAAAACAGGCAAGCAGATGGAAGTATTTTATGTAAAGGGACCGTCTGAAGTGGAGCCACAACGATTAGTTGATTGAACTTATTTTATGGGATTTTTAAACTAAAAACTTAATCATTTAATCAGGAAGTAATTGGCAGATTAATAGATTTTAGTGTAATTGCTGAATGACTTGACTGCGAATGTGAACATACAGCTGTATTCAGAAACCTTTTTTTTATTATTCAAGGCAGCACAAACAAACATACATTATAAAAATACATAACTAAAATATATATATGAAATGTCACTGAAACACTGATCTAACATCTGGAAGATGCAACCGATACAATTTACAACAAAATGTTTGGAAAATGAAAACAAATATACACACATGCACACAAATATCTGCTCATAATCCTCGAATGAGCCAACACAGTGTAAACGTGTTAGACCCAGAAGAATAAAACTGGACAGAAACTGAGACTTTTGGTGCATCAGGATAATCCATCAACAATTCCACAAAGCTTCTCTCATTTCCAACATTATAAAACAGTCTGCCATCTTGCACTAAGTAAGTGTGATGACACTGATTTGAATTGGAATGTCATCTGTCTATACAAAAAGGACTTTAAAGTAGTTGTTGGGTTTATGAAGTAAATAATGATAATAAAGAGAAGTGAGTGACATTGACATTAAGGATTTTATGACATGAAAAGTTGTTTGTTGTTGTCTTTATCGTCTTTAAACAGAAAATACTGCACATGAATGTTTCTGTTTTCTATGTTTCATTGAGTGTTATGTAACAACTGCACAATTACTGTAACTATTACTACGCTGCATATTATTATTATTATGTTATTGTCAAGGACACCTGCTGTGTCTTTACTGTTTGTACATGTTGCCTTGCTTGGCCTCTTATCATGAGGTGGAAAAATTAACAAAGTAAACTGCATCCTTTTCTATGGAAACAAACACACACACACACACACACACACACACACAGAGACGCACACATACTCATCCACATTATTGGGGACTAATGACCTGTTGGCTTTGAAATCTTGAAACAAGCTTCACCAGAAAAGCTTGTCATCATCAGTGACTGCAGGGGGATTGCTGCCACTTTAACAGTTACAATTAAAAGCTTGAAAATGCAGCGGTTGCTCTGTGGCTGTCGGGTGTCCATGATCCTGCATATGTAAGTGTGTCTAAGAATGAAGGCTGTACTCACACACACACACACAGTGCCGAGCAATGAGGCCGTGTGTGCAGACTTTGGTGCATGCATGCGGCCATTAATGTCCTGTGTGTTTGCATACAAGTTGGGTGTGTGGCTTTCTATGTGAGCACAGGCTCTGCAGGTGAGTCTACATATACAGGTGTGTTTATCTAAGCATTGAGACTATACTCCTGCTTATAGCAACAGGGCCGGCACACGGCGTTGACTAAACCGTTTCCCAGCTGTAAGAGACAGATGATGAACTCCAGCACAGCCAGGCCCAGTAGCACACACAGCAGAGTCACGTTCCACTCGACGATATGAACCGGCTGAAGGCACTGCGACCAAGTCTCCGGTTGTAAGAGATACCTAAAACACAGAGAGAGAGAGATCAGACTGAGCGAGCTGAAACGGATGCAAAATGTCAGTAGAAATGCAGCTGCTGTTTGTTGTGCTACATTCTTAAAATGCTAAAGGAAAACGTTTAAAGCTTCATTGTAGTTTTGCTCATGGTTGGCTCATCAGTGAAGTTAAATGGTAAAACAGAGGAAAGTAGTGAAGTATTGTTGCTATGGTCGTGTGCAGCTTAATGCACTTTGCATACTCATTTAGAACTGTGGTTAATCTGTGTTTGAGCTGTGTGTGAAATTTCATTCTTGACCTTGGAAAAAAAAAGAAGAAGCTCAAACTGCTGCTCAAGTATTGCTATAAAATGGTACAACAAACAAAAATAAACTTGGAAAAATGCCAAGTCAATACTTGAGTCGTTTAGCTGAACTTTGTTGTACCATTTAGTCGACATTAAGTGACGACACCTGGATTTTAATTTTGTTTCCCCCTTTTGCAATCAGCCCAGTGATGTTAGGAATCATGAAGTTCAGTGGCATTACAAGAAAAGCTTCACAGCAAGCACACAAAGCTGCATAACTAAAAAAGTGTCCAGTACTAAGATCTACAATCATTGTCAAGTGACTAACTTATTCATCAATCAACAATAATTCGTTTGACTGATAAATGATTCATCATTTATCAAGCAATAATGACAAAAAATCACTAATTTCAGCGTCCTAAACATGAAGATTCCCTCATTTTCTTTGTTTTGTACAACTGTGAAGTTAATCATTTTGAACTGTAAATTGAGTCACAGGTTTCAGCCCTCAAAGACATCCTGTGTGGACACATTCTCATTTTGTTTTGTTCCCACAGAACACAGTGCCACACATTACCTGCCGCCCTGGTCTGCAAACGGGTACGACCATCCAAAAGAGGTGAAGCACAGTGGACCCTGCAGCAAGGCGAACCCTGATACAACGAAACAGTATCCAGATCCCACCAGGCCGATCACAGCTGCCAACACCGACCCGCACATCTGGAGAGCAACACACAAAGTGAGTTCAAAGGGGAACCTGTACCTGTTTGGATGCCTTGGCAACTGTGTGTGTATGTGTGTGTGTGAGAGAGAGAGATAGTCTGTGTGAATTTAAGATGTTTAATTTATCCATTTCATCAATAAGTTACAGCTGCTAAACACACACATACACACACACTTACAGCTGCAGCTGCGCGTGTGGCTTGAGTGGTGTGAGCCAAGCTCACTGAGTCGAGTGTTGAGTAACAATGGGAGCCTTGTTGAATTGTCATGGCTGGATTAGCATTAGCATTCCACCTCATAAGGACGCAGTGTTAGCTGGCTTAATGACAACTGTACAGCATTATTCTCCAAGCAGCGAGAAAAAAGCAGGAAAATAAGAACATTATGAAGAGAAACGCAGGGTGAAAGAAAGGAAACCCTAAATATTTTGATTTAAGAAGAAGGAAAAGAGCAACTGGAGGCGAAAAAAATAAACTCAAATCTGTCTGAGAAATAAAGAATTTCTTAATGCAATTAGCTGCCAGTTACCTGATGAGACACTTCAGATAGCAATGCAATCCATCCTTCTTCTTCTTCTCTATGACAACTTTAGTTTAACAGCAATGTCACCACTCCTGGACCAGAAAATCAGATTCTGGTGCAAACTCCACTAGACTTTTAATATTATTGATTGTTTGGTGAATCTCTTACCATTAAGCTCTCATTCCAGCAGCAGCTACATTTCCCCAAAGTGATGAAGACCACAGCTGGAACCAGCATCTGGAAGCACAGGAATAAATATTGTTCAGTTTTAGACAAAAAAAACAATAATTAATACAGATGCTGAAGCTTTTATATTTATGATTGTACTGCAAGGGAAGTTTACTGTTCCTGCTTCTCGCTGCTGGGAGAATTACTTCTTCCAAAGTTATTCCCCCACTTAATACCGCTTAATGTGCTCTAACAATATGCCACATCACAACTGAAATATTTCAACAGCTATCAGATTTTCATTACATTTGGTGAAGATGTTTATGGTCCCATGAGGATAAATCTTTGATGGCTAGCGGTAAATATGCAACAGAAAAATAGTTTTTATCAAACATCTGATTCTAATGGATTAAAAGGGCTGTGTGTGTGTATGTGTTTGATAAAGGAATTTGGCTTGAACTGGCTTGACGGTGATATGGGTACAGGTACGGGTGGAATGAATTGCGATGGGCACTTTTGAATACTAAATCCTGACAATACAAGTGGTCAAACAAGAGCATACGCCACATAAACAGTGCAGTGTGTACTCCAGCTTGGGTACAGTGTTGTTGTGTGGTGAGCCTTACTGCAACACAACTGCAGGAGAACTTCAGGGGAACAACAGAAATAATGACAATCCTGCATCTGTTTCGTTCAGGGCTCTACTCTATCCCTCCCTCCCCTTTTTCCTCTCCCCTTTCCTGCCTTGTTGTCTCTGTCTCAGCGGTCACAAACATTAAATCGCAGAGGGAGGGAAGTTCCCAAGGTTTTACTAACACACACGCACACACACACAAACACGCACACATAGAGAGATCATAGGCATCGTTACATACACATCCTGGATGTCCTCCTTAAAGCGTTATCCTTTAGCAGAGACAGACTGACAATGCAGAGGGAAGTGCACAGCGAGAGAGAAAATGGGTGGTGGGCAGGGGAGGAGGAAGAGCGAGGGAGAGGAAGAAGAGAGGGAGCTAAAGATAGATTTCTTTCAGAGGGGTTCAGCTTGCTCTTTGACTCTTGGGTTTTCTGCAATTTCCACATAGAAAGGAAAAGCCCAAAGAGAAAAAAAAATAAGGACAGAAAAAGTTATCTGATGTATGAAAAACTCCAGCATTAACACAGTCCATGGAACAAGAACATGTACAAACTAACCCAAACGCAGAGTAACTACTATGTAAAAGTGAGCAAGGCCTTTCATTAACACAACTGAAGCAAGATCCAGGCCTTTATTTGAGACAGGCTCTTACTAGAGGACTTCATTGTTTATAACGTCATGCAGGGGCCTCCCTGTTCTGAGATCTGCTCCAGTTTGCTGTTGCTGATGTTTGATATTCGTACTCAGAAATACAAAACTTCCTCCATAGTTCACGTGGCACATAATCCCCTCACTTTTACTGTGGAAACACCTGCAGGAAATGTGTTTTTCCACATGGGAAAGTAACATTTCAAGGCCCAAGCTTATCTCTCTCGTAACTCAGATGGACTTAATAATTCCTCTGATTATGGCTCTGCATCCTGTTCCGGTTGAAATACATGGGTTTCTCACTGATTCATCAGCTCTATAAATAATGTTTTCTAACAATGACATGAAAATGTTCAAAAGCTGTTGTAATTTTTTCACAGCTTTACAATAATCTTCTGCAAAAATGAGTACTGTCAAAGGTCATCTGTTAAACATACAATTAGACCTAGTGTTGTAGTTAAAAATCACACATTTGCTTTCTATGTAGCATTTTCTTTCTAAGTAGTTGTCTATATATTCTATCTAAATATTTTAGATAGTGAAGCTTCATGTAGCCAACACAAGTGCTCTGCTGGTCAACAAGTTTAATCTTGGCTGGGAAAAATCTCTACTCTGTTTCTCCTCAAAAGTAAAAGAACGGCTCCTTTTTACTCAGTCGAAGCGTAAACCCATCAGATCAGCAGCATGCAGAGCAGACAGATTAACTGTGAATTCACACAACACTGCATTGTTCTCGGTGAACAACTGCAAACACACTGAATGGTGTTGAAGGGGGAACAAGTGACAGTTAACAATCTGTTTGGTCTGAAATCAAGTTTGTCCTGTGTGAAGATGTCGATAACAACTTATGAGAAGGGCAAGTCAGACAAAGCCATCAGCCATGACAAAGAAAAACCTCGTACTGTATCTACACGTACCAGCATCTGTCTCCATTAGCACTGAATAAGGGAGGAAGGGAGGTGAGACCAGCTCTCAGTGAAAAGTAAATTCCTCTGTGAAGAGTTTTAGTGTCACATGGCTCTAAACGCTTTAACGAATCTCATTCACAGTATTACATACAGCGGTAAAAACAAGTACTCGCTTTGGCCCCAAATAAAAGATGAGTGTTATCACTTTTAGTTTCAGGCAGTTTTCTCTCACCACGTGGTACCAGTGACCTCAGTTAAACCACATTATTTCATCCTCTACTGGCGGCAAAGTAATCCAGTCAGCTTACTTATTTGGAAAGATGTTGCCACGCTGCCCACTTTTCACTCTTGTAATCTTAACTTCCCTTCATTCATCCCGGTGGTTTTTTGAGGATCAAAGTCAAAGTCACTAAGCTCACGCTGCGACATCTGCAAGCCAATCCCATCCGAGCAGCAGAGGGACATGCACCACCTGTGTGAAGGGCTACCATGTTTCAGGTTTTGAGTGATAAATCGCTGTTTTGTCTAAAATCCTATCTTACCTAAAGAGAAAAATACGATTTTTTTGATTACGAATTACCCTAAAAACAGCTAGGTAGAATTGTCAAAAGTCAAAAATACAACCTTCTCCTGTTTTATTTAAGTCGTTAATCGCATACTGAACTTAAAGCAAAGCAAAACTATTAAAGTAATACATAATCCATGCTACTAAGCTAAAATTCCACACTACACCACTGTGTGGTTGAAATATTGGTGTTAAAACAATAAAACTTTTGGGTGTGGTTGCCATTTTATCAAAATGTGTCAGAGGTTGAAGATGTCGCCACCTCAGAAATGTGATGATCTCAAAGCTAAAAATGAGATCACAATATAAAAAATCTACAGTATAACTCTAGAAATGTAACACATGACTAAACATAGACCACCATTACCAAATGAAAACAAAAGTGCAGTTTTTATTTACTCACCAAAAGTCCCCCTCCTCCTAGTCCACCAAAGTACCAGATGTAGCTGGCCAGCCGGTTCTGCTCAATGTACGTGATTTCTCCCATTGGAAACAGCAGCAGCAGGTTGGCCAGGATACAGCAGAGGGCCAGAGGCAGCAGGGCCAGACCCAGAGACCTGGCGAAACCCACCGAACAACACATGGCTCACCCAAAAAACACACTCACGACCGCCGGGAGGAGAGGAGAGGACTGGAATGGACCAGGGAGAGCAGAGAAGAAGGGAGAGATGGAAGGGAAAAACAGGAGGGAGGGAGGGAAGGGTCAGAGCAGCTGGGGAGCCAGGAAACTACAACAAGTGACCATAGTCAGCTCTGTGTGTGTGTGTGTGTGTGTGTGTGTGTGTGTGTGTGTGTGTGTGTGTGCTGAACAGATTTCCCTTCCTTACGAAGGGGTTCTGCAATGACTCTACATGCTGCAGGAAACACACTCACACTGACTGGAAGGCCACACAGAGCTCAGCAAGAGATATGAAAAATCCCACAAGTGTGTGTGTGTGTGTGTGTGTGTGTGTGTGTGTAAGGGGAGCAGTGTAAACTAATCAGAGGGCATCAGTTAAACCATCATATGTTGTAAATGGACACAAAATATCACAAATAAATGCAGAGAACACAATTAAGTAAAAATAGTAATAATAATGATATAACAATAATATGCACCCTCAAGTGCCAAATGTTTAGCATTCATAGCTTAAGAATCGTATCGTATCGTATCGTATCGTACGATACGATATAGGTGAAAGATGTTTACTGTATGTTGACAGAAACTTTATCTTAAGAATGTAATGAATGTGAGAATCTGTTCTATGGGCTCCAGTAAAACCCCCCTCATGCCAAATGTCTTGTATATACCGACAATCCTGTGCTGCCTATCAACACCAAATTCAAGTTGTGGATTCTTGTGAGTTTAATGTGTGTGTGAGTAACTGGTAGCCTGCTGCTCTGAGGTTTTGATGTGCTTTAACTCGCTGCTGTTTGTTTGGTTTAGATTCATCCATCAGTGCTAATCTGTTAGCATTTAGTTCAACACAGCATTATGCAGAAGAGATATCATATGTAGTGTTTCAATGACTTCTGCTCTGGTGTGGCCACGGGCATTTCTCTGAGCTTGTTTTGTGTTTATTTTAGGGAATCTGCGCATGTGAGTGGTGGACAGTTTGTCAGCTCAGGTGGGTTTGCAGGCCTGTAAGATTGCAGTGGAGTTAAAAAGTACAGTATTTCCCTTTTAACGGAAAAAACTCAATGGTCAATAAGCAAAATCCAAGATTCTCAGAATTGCATTTAGGTGGAACTTGAGTGAATGTAATTAGTAGCTTTCAAACGGTAAGAACACAGTTTAACTAGATTAACAAGCTAACGAGATTACTAGTTAGACTAGTGTTAAATCTTTCTGCACATTTCATGCTGTTTAGTGAAAACAGCATGAAATCATTTAAAAATCGTTTAAAAATGTGAAATTAAAAAAAAAACAAAAAACAAAAAACGAACGAGCAGACCTTGCTGACAACATATTTTATAGATATTTAATCCTCAGCCTGACTCACACGGTCACAGATTAGAGAGAACACTGTACTGACCAGAACCATCTGGTGCTTCTCCAACAACAAATCCTGGATCACCCCCGACATCAAGGCTCTCCTGAAGGAGAAGAAGAAGGGCTTCGTGTCAGGGAATAAAGAGGAGCTGAAGTCTGTGCAGGGCCAGCTGAGGAGGAGGATCAGAGAGGGGAAAAGGTGCTGCAGGAAGAAGATGGAGGACCAGCTGCAACAACATTCAGCCCTCACCCACTTCACCCTCTGTCTGCAGATATGGGCTCCCCCTCTTCAGTCCCTAGTACCCCTCCTGTCTGCTCGAGTCTGTCTGTCACAGCGATGCAGGTGAGGAATCAGCTGAGGAAGCTGAAGGAGAGGAAGGCAGCAGGTCCAGATGGCATCAGTCCCAGGCTCTTGAGATCCTGAGCTGACCAGCTGTGTGAAATCTTCCAGCACATGTTCAACCTGAGCCTGTCGCTGGCCAGAGTCCCACAGCTGTGGAAGACATCATGCCTGATACCAGTGCCAAAGACCCCCCATCCGAAGGAGCTCAACAGCTACAGGCCAGAGACGCTGACGTCTCACCTGATGAAGACCCTGGAGAGACTCGTCCTCGCCTACCTGCGCCCGCTGGTGAGCCCATCGATGGACCAGCTGCAGTTTGCCTACCAGCCAGACATCGGAGTGGAGGATGCCATCATCTACCTCCTGCACACATCGCTCTCTCACCTGGAGAGGATCATGTTTTTTGACTTCTCCAGGGCCTTCAACACTATCCAGCCCACCCTGCTGGGAGAGAAGCTGGAGTGTGCAGGAGTAGACCATCACCTCAGTGCCTGGACCGTGGACTACCTGACAAACAGGTCACAGTATGTGAGGACGCAGAGCGGAGAATCTGACATGCTTCTCTGCAGCACAGGTGCACCACAGGGAACAGTTCTGGCTCCCTTTCTGTTCAATCTCTATACTTCTGATTTCAGATGCAACACTCCAACCTGCCACCTGCAGAAGTTCTCAGATGTCTCTGTGATCGTCGACCTCATCATGGACCGAGACGACTGAGAGTACTGAGAACTCACACAGGGGTTCGTGGACTGGTGCCAGGGGAACCACCTCCAGATCAACATTGGTAAAACCAAGGAGCTGGTGGTGGACTTCAGCAAGTGCAAACACGCCCCAGCTGCACTGGTGAACATCCAGGGAATAGACATCGGGAGTACCTGGGCGTTCACCTCAACAACAAACTGGACTGGACTGACAACACAGACGCCCAGTACAAAAAGGGCCTGAGCAGACTCTTCCTGCCCACAAGGACCTTTGGAATACAGGGTCCACTCCTCATGAGCTTCTATGCCTCTGTGGTGGCATCAACCATCTTTTATGGTATACTGCTCCACCCGTGCTGTGTGAAGGAGAGGCACTGCCACTACTTCCTGCCCACTGCTGTCAGACTCCACAACATTCACAGCTGATAGACTGGACATTTTAAAGCTGATTGAATGTGTTAACTGGACAATAATATATGTGCAATAATGGGGCAAACGGTCACGCCAGACATGTGCAATAACACATGTGTAATAATAATTGTGCAATAATCTTTACTCATGTAAACCACTACTACAAGGATTAGTCTTTACTTACATAGTCCCTGAAACAAAATCTGTGCAATAATTAATCCATCCATTAACCATAACTTGAGGAATTCTAGAGTAAATAGTCTTTCTGTACTGTGTACAGCTGCATGTACTTGTTTCCTGTGTATATATTCTTTTTGAATGCACATCCTGCTCTTATCTTTGCATGCTCTTCACCCTCTGTATGCTTTTGGCTGCTGTAACACTGCAATTTCCCAGTTATGGGACTATTAAAGGATTATTTTATCTTATCTTATCTTATCTTATGTTATGTTATCTTATCTTATCCGTGTTAAATATGGATTAAAGAGCATATGAGGACATACATGTCATTTTAATGTATTATGGATGAGACCAACCAAAAAATGGCAACATTACAGGTTTTAAACAGACTGCAACACCGCTGCTCAGTTTTACAAGGACCAACTTGTATGCAAAATGTTTTGTCGATGTTCATAGGCTCATCATAGTGCTTCACAGACGAGGCTGCCTCTTTCTAGGTCAAAATGATGTAACAGTTCAGCGGGTCTATGTGGGGCAACAGGGCACAACATGACTCCTAATAGTGCCGTGTTAGACAGACTCTGTATGTTTACATACGTGTGTTTCGGGGGCTCAGCATCTTGCGAGCTATTTTATAATCCAGCTGGAATGCAGCACATCCAGATAAACTGCGCTGTAAACTGGAACTGGCCACTAACGAGCCGTTTCAAACGGTGTTAATGAAGGGCAGATTATGTAAAACAGAATGTGTTTGGGTGACAGAACACATGGCTCTTTATGAGAGTGAGGGGTTGGTACCAGATGGGGTTTGGCCCCGTAAGGAGATCAACAGCGAAACAAAGTCCAACATCATGTTTCTGCATCAGGAGATTTGTGATGAAGCAGAACCACGTTTGAGCCTCCTGCTTCAGGGTGCAAATGGTTTACAGGCTGTTTATCAACATTCTCTTTCGCACAATCCCAGCCGCCGCATATACTGCAAATCTGTATTTATGCTGCAAATCTGTCTGTGTGGTGTGTTGAGGGACAGCAGGGCATTTCCTGACAGACAAAAACGCAGATAACTTGCGTGTCCTTTCCCACATCATGACTGTAAGGCCTGACTGTTTTATCATGTAGTCTCAACATCAGATTGGATTGGACTCATCTGATTTCATGGTAATCTGCATAACAAACTATGGGATATCTTTTGTGCACAGTTGGCATTTTGTGCCAGCACTACCAGACCAAAGCTGTGGAGGTTCGTCCTCTGTGTCAGTAAATTTAATGGCAATGTGCCTATTGGACTCTGAGAAAGAGTCAGAGAATAAGCAAATAACTCAATGATTTACCCTGTGGGGATTGTGAATATACAAACTGTAATGAAATCTGACCACTTGTTGTTTACTTTACTGTGCACACAGGTGTATTAGTGACTGCTGTGTTCCAGTTACAGGAGGTCCCGCTTTCTTTATTGAATGAGAAAACGTTTTATTTTATGCCGAAATAAACTCATCATGTGCAGAGGAATATTCTTACATATGTATATACGTGTAATATATGTGTAGAATATTCTGAACCCACAAACAAAGAACCTTGAGAGCTGAACATCATCATAATTTTTCATTCATAAAAATGTACAAAATCATGAATAAATCCAGCATTCTTCATAGGTCATTTGAAATGCGCCTTGCTAAGTTAGTCTGTTTACAGCAGCAGCAGAAACAAATATACTTCACTACTTCACTTAAAAGTGTAGGAAAATGACGCAAAAGGAACTCGAGTGGATGCTGGACTGAGTTAAGCAGCCGTTTCTGTTGATCCTTTAGCAAGACACTGAACCTCAGGTTACTCCCATTCCTAACTGCTGACCACCAGAATAAAAGGGGAGGGTTGTGTTGGGAAGGGCGTCCGGCTGGACCCAGGTTGGGTTACTTTATTTGTAGCAGCACGTAGATTTAGTTTATGGCAGCCATCTTGACGCACATTTTACAAACAACACAGACATGATACAGTACTCCAGTCGCGAGATGGGAACAAGGAGGTCCTAATGTGGAGCAGCCAGCTGACTTGATTCACATGACACTCTTACATGATCACATCATCTAAACTCAGTTTGATTTGTAAAAAGTCTCTCGGACTAAAGATGCCACTAGCATTCATGGACGTAGGAGGGTTGCCTTTGTAATTCTGTTGTTGTCCCTCATTGACACTGCAAGAGAAAATAATCTCAAACAAAAGGTTGATCTGAGGACGAGCATCTTTGGTATGAAATGTGTAGAGATTTGTTTTCCTGTTTGTTGTTATGCATTCAAGAGCAGACAAAATAGTTTTTACCTGATAATAAAATAAATCAGCTAATTAATGAATTCAGTATTTACCTTTTGTTTGTTTATAGCACTTCTGCTGTATCGCACATGCAGGCAGTTGGGAAGACAGGAGGAGGTCACGTATGTCTAGTACCCTTGAGCACATCCGTCCCCTCGGGGGTCTGATCCCGCCCACAGCACCCTGGATGGTCGATCAGCTTGACTGACAGATGACTTCCACCAATCGCCCACAGTGATGATCTGTCCCCGCCCAAACTGAGACCTGTGGTGGCCTGTGAGTTTGATGAAATGAAGAGAGAAATGGGAAAAAAATGAATGACTTTAAATACCAGGCGATCACAACCTAAGCTTTGTACAGACCAGACGTGTGTATAAATGCTCACAACAGCTTCACTGGTTAGTATGAAAGGCAGTAAAACATTACGGTGCTTGGAAAGCACAGGCTGCTTTTACTTTGCACTTTTCTGTAAGTGAAATAATATTTTTAACAAGAACTTGTGCAGAGCTGATTCAGAGACAGAATGACGTCTGACCATCAATAAAGCAGGGAAAGTAAAGGAAAAACTTAGAAGTTAGAAAACTTTGGAGCCAGCAAAGCCAGAGAGCAAGTGTCAATCACCCAGAAAGATGCCAGGGATTGGAAGAGGAACCGATCATCACTTCCTATTTACAACAGGAAGTAAGTTTATGGGAACTACAGTCTAATAACCCTAATTTCGTACTAACAGTTGTTTTGGCCTTGTTTGTTTATGGCTGTTACTATACATCAATATAATAATTACTGTGAAACATTAACTTTTGAGTAGACTACAAATAGCATCTATTTTCTAGAAATTATGTAATGAGCCAAACAAATAAAAAGTGAAACTTGGAGGTGCCTCCATGGAAAAATTCAAGTTTCAAAGACATCTTTTCCATTTATAATTTATTAACGAATGACTGAATGAATAAGATGAGGGTCTACTATCTGGGAGCAGGGCAGACATCTCCTGTAAGAAATACCAGCAGAGCCTGCAGGCTCTCGTCTAAATAAATAAGGTACCTGTGATTGGCCAGTTGACTTTGTGGCCCCTCCAGATTAACCAGCCACTCATCAGCTAGACACACACAGAATGTTTAATCAGAATATGATTTTAATATTTTTAAAAAGTGATTTACACGAGCAGGACAAAAGGTAAACACATCCGCTGTTTCCCGTAAATAAATCTCATCTCGTATACAAATTAAGTTCCAGTTTATGACAGCATTGAAGCACAGGAAGAGTCGAGTTCATCTGACCAGCACCCTGACGTGAGCTGAGCTACACATTTATCTTACATTCCATTACAGCATAATTAGATATGAACCCACTGATTTATGTGTATTACTACACAAAGTCCAACATGTTCAACAAACACAAGAGCAACATCAGTTAATAACTCATTAACACATTACATCACAGGACTTAAAGTGGAGTATGCTCCCGTCTTTCTGATAAAAAAATTTCCAATTACAAATTCTCCAACGCCTGATCTACTCTGGCAACGAATAACCAACAGTAACATACTTAAAACCTGACAAATGAAGTTAAGAGGCAGAACAAGTAAAACGGTGTCAGTGCTACGTGTCAAGTCTCCACACTTTGTGCTCCACCTCAGTGTGTCCTCGACCTCGGCGTACCTGGACGTGTCATGCGGTTGCATAAAAGCCCCCATCGCCCCGAGTGCAGCGAGAAGTCGTGGTTTTTGTGGTTTGGTAGCAGAGTGGGTGAGAAGTGCAGGTATTATGGCGTGATACGGCCGCTTCCCCCCATCAACACAGTTAAAGTGGTTAGAGTGAAGAGCAGAGTGAAGTTGGCCCCACGATTCTGCGAGAGTTCACACAATGACACATGCGAGAAATGAACCTTTTTTAGCCAAATTTGTTTCTTGAAAGCAGTCTGGTAATACCACATTTGCAGCAGATCACTGCATATTATCAAATTGTGATGGCAATATGTCCTGTCTGAGTTTTACATACCCAATACTACCTGACATGTGCACAAACACAAATACTTGAACCCTCTTTTGAAGTGTGTCTGTGGCCGACAACACGTTAAGAACGGAGGTGAGGTTTAGGCCCCCGAAACTTCTTGGTTAGGGTTAGGAAAAGATCATGGTCTCAGGTAAAATATGTTTTGTAATTTCCTGACCCAAGTGCAATGGACGGCTGGGTTAGACAAAATAAAATCCAACAGGACACATGCGGAGCCGTGCTCTTTTAACCGAAACCATGATTTCTTTACTCCACGACTGTCGCAGGAAAAGGAAATATAAATATACTGCACGTACAACCCTGACCCTTCAGACCTGGAGAGAGAATCCACAATCCTTTGGGACCAGCCCACTTCCAAAGCCCATGTAGGTGCTGTTGACGAATGAGCAGGCGTTGCCCTGACTGTCAATCACACAGAAATAGACCGTGTGACTTCCTGTCGTCAGGCCAGGCTCCATGGCCCTACGGGTATACATACAAACAATAATTAAAAATGGGTAAATAACCATCCCAGACTGAGGAGAGGAAACTTGAGACGAGATGAAAAAGATGAAATGGAAAAACTCAATATCAATATATAGATATTACATGTTAATTAATGAGCTTCATATATACTGAACAGGCTGTGTGTTTCGCCCTCTGCTACGTTATCAGTCTTGCTAACTCACACCCCAACAAATCCCAAAACTTTAACCTATTCTTTCAAGTGTTTTCCTTTGCTAAAAGCATGGAAGAAAAGATGCACGCTGACATGTACTTCCCATCATAAACATTTTAAATAAATATTTTTAATATTATTATTATATAAATTATATAAATATATTAATAATTATACATATATATAAATAAAATAAAAATAAAGGTCTTGAGTAGAAGCACAACAGCCAAACTGCCAACCTTAGAACCCGTGACTATCACTTAGATAATGTTTATAACTGTGTGTGTCCTCACTACCTGTCACCTCACAGCACCGTCATCGCCTGTAACGTCATGTATTGCTAATAAACCAGGTTATGACAGAGCATTAAAGGTGACCTTTAATTTCCTGCTTTCACTGGACTTCTGCCGGCTAGCTGGTTTATTAAACATAACATTCATTAAACATAATGAATGTGAAGGCGCTTTTACAAGGCAACAAATTTTTTTATTTGTGGTAATGAGGGACGTTATGTTTCACATCTCATTTAGGGCTGTTTGAAACATTACGGCTGAGTTGTGTGCCACCAAATGAACCGAGGGTGTTGCCTAACGCAGCAACGCACCCTCAGTAATTTGCAGTTATTATAGTTACAGCAGGATTTAGTACCACAGTATAGTGTGTGCGCACGTGCACGTTAAAAGATCACTGCGTTGTTTTATACTTTTATAGACTATTTGTCTGTTTCTCTTGGAAGACCTCAGTTCAAAGTCTACAGTAACTACACACACACACACAAGCATGACATTAAGGTCGGGGAGGGGGGAAATAAAAGTCAGTACTATCTAAAGTCAACAGAGCATGACTGGTACACACTGGTACGTTCATATACACACCCACACACTTACACCTATGCCCGAACACACACACACACACACACACACACGCACACACCTATCCATGCTGATGCGCTGTGCTCGCTGCTGGCTGTAGCTTTTGTCCAGTAAGGTCTCCAGAGGGATGGTCACATGGTCTGGGTCGCCCAGGTAACACAGAGCATCTTTTGCTGTCAAGTGGACAGCCTCCACGAGCACATGGATGTAGTCAGAGCTGTTATGGCCTACATCCACACACACACACACACACTCACACACATAACAACAGAACGACATTTGTATTTCAGAGCTGCAACAGACGAGTGCAAATCAAACTTCACAACTTCAGACCAATACAGACGATTAAATAAAAAGAAAGAAAACAAGACCGTGGTCAAGCTCTGATTGCAGCACTGGTGCAGCTGTCAGTCTGTGTGTTCAAATATACGGCAGTGTGTGGCAAAGGTATTCAAACAGACACTTGTTTGTTTTTATTTTGCCTTAAGCAGTTTGGAGTGATTTTCTAAGCTAAGATGAATCAGAGAGACGCCTGCTGATTCATGTCTGATTCATGTCCAGCGTGTCCAGAGAGTGAGTCAGCTGTCACTGACTTGGTGTCCTGAATCGATATTCCAGGGATGTCCTTCGGTCCTTCCTTGGCTGAATTTCACAGGAGATACGTTGATGTGTAACAGTCTGTCTGCTGCGGTGGATTAACTTCACTATATTTTATTTATTGCTTTGGTCTATATTGTTGTTATATCAGTGGCATAACATCATCATTAAATGGCAGTAATATTGTTTGTCACAATTATTTTGTAAAATGTAATTATCGTGACAAGCCTAAATCCACAGGAAAGTTTTCACTGGCACTATTTTCTACTGAAGAAAAAAAGTCCAGACTATTGAGTGTAAACTATACGAATCATCCAGAAAAACTGAAAAACTGGATTTATGTAAATAAATGCTGCAGCTTTTCACATGTGATTTCAATGTTTTGCAGCACAAACAAAATTCTATGACCTAAACACAAGCAAATAAAAGGAAGACTATGTGGTTGAGTGATAATGTTGACTCGTCCACTTCCCCAGACTGATATTCCCAGTGTCAGCATTCGATCCCAAAGCAGCGTTGAGTACCTTTGAGAGGGAAGTTTTCCAGGATGTTGAGCAGCAGCAGCGCAGCCGATCCCTGACTGTTAGGAGGAGGCTCCCACAAACGCACACCCTGAACACACAATGGAGTCATTCCATCTGCTGGTATCAAAATACCGACACAATAAGCACCCGCTGACCTCACCTTGTATTCTGTGCTTATGGGGGTGATGACCTCACTGCCATGGCTGCTGAGGTCATCCAGGGTCATGACTCCTCCATTCTGGTTGATGACGTCGACGATCGCTTGAGCCACTCTGCCCTGGTAGAAAGCTGGTTTGCTGTCGATTCATCAATCAGTTAATCCATCAATTAACCTTGCATTCCGCTGTCCGTGTTTTAACACAACAGTACAAAACACAAAAAACATCAAAAATATGCTTTGTGTGATGTCGTGCCACACGAGTCGCGTTTTCAAGATATGCAGGTGATGTGTCTGTTATTGTGTGTATTTACTAGTCCAATCAGTGTTGTTGTGTGTTGTGTCAGTGTTGTGTTCAATCAAATGAACGGTGTGTGTGTGTGTGAGTGTGTGTGTGTGTGTGTGTGTGAATGTATGAGTTTTCACTACAATGAAGTAACACACACATACACACACCGTCATAGCTGTGGAATGACTCTTATGATTCCATGGAAACCATCCATCAATGAGGCTGAAATCACTGCTATTGTTTCGACTGTCTCAGGAATGTGTGTGCGTGTGTGTGTGTGTGTGTTGGGAAGGAGATTTATCATGGGTGTAGCTGTCAGTGTTCCTGCGTTATTGCATTACTAAAGACTGAGTGTTGCGTGTAGTAAGAGAGAACAGCATCCACTGGTGCATATTTCCATGGTGACACGTTCCCTCAGCCATGCCATCAGTATGGTTATAAAACAGTCCTCTCACTTCAAATGTGGCTGTGATCAGACTGAATTAACTCTGGTCTCTGATCGTGACAAATTTTTTGTCAAACCTTCTACAGAAACTTTTCAAACTCCACTTGAAGGATGAATCCCTTTTGTTTGTTTGTCATGTGTAAGTGAGGTACAAACAGTCCTCTAACATCACAGATGGTAGTGGGCACATGGATTTGTGCTGCAGGAGTTGTCCGTTGGTGTTTTGCTACGTTTTTTCCACCATGAAATCTTGGGTTCATCCAAGGTTTTGCCATATAACAGGACAAGTCAAGTTTAAACAATAGCAAACAGCCTCTGGGAGGACATGGCACATGAGGTTCAGGAAAAACTGACCCACTGCTCCTCACATGACCTTACACGTGTTATTTCTGCTTTAGGCTTCAGGATTCACCTTCAGGGTCTGGGCCAGTGCGGGGTTTCTGAATACTTGTCCACATTTGGGCGCATGACCATCAATCAGCAGGTCTCCACCTAGTTCCTTCCCAGCGTCTCTCAGAGCAGTCGCCCAGTTCTGAGCCGCTACCTGGGCGACAGGAAACCCGACCTCTGCGAGCTCCACCGCCCCCCTCAGCACGTCCTGCAAGGACAGCTGGGGAAAGATGGCAGAGGAAACACGCGCTTATTACCTCACAGGAAAGCTCACTCAGGAGTGTGAGTCATTGTTTTGAGATGAAAAGGGTTCAGACCAAAACTGGCTTGTAATTTCCTTTGACAGTTTCCCAGACAGAAAAAAATCTAATAATTGTTAGCAATCGGTGCAAGTGAGAGGGCACTTCCTTCATGATGAAGTCCTCACTCTTCTGGTGTGCCAGAATCTCCTTAATATTCACCTTCACCTTAGTTAATAATTTACTGCATTTTCCAAGACGTTCTGACAGAGTGAGTCATACCTCTAATTCCAAGCATTTCTAATGAGCATAATACAATACTGCTCTCCGGCATCAGAAAATTCAAAAACATAAGCAAAAATTTGTTTTTTTAAGATAAGATAAGATAATTCTTTAATAGTCCCATAACGGGGAAATTGCAGTTTTGTTTTTTTTGGGGGTTTTTTTTTTTTTTTTTTTTTTTTGCAGTGCCAGATTTTATTGATAAATTGGCTGCAAACAAGTTCATTTTTTTTGTTATGGAAGAATCTTAACTTTTATCAAGACAGAAGAATTCGACTATGAAAACAAGTTTCAAAAGAAATAAACTGGCTATATTTTGTGTGCTGAGTGAAACGTGCCTGTCTTGATCTGCAAAGAGGAAGCTGCAGTCTCAAACAGACAAGTTGCTTTGCTTTCGCATGAATATCGATGAAATATATTGTTGACAAAAACTCCACTGGAGGTTTTTTCCTGCTGAGTGTTCAAAGGCCCCACCGGAAGAGCTCAACCAGGCTGGAGGCCACTAAGGCATTTAAGTCTGAAACCCCACTGGACCTGAAGAAATCCTACCATAGATGGAAGTTACTGCTGTTTTGACCAGTGACAGTTTATGTCTCCTTGATTCACCTTCAGCACCACTGTTTAGAACACACACGAGTGTCAAGAGCCCGATTTCTAGGTATGTTTGTGTGTGTCGGCGGTGTGTTTCCGTGTGCAGTGTTTATGTTTAGGTATGTCATGTAAATGATTATGTTAGATGGTCCTGATAGGCTACCAGCGCGCACACAGAGCCAAACCTGTTGACTTCCAAACAGCTGTACAGCATCACACCAGCATGCAGGGGCCCCTGGCACTGTGACATTCAGGGCATCGAAAGGTGAAAGGGGGGGGCCTCTGCAGTGTAACCGCGTCCTTCCAGGAAGTCCAGGGTCTGAGCTGTGGGCTAACGACCACTGAGGACGCAGAGAGAGTCTCAACTAATCGTTATGTGTTATAAAGACAGAAGGGAAGAGAGAAGAGCCTCCACCTGCCGTTAATTCCTCTGATTTCTCCAGCGCTTCCGCTGTAGAACAAGCAGAAAGCGTCGCCTCCAGGACCGGTGCTGCGCGGCTCTGTTACCGCCAGCGCTGCTGCTATGGCAACCGCAGCATCTGCCGCATTACCGCCACGCTTCAGGATGTCTGGACATAAGTAAACGTCCAGGTGTGATTAACAACAAGACATATTTTCTCAGTGCGCAAACAGCTTTGGCTTTATTTGTTGCATTAATCACTCCACCACAACTAAATTTTTCCTGCCGTCCGGTGTGACCCTCCGATCACAAGCCGCTTCTCCTAGGCCACGGCTGCCCCCAAAATTATGCCCCGTGTGAGGCTCGAACTCACGACCTTCAGATTATGAGACTGACGCGCTGCCTACTGCGCCAACGAGGCCTTATAAGAACGCATGTATTCGTAGTATGGCCATGAGTTGAAAAGTTAAAAAGAGTAATTCAGCTCAGCCCAATCTGGACTCTACACAAGCCTCCTCTCAGTGTGTTTCTGGTCACAAAGTGTCTCAAACTGGTGACAAAATCAAACAACCTCCGATCGGTTACTCGGGCTATCGATTGAGCGGACTGAACTTGAACGACAGCCCGAGAAGCAGATGACAGATTACATCGATCGATGCTGGGGTTTCAGGTGAATGAGCGCGCTACTTTTCAGTTTATAAAGTGAAAACTGCAATAATAGCAGTCCTGTAGCCTTTTAAAATGTTATTTCAGGCTATATTTCCGTTTTTCTTCGGGCCATAAATATTCCAAGCTAAGCGTAATCATGATTAAACAGAAACAACACCACCGCCGTTGACTTTGGGTGAAATGAATCTCCTTCAGGTACTGTAGTTTTGTTTAGGGTTGATAGAAGGAGTTGAAACTTACAACTCACATTTGTAAACTTTAAGGTTACCTTCGAGTTGAGTGACTAAAAAATAAATGTAGATATTATTTCTTCAGGACGAAAACACAAAACAATGACACAACAAAAACATCAAAGAAAACCCTCTCTCTATCTTTTTTTGTTTGTTTGTTTGTTTCTTTTTATCGCTCAAAAATATTGCATGAGACACTGGGACCTGAGACCGGGATCAGATCCAAACCAATTTTGTTTAAATGCCCAGAGATTAATGACTCATTTGGGTGTGTGTGTTTCTTTTATTTGCTCTTTTATCACAGAGGGAATAAACAAACTATAAACCTGTCAGAAATCAGTAATTTTATGATGTAATCCCTGATTAGTAACCAAGTAGGGTTGTGATGGTAGAATCCATTCAGAGTTGAATTGTGGTCTTATAGAAGTCTTTCTTGTTACTCGCTAAACCAGATGCTGGTACAGATGAGCCATGAGGGCTCTGCTGTATCGACCAGCTGTCTGTCACTTCCTCTTCTGTCTCCATGCGCACAAAACACACGGTAGAACATTAACCAGTGTCTCCCCCGCTGTGTGTGTCGCCCTTCATTAATGGCTCGGTGTGTTTGCATGCATCTGTGTGTGTGTGTGTGTGTGTGTGTGTGTGCCACATTACACCTACAGCTGTAAAAGTGAAGCAGTGAGATCACTCAGAGAGATAGGCGTGGTGGGATGGAGGGTATAAAGGCTTGGCTATAGCATTAACCATAAGATACAGGACAGGTGAGGAGGAGATGGTCGTCCAGGAGAATCAGTGAAGTGGACAGAGCGTTTGGGAGAGAAAAAACAGCCAAGTTTAAGAGGCGTGAGAGAAAAGTGGCAGGGGCTGCGATTGGAAATAAGGCAGCAGGTGGAGTGTTGTTATTCTGGACCAACAGTGGATCAGATTTAAGCCCAGTTTCATTTTCAGAACATCCCTCCTTTGCCAGTGTGGTGTAATTCACTTGAAAGGTCAGCTTAGGTAGAGTTTTGAAGCCCACGAGATACTTTTAAAACCTCACGAGCCGTTACCGTTTGAAACATCAGCATCACAATGTGTTCGGGCAGCTTTGCGAGGTGTCTGGGGTACACTCTGTTGCCTCTGTCGCTTGTGTGTGTGCTGTGTAACATCCTGCTCTTCTTCCCCGGTGGAACGTCTGTGGACAGCGGACACATCACAGAGCAAGTCTGGTACTTTGGAGGCATTCTGGGATCTGGATTGCTGGTGAGTATGATAAGATTACAACACCGACAGCCACTATGGGATCACATTTAGAACAGACTAGAAGTCACTGAAGGCTTAGTGATTATTCTAATGCCTTTTGAAATAGTTTTTCAATATGCACATCCGCAGGGCATCATGATGTCATCCATGTGTCTGTGCGGCCTAACGAACATAGTAAATTATGAATAAAACAGCAAAAGTTAATTATTTTCTTTAAATATCAATCTGACAGTTATTCCTGTGACTGGAGGATTAGTTGTTTATTTCGTACACTGTCAGACAAAAAAATGGCCATTAGAATATTTTAGAGCCCAGCGAGATGCCTTCAGATTGCTTGTTCCATCTGATAAACCAGATCCAGAACTTAATGATGTTCATTTTATCACAATAAAGAAAATCTTCCCATTTAAGCTGGAAATAAATCATTTTTTACATTTGTGCATGAAACAAGAAAATTATTTTGCAGCTCTAAAAGTTATGGGTGGAACAGTTAATGGTCTCATCAGATCTTGTGTGGTCCAGCTAGTTCACATTAGAAATACTTGAAACACAAGAGAACGTGATCATAAAAAAGCCTCTTAAAGGGTCTGTCTTTCAAATAATTTTGATGGCATATTTGTTGAAAAAGTGTGTCAGTCCGGGTGAAAAGTATTGCAGCTTTAACAAATGGTTTGTCATATGATACTGTATAGCTTAACGACTGTATGGTGACACATTAGGCACTTTAATTTCCTCCTGCAAACAGCAGAGGGACAAATAATTCATCATCTGCCAAACTCACTCAGATCTGTACGTTTCTGTGTGTGTGTGTTCTTGGTGTGTGTTTTGGACAGATGATCTTCCCAATTCTGGTCTTCCTGGGTCTGAAGAACAATGACTGCTGCGGTTGCTGTGGCAACGAAAGTTGTGGGCGGAGATTTGCGGTGAGGAGGCGTTTCACTGCTTAACGTCTCCAAAGTCGGAGGACAGGAAGATTAGGATGCATGCATGCACAATAGTTCTGCAGAAACAAAAATATGTAATGTTAAACACGGAAGCATTTACACGCCTCAGTTATCCGGGATTGGCTCAAAAAAACACGGGCGATTAGGAAGTCAGTCATACGTTTAAAGGTTCACTGAACAGGATTTAGTGAAAACGGTTTGGGTGCAGACTGAAGCCAAACGAACAAGCCTCATCTCACAGTCCCTTACTTTAAAGAAAAACTGAAAGGTTGACCCCACTGTTGCTCACGCTGATCAGGCTGGGTGGCAACTTTGACTGCAATCAGAAGAGTAAATCACCTCACACCCAACAACAAGAAAGACTTGGAGACACCCGGAGAGAAATTTGCAGGAAAGTTACTTTAAACAGCTTCAGTGCGAGTGAATGAACCTGCACGTTTGGTCACCTCTTTGTTTTGAATATTTGACACCTAGGAAAGGAAAGGAAATTACTTTATTAATCAGTTTTCAATAAAAAATCAAATCTGAGAGGAGACTAAATTCTGAAATCCCGTTTGCAGCGTGAAAACTTCAGTCACAGTTTATTTTACTTTTTTGGTGACAATAGGTAAAAACAAAGATGACATGAGTCCTACGAATGGACAATATTTATAATATATAATATATTATAACAATATTTAGAAATTTTTATTTCCACTCTACCAGTGGATTTATTGCTGTGTGTCACCTGTTAACTGTAGAGTCTAATCACATGTAAAATAAACACTATGCTAGTGTATACACCCTCCATGATTTACACAGCAATAAATGTCAAAATAAAACTCACACGCGCACGCACACACACACAAACACACACACACACACACAATTTGGTGAGATCTTAATCAGCGAAACAACATGTAGTTCCTCCGACGGGAGTTTCACATGACTTTACCAAACAGAGCGCGTTTTGTTCTTTTTCAGACACACATACTGATCAATACTCCAGGAATTTCTAGGTGTGTGTGTGTGTGTGGTGCACAGGAAAGAATCAGCAAACAAAAGTCTGTCAGATTGACTTCACACACACACACACACACACGCGCGTGGCGCTGTGTTCGTGACCCTCAGCCTGCTCTCTGCACATTGAGAGAATAACTTCATTGTTGTCACAGAATTTCAAAGCGAGACTGTTTAAGGTATTGATTCCCAATATGAGTACGTGTTCTGTCTGTCTCCCCCTGTAGATGCTGACCTCCATACTGTTTGCAGGTGTGGGTGTTTTGGGTGCTGGTTACTCACTTATAGTTTCTGCTGTGGCCATAAACCGTGGACCTGAGTGTGTGGTTTACATAAACGGCACAAACAAGCAGTGGGACAGTCCCTTCTCAAATGGGTGAGGCACAGGGTTCTGTTCAGTGTTACACTCACTTGTTATTCTAAATTACATGCATGACTACCAGTGCACAGATGCATAGGATATGGAGTTTCTTACCGTGAAGAATAAAAACTACATCTTCAGTAGCCTGGAAATTAAGCATCTTATTACATTTTTTTTCATAATTAGGACTATTTTTTGTTGATGGAATAATTAAACATTTTGGGATTCATTCGGTCTCTTTTCGAGCGTACTTGTCATTTCCCCAGTGAAGAGTTCAGCTGTGGTTTGTGATGTCTTACAACACAAAAACAAAACAAAAAGCTACTAAAAACTAAAACAACTTTCTTTTTTCCCCTCTTTTTCCAGTGACTACCTGTCCAACAAAACTCTGTGGTCCACTTGTTTAGAGCCAGGTGGCGTGGTGTCCTGGCATCTCTCTCTGTTCTCTGTGCTGCTGGTCATGGCTTTAATCCAGATGGCGCTGTGTGCAGTGCAGGTGGTGAACGGCCTGCTGGGAGCTCTGTGTGGTGGCTGCTGTGGAGGAGTCAGTATCTGAGATGAGATGAGATCATTTTAATCAGTTTATGAGAGGAGTTCAGTACATTTGGAGAGAAATCTGAAACTACCCACATCTCTTATAGTATTAATATTATTATCATTATTACTATTACTATCATGTATGTTTACCTGATGAAACACCTGGATACTTTCTAATAATTGAAAATCAAAGTAATAAACTGTATATTGGTTAGCTGACTAAATAATAATAACAGAGGAAAACACATGTAAATGTTGATAATGTTTGTCTTTCAGAGCGACTGAGGCGTCTGAGCACTTCCTGCGAGAGTCTGAAGACAGCTGTTTCCTGTATTTATTCTGAGGGTGACAGTAATCTCTTTCTTTATCCCACAGCTACAAGTTTCTAAGTCAGAGCTCATTGATTACATTGTGTATTCTAACCACACTGGTGAAATGACAGAGCTCTTATATAAACGGTTTCTCATTTACTCTCTAGCAAATACTGATGACTCAATTTTCCAACACTAAACACTGCAGTTAATGTGTTCTAGAATCAGTTCTTTTCCCCATTCAATCAAAAGTAATAAATAGTACTAACTATCCAAATTGTGATACATGTATGAAGAGCAGCAAAAGCAAATAAATAAATTATCCATTCAAACTTAAATAAAAGTAGCAATCAGTTCAAACGTACTGACTTTGTCCCTTCAGATAAGACATTTCTGCTGCATGACTGCCCCCTGCTGGGCGTTTTGATCGATAGACATGAATCTACACCATCAAGAAAATCATCTTTTATCTTGAATCTTGTTATCAGTGGTCACTATGACACATTGCTCATTGTATGGATGTAACCACATGTAACCACTTTCACTTGTCATTTACACATGCTTACTTATGTGGGCCCTCCCATAATGTGTCTGAAGTCTCATTAAAGTATGTCCTTCTTTAAGTGTGTGAATGTCTGATCTGATTTCATGGTGGTTTTACTAACATCAGCAGCCAGCAGCAGTTACACACCCGTCAGCTCGTGGGATATGAATCTTACTGTCTTAAAAACTCAGTGTCTGTCAGCATTATTATAAAACTATTTTTATTTCTACTCCAATCAATAGCTCAGTGAATTAAATTTCTTTGTTAGATGTAATGTAGTTTATCTAGACAAATAAGAGTTGACACAATGACACAAAAATCTCTCTTCCCCTTCTGTTTTTCTTGTCATAACTGATTAAAAAAAAAGATTAAAGATATTTCTCCCACAGAGCTTCATTCATCATTTAAAATAAAACACTATTTTATTTTATTTTATAATTCATGACCTCAGTAAGGCCATTTTTACAATCCTGGCTGACTACAGCCCAGATTTTCATGTATTCAAGTAAGTTTAGAATTGAATTTATTTTATCTTATGATTTGTCTCTTGTTATATTGGGCTATTATAATTTATATTCATATATTTATTTAAGGCCATTTGGCCTTTAGATTGATTGCTGATTTTTGCTTGCTGTTTAGATCAGTTGAATTCGACTCGTGGCAGTTTTTCCTCGCCACTGTCGCCAAGTGCTTGCTCAAGGGGGAATGTTGGGCTCTCTGTATTACAATCTAATTAAAGAGTTTGGTCCAGACCTGCTCTAATTGGAAAGTGTCATGAGATAACTTTTGTTGTGAATTGGCGCTATATAAATAAACTGAATTGAAAATTGAATTTTTTGACTGCCAATCAATGCATGTCTTCAGTGAGGAAAATAAAAAAATGTTTTAACAAGTTTATAAATTACATTTTTGTCGAAACATTTATCAGGCTAAATATTTAGACTCGCTGTGTTCTAGCGGAACTTTAGTTCAAGGCCGCATATGAGCGAACACGGAAGGAATAGACGGCGTACCAAGCGCATTCTCTGTATTTCCCTCAATCGGCCGCTTGACCCCGGAGATAAACCGTGTATTCTCGATTAATGAGGTTTTCAGCCTGAAACAGAGGTAAATATAACGTCTGTTTTTCGGGAATGTGGTCTCATATTGTATCCAAGCGGTGAGAGGCTTCAGCTGTTTAACGTTAGCTGTTCGCTCAGTAAAGTTGACCGTGTTGTTAGCTAGTCTTTGCAGTGTAGGCTGAAGCTGCCTGGACGCTTTGATTCCAGACCTCTTCGTCAACAGGTTTTCTCTGTTGAGTTCAATAAAAATACGGCTGTTACAGAATCAGTCGTGTCAATATCAGTTTTAACCTTATGTGCATTTAATCATTTCAGAGCTGAAGCGAATAGTCGATTAACTCGTTTCAAACACAAATCGCCTGGTTTGCTTCATCTTTCATGATAGTACATGGAATGTGACTCTGTGTTAGCTTTTCCTGTTAACCTTCATTGTGTGTTTTTGTTCTAACGTGATGTCTGTGTTTGTTTTTCCCTCAGATGTTCTCTGTTGTATTTAGAAGAAGCGTTTTTGCAGCCCAGAAGGTAATAACCATGTGTGAGTTCTGCTCTCTAAAAGCTTTGCTGCTTATGTCTGTAAATTATTTAGTCATATTCAAACTAAATCATGTTTTAACATGAATGTCTTTTGAGGTGTGTCGCTGGGCTGGTCCGCCACAAAGATGCTGGACATCAGCCCTGAGCACAGCTTCTGATGGTGAATCCAGCTCCCTGCTGAGACATTCGGTCTCTTCAGCAAGAATGCCATTGTCAGAAAGGGATGATGGACAATTAAAATGTCCCGCTGTCCACAGTTTCAGGAGGGCTGAACTCCTCCAGAGGACTCAGACTTGTGTCGCTCCATTTTTACTGAGGAACCAACATTTTCACTCCTCTGTTGTGAGGTTGAAGAAGCGACCGCAGCCTGTTCCTCCTCCAAGAGAACTGGATCTGCTGCGCTATGACATGCAGGACTTGTGGAAAAGTCCCAAACCCGCTCTGTACCTGTGGTTTGCAGGGCTGATCCCCTTTGTCACCCCCACTCTGTTCATGGCTGTCACTGAGAGCTACTATCCAGAGTTGGCCTTTGCTCAGTTAGCTTATGGTGCATCCATGCTTTCTTTCTTGGGTGGAGCTCGCTGGGGATTTGCTCTTCCTGAGGGCAGCCCAGCTCAGCCTGACTGGAAGAACTTGGCCAACAGCGTGGTCCCTTCCATTTTCGCCTGGGTGACCATAATGATGAGCTACAGCTTTACAACTGCAGCCACCATGGTGATTATGGCACATGGAATCTCGCTGCATTATGATCTGTCTCTGCTGCCCACTTACCCCAGCTGGTTAAAAGCCATGCGCGCCATCCTGACCACTGTGGTATTTTTTTCTTTTCTCGGTGCAATCTTAATCCATGGACAATACCCAGAAAAGAAGATATTCTTGGATTAAACTGTATTATATATATATATATATGTAAACTGTAATATTTAAAATTAAAGAGCTACCATAATTTTATTTGGGTGATCATATTTCAAGGTATTTTGGGACAGCAGAAACTGGGATCTTTAAAAGCAAAACAGAATAGAATTTGCATCTAATGTGCACTCGGGACATACAGTATGTTTGTCTTTATCATTCAACATACTCTCAATATGTTTAAGTTACCAGAACCAAAAATGACTCCTTAAATTTGTCTCATTTGTCCCACCAACAGTTAAGAACCCCTGTCATCATTCGTCATGTTAAAGAGTAAAAAGAAACAAAATTGAGGAGCAAAGTCATTATCACAATGAACAATCTTGTGAGTTATTCAGCAGAAACTAAGTGCAGCAGTTTCTTTCTGTCCCTTCTTTGGTGCAGTGCTACAAATTAGCGGAGCCACTGTTGCTGTGTCCTTTTACGTGGCCAAGATCAGACAGCTTAAGCCAGGAGTATTACACATCACTGGGAAAAGCCATTATGTAAGATCTAAACTGGTGCAATCTGTACTTAAAGTATCGTGGCTCAAATGGCACAATACACACGACGCGAGTGACAACTTGTACTCGGTTTAGGATACTTCATGGTATACGGACTAAGTCTTCAGATTTAAGAAGTTCCGAGACTCTGATGGTCTCTTTATGTGATGCTGTGGCACATGTTCCTGTACATTTAACTACAATAAGCTGAAAATACACTCAAAATGCTTTTGTATACAAATGTTTTAATAATGTAAACACCAGCATCCAATCAACCAAATATTGAAAAGAAAGGCAAAAAAATGGTGGAGAAGTCCACAGATATCTGAGAAAAAAGCACATAAGGCACATTACTCCCCCATTCGTGGAACTCACTGAAAAGGTGCAACAGTGACGTCCTGTGTAAACCAACAACACTGGGGTGAAATCCAGACTTAAACTGTCCCAGACGTTCCATAATACGAATCACCAAAGTGAAAATACAGTATTGCACTTTAAAAGTTTTCCTCAGATTTCTTAGTGGAAAAGCTCCCCACTCAGTGGGACATCTTAAACTGTATTTTGGGAATCATTGCACGAGTGTCTATAAATGAATGAAAGAAGTGAATATTGTGAATATTCAACTTTTTTTTGACAAAGATAACAGAAAAACAAGTATTCCACTTCAGCATGGGCCTCATATTTTTAGACTGATAGCTAATAAGGTGCCTTTCGGTCAAACATTAAAGGAACATTTTCTGGTGTAGTGACATAACAGAATCCATACATTAAAAAAAATGACATTTCTACCCAAAGCAGAAATTAAACAAAGCAAACAAAATGTACTTAAATCAAAATTAACCTATAACCAATGTTTGTGGTTGTCAAATTCTTAATATCCACCTCTTTGGCTGATTCTGCTGAAAGTCAGCTGACCCAAACTGAGCCCTGAGAGTGTACTTAAATCTGTGGGTGCCTCCTAAACGCAGATTGGACAAAATAACACGCAGCTGGACGCCTTGTAGACGTCTTATTAATCCTTATTGGCCTATTGGTGCGAGTACTGCAGGAGTTTGTAAACACTTTTCTTTTTAACAATGGCTCGACAGTTTAGCCAAATTCCTGCAGTCACCTTCAAAAGCTTCTACAATGGCTCCATCTGCAGCTGTTTGAGTCCAGACTTTGGTGACCTTCGCGTAAACATAAAATGCTGCACATCCTCCTACACTCTCACAGACACACACACAGTCACAGATGACCCGCCTACTTCTGAATACCCAAGCCAGACCGCATGTACTCATACACCACGTAGCTGATGCTGACTGCTGGTATGACCTTCATGAAATTGGGCAGGATGCCACGGTAAAGTCCAAAGAAGCCTTCCTTTTCCACGATCTTCTTCACCATCAGGTTCATGGGCAGCTGCTCTGAGCCCTCGACAGAAGCTGAGAGCAGAAATAGAAAATAAAATCAATGTGACAAAGCAACAAGGAACTGAGAAGTAACTGGATTCTCAACACAGTGAGACATCCATGCTTTAAATGAACATAAAAGCATTAATTTGTTAGGCAAATTTCCAGGCAGTGCCAAGGGGTTTTACCATATATACTGGTTCCAAATCATTTCTCTCAAAGTTTATGAGCCATCTTTGAACCCATACATCAGATAATAATTAAACACACCCAGAGTGCTGTTCTGATTAAACTTGCAATGACTGATTTTGGCCGCTTGGGGGCAGTAGAAACAAGCTATAATATGTATATAATCAAGGTTGATATGACAAACTTGTTTATTAACAGTTGACTAATTCTCACTACTTGTCCAGCAGTTATGGAGCAGCTGTAACAATTATTTGAAGTTGTGTTCCTAATCACCTGATGAATATAATTCCAATATTCATTCTCTTTCCAGCCCTATTTTCAGTCTACACCTTGTGGAAAGTATCTGGTTTTGCTAAATGCTCCACCATCTTAACATGCTTGTTGCTAATTTTATGTGACTGTTGTTTGGTGCTGGGCAGGTAGGGCACAGGGTGGGGGTTTAGAGTTGGAAATGATTCACTTCATCTAAGTCCCTCTGAATATGATCATGCAAACTGTGTCAGTGATGTATTAAAGGTTGACAGGATTTTGAATGAGGTTTGGCTCTCTGCACCTTGTGCCTGCATCCTGGTGCGGATCAGAGCCAGGGGGTAGCTGGCCAGCTGGCCACAAGAGCTGGATATGGTACCGCAACCGAGCAGGACCAGAATGCCGGGGTTGGCTGTGTCTTTGGCGTAGTGGGACAACCAGAGGTTCTTCAAGCTCTGGTGAGGACAGAAAAGTGTTGAGAGGGAGGAGTTTCAGTTTTATTTCACAACATCAATGTGTGACATCTATAGAATAGCTTTGTTTCTAGGCTTTGCACATGAGACTGAGCCAGCATCACGTACCTCGTACACTGCCAGATCTATACCAGCGTAGGGGATGATGCCCAGGATATTGGGGATGTAGCCCTTGTAAAATGCCTTCACTCCCTCCTTCTTCAGGATTTTCTTGGCACAGTCAAACATTCCTGAGTACTGCCCGGTCTTCCTCAGGGTCAGACGGGTTTTCATCACCTGCAAAGGGCGCAGATTACCCATCAGTGCTTTTGCTCACAGCAACAAGCAGCTGGGGATCAACGGTAAGAACGTACGCTTCACTTTGTCACTGCCCCTCCATTTAAATTGAGTACCAACAATTTATTCCCTGGTGCTCAGGTTTGAGCAGAATGTGGTCAAAACATCAAAATAAGCTCCTCAAAACACTCCTACAGCATCGCTCATCAAGGACAGAAATGTACACAGATGCACATGTAAATGCTTCCACCTGTGCTCACCTCCATAGGATAGATGGCAGTTTGTGCTGTGGCTCCAGCAAGCGATCCAGCCATGAACCTCTCGTGGGTCTTGATCTTCCCTGGTTCCCTGGACAGCAGCTTCTTATACTGATTACAACACAGCGACAAGGAAGCATTGAATCAACACTCAGTGAGTACTGAGGGTCATCTAACAAACTGAAAGTGCATGTTGGGGTTTCATTAAAAACTTTTACTTGTGCGGCAATTTCACGATCGTCAGTATTAAAGTGCTTACGCCAACAGTGACACGCTGAATGATACACTGAGAACAACGGCGTACAAAGCGAGAAAGAGTTTTATACTTTCTTTCTGTTTAAAGTAAGTGAAATGAATTTACCTGCTCATAGGCCATAAATTTAATGGCTGTCTCGGGGGCAATCTTCAGCACGTTGATACCGTTTCCTCTCCACAGGGACGCCAAGCCGCCTTCTTTTAACATTTGTTTAAAACCACCAGACAGACTGATTTTGTTGCTCTTGGAGGCATGCACCTGCAAATACAAACACCTTGCAAATGTAAGCGATCATTTTAAAAAGTGAATATATTTATACTGCTGCAATTCTGTAGTATATAAGTATGATCAAATATGGGATTAAAGCCACAAGAAAAAATACTGTAAAGACTTACTACCTCGGTTCACTGATTAAATCATTTTTTTGTTTGGTCTGAAAGTTAGGAAAGTTAAAAAGTAAAAGTAAAAGTCAGAACCTTATTACAAATGTGATTTATGAAGAAGGTCGGACAAAGGGGGACGTGACAGACAAGCAATAAACAGAACAAGATGTGACACACCTGCATGAACACCTTCATCCTGTCCAGCGGGGCGGTTCCTGTACGGGACACGGCGCCGGCCATGGCCCCCGCCGACAGCTGCTTCCACCACAGACCGGTCGTCTTCTCCTCCTCTGTGAACTCATCCGGGATGGTGAGGCTGTCCCCAATGTCCAGCACCTACACACAACACAGCAGAATTAAATCACAGCGAAAACAGACGTGTGCGTTTAAAAATAGACTGACAGCTTCCACTGGAGCTTTGTGTCATTTCACATGTAACTTCAAACCCTCCTTTTGAGATTCATTTAAAGTAACATTTAAATCACACAGCTTACAAAAAAAGTCCCACATGATTCACGACTTTGCCTGGAGCTTAACCCCCGGCAGGACACGATGAACACACTGTCCTTATACAAAACCTTACATAACTACAACTCCAACTCCTTGTGGTGAGATCGATTGCGTAACTGCATGGCACAAACCGGTTGTCTCAGTTGATATTAGTCGTTAATATTAACATACTGTCTTGTGTGCAAGTGCAAGACATTAACAACATCACTTACACTTGAGCTGTGACTGAAAAATGGAATCAGATGTGTCCTTAGGTAGACGTGGGACAAAACTATAGGAACATTTGTACTGTGTGATAAAATGCAAACTGCTGCATAAAAACCTTCAGAATACAGAATATAAACGAAGTGGGGATCCCTCTTTTTCAGTATGAGAAAAAAGCAAAATCGACCAGTTCATGAAAAAAAACTTTGGTTTGCCTGTAATATATGATCTTAACTAAAAATATAAGTATATATTTTAGACAGGTAACCCTTAAATTTGAGTGCTCTACAAGGTCACTACAAGATCTGTACTGAGGGGGACTTTTCACAGCTGAAAAACAAACTTGTAGTATATAACCGTAAGGCTGTTTTTAAAAGGAACATATGTTAACTTGCTTTTCCGCACTTCACTTTCCTATCATTTATTGTATAAGTCGAGGCCAAAATTCAGTCTGTGATAGGATGAAATTTACTGCCAATATCAGCCACACTAATTTATCAATTTCAGATTCTATTATGAAGACACATAATCCAAGTTTTCATTCACACCCAAGTGACAACCTACTAGTACTGAGGCTAAATACACAGACCTACCATGTCCACCTCCACCTCATAGATCCCCCCATCATCTTCAAAGTCGATGAAAAACCAGTTCCTCTCCTGTTGCTGCTGCTGCTGGGGCTGCAGCAGAGCCATGGCCATCTCAAGCCTTTGATAAAGCTGCTAAACGCCCCTAAAACTCTACGTGTCAGACCGCTCAGGATCCTTTACACGAGTGAAAAAGTGCCCGATGAGATGCTGAGCGTCTGCAGATCCAATCCAGTCTGAGGGGACAAACACTGGATCCCAAGTAGCCAGTGACCATCGGCGAGAATATTGGAGATTGAGGGAAGCTGTCACTGCCATAGACGTTACCACCAATGCTTCATCTGAGCTGCCTCACTACGGTCCGGTCTCAGGCTCACTTCCTCTGTCCTCGACCTGTCCTGATCCCACCCACTGAGCTAATCCTACTTTAGGTTAGCCTGAAATTAGCTCATCTCCACCTGAGTTTAGCAGCCTCGGGTTCATTTAACCTCTGAGGTGAGTCTCGGTGAGCGGAGGCAGTGAACGTCAGAGATTAGCCATTAACTGGACCTGGCTGCGTCTCTGACATGCAACCCCCATACATACAAGTTTGTTTCTATACGAGCCAAAAATCCACAACTGAAATTTTCAGTCAAAGGATTCGCATATTCTTAGTTTGTCAAACTAGCTGTAAGAAAACACAAGAAATTTTCTTGCCTCTTCTAAACGACCTCTTTTTCCAAGATAAAGTCATCACGTCACTCTTCTTCCTCTCTTCACACCCTTCTTGCCCAAGTCCCTGTCCAGATCCAGCATTGTCTGTCAGCTCTTTCACAACTTTCCCTGTTAGTGCAATCAGTTTAGAAAGTGAGGTCTGGGACAGTCAAAGGACACTGAAGGCACAGACTGGATTTTAATCAAAGTGATGGTTTACTTCTCTGCGCTCCTCAACCTGCTCCGGATGACATATATTGTGTATGCTACTGTCTCTTCTACAGGAAACAGAATAAATACCTGCACCATCCATCCTCATCAAACCAAAAGACAGAACGAGTTGAAAATACTCAGCTTGCCCTGACAATGGAGCTTTCACTCTGTGGTTAATGTGCTTCTCTCTATGCTGAACTAAAACAGTTAGAAACACACAACACACACACACGCTGACAGTATAGTCACTGAGTCATACCCTCCCCTTACCGTCGTGTGCTTCCAGTAGCGGATAATCTCCTGCAGGTTTGTGGCCGGGTTAAACAGGAAGTGCTCCCTCCATTCATTCCAGTCCACAGTCATGGTGCCGTCCACATCAATACTGTGCAGCAAGACAGACAGGAGACAATGTCAGCTTTTCTCTTCTTTTATTTTTGTCATTTTTATCGAAAATCTGTACATAAAGTTTATTTCAGACTTAAGTAACTGGGCTGCTTTATTGAATCAAATGGTCAATCGATGACTCATGGTTTTCATTAAATGGACCTTTTGTATTTTAGTACTGAAGGGAGACAACTCGTTACATGAATTGGAAATATGAGTATTTCACTAACGTGGATTTATTCATTTATAATTTTTTTCTAAATATTTTTGGCCATTTTGCCTTTTTTGATTAGATAAAATATAAAAGACAACCGATGGAAACTGGAAACAAGGAATAAATCGGGACAAAGAATTAAATATCAGGCACTAATTCATATTTTTTTCAATAAAATAAAATAAAAAAATAAAAGTCACTATTTATCCAGTAGATTTCACATCACATCATTCAGCCCTCCAAAAATGAAAATGGGACTTCTGGACGAGGAAGACGCCATTAAAAAGTCAAATTTCAAAATAAATTAATATACAAAAACAACTGATAGATTTCTGAGCTTACGTTTGTATATTTTAACTCTACTTTACACAAGTACGGAAATCTGTCCTCGGTGCTCATCTTTCCTTCATTTCCTTCCTCTGAGTCCCTTCAGCGGGCTGAAACATTCATCGTTTCTCTACGGTTTCCTAACAAATCTTTCGGTCTGATTCACACTCATCTGACTCACATCCGGCTTGACTTCTCTCTCGGGGTGTCGTAGTATCACGTGTGCTCCTGTACATCAGCTGCATCAAAACTTACTCGTGCAGACACAGAACAGACTGTACCTGCGTACACCTGGCCTGACTCGCCAGGTGTACGCAGGTACAGTCTGAGGAACACAACACACAAAGGTCCCAGATCTTTCTGTGTGTGTTGATGAAGTCTCAGACGAGGGTCCTTTGCAACCAGTTCCATTCAGTTCAAAAGTAAGACGAGATCAACTTTTACATTTTCATGAAGACTTCGTTATGTTCACGTTGTTATTTCACACAGCTGCAGTATTTAACTGTGTAAAAGTGTAGTAAAGTGTGACTGCATCAAAAACTTTGCACTCGGAGCATTAACTCATTTTCTCTTGCATATTAACCGTTTTTAACTTGTCTGATTCGTAACCAAAGTCACCAAGCTAACAGAAACTGTTTTGGGCAATTTTTAATCAAGTTCAAGAGAAAATTCAGCCAGTAATGATCTTATTCCGAAGTGCCTCTCCAACTCAGACCGACATCCAACTGACTAACATGTCTCTCCTTATCATACATCAGCCGTCAGCCCACTTCCCAGCCAAAACCCAGACTCAACTGGTTATCAGTCGCTCACACCGGTCCCCTCCTTCAACATCTTTCTCTACATTTTAGTTTGCGTTCATGGAGTTTTGCCTTCATCCACAAGTAAGCGGAGCAGGATATTTTCATCAGCCCTGGATAAGACGCTCTCAACTAAGTCTTCTGGAACATGGAGAGAGAAATACCTTTGAAGGATCTTCTCTGCCTCCTCTTTGCTGATGTCCAGTCCCATGTCAGCAAGCGACTGCTTTATCTCCATGAAGTCTATTCGACCTGTTGACAATAAAAACGCAGCAGTACTGATACGTCTCACATGCTTACGGAAATAAAGCCCCTCCCAACTAACACGATTTAAAATTCCCGGCATTTAGTTTAACATATTAGGAAAACTTGTGTGTATTATTTGAGCCATGCACCTGAAATCCATACCATCATTGTTTCTGTCCAAGCTCTTGAAGGTGAGCCGTAACTTCTTCTCGTGTTCCTTCAGATACCTGGTGAACTCGCTGAAGTCGAGCCCTTCGTCGCTGTCTTGGTCTCCAGAGGAAACTATTTTCTAAGAGAAAACACAGAACATGAACATGCCCGTGTCCTCCCTATCAGGGCGTGTTGGCTGGCGGCCGTGTGACCTCGTCACTGGATGGCGGGAGAGCTGAGGTGTTTAAGTTCAAGCAGCAGATGCTCGGCTCTGCCAGTTGGTGGCAGAATTACGCAGAGAAAAGCTGCCTGACTTTGAAAAGCAGTCGGTGCAGATGTTTATGACCTCTTTATCGCCACATTATCTCATAATTGCGTGGACAGTTAAAAGCTCCACTTTTACAACACCATTAAAGTTATCCGTCTCGCTGATGAGCGTGAGGAATGCAAGATTATTTGATCAGCAAAGGTGGGACCTTCCTCATGAAGTCACAGCCCACAATAAAAGCTCATCTACACCCGCAGTTTGAACTTTGAGACAGAAATCCTCATGCGCCCTTTCCTCACCCGCCAGCCTGTCGTCACTGAGGTTCTGAGACTCCTCCCTCAGGACATTTTCTCAACATCTAATTGAAGGGTTTTAGAGTTTAGTGTCTGGAACAAGCAACATGTGCTTTGATGGAGACTGAGGAGACAGGCTGGCACGGCTTGGGCTTCGGTGCCTTGCTCGAGGGCAGCTCAGCTGACGGAGGAGAAATCAATACTCATTAAAAAGTCATCAGCTGTTTTTGTAAACTCACAATGAACAGCGTGTGACAGCACTGAAAGCTCAGTAATAACTGCTAAATGGACCTTGTACTGAGACTGAAAGGTCTGACGCCAACCTGCACAAGATGTCTTTAAACTGCTCATGGGGGACTTGTCAAACTGCTTCTGCTGATGAAGATCGTGTTATGCAATCAAAAGCTCCAGAACTGCCACTACATGGACTGTAGGGTCAGACTGATTTCTCAGAGCTTAGGAAAAATGTTTGTTGTTTCTGATAGATACTCGGCTTTAAGTGGACAGCAGCTCTGGCTTTACCTACACTATGGAGCTGCGGCTGTGAAACAAATGCAGAACACAGCACACAGTACAGTAAAGTGAAGTAGTGCTGCTGAATGAGTGGGTGTTGAATTAATGACAATTTCCGCAATGTATTAAATCATTTATGAAGGAAAAATGACAAATCTATGTTGGCTACGACTTTCAAATGTTAAAACTTGCTGCGTTTCTGTGTTTTATGTGATCACAAACTGAATACGTGAAGCTTTTGGACTGCTGGTTGGACAAAGCAAAACATCTGTTCTTACTAATAATACTTGAGTAAATGTACTCAGTTACTCCCTCTGATGGTTACTTAGAGGTAATACAGAAGTACTGCAGCCGGACTTGATCTGACTAAAATGCAGTACAACACACGGTACACAGTGTTTGTGAGTACTTTCTGTCGTTGTAAGGCCTTTGAGTGTCGTCCTTCCTGTATCCAGGACCCTACCTGAGCTGCTCCTTGCCCTGTTTTGAAGCCCATGGCAGCCAGGCCTGCCTTCAGCTCGGACACATCCACCTTTCCATCCTTGTTGGTGTCCAGCTTGGCGAACAGATCCTCGTACGTTTTCGACGCATCTTCGGCGCAATGGCAGTCCGTAAAAAACAGCTTCCTTACGACTTGATACATGTTCGAGCCGATGAGCTAATCAAAACAAAACAAAAACGAAAAACTGGCCTGCACTTCTCCGGACAAACACGATCCGTACAATAAAACCGCTGTAGAAACACAGACAACCCGCCTCCTGCGGCTGGCACTTCTGGTTTGAAGCAGTAGTTCAGTCCCGTGTGACTTCACAGAGTTTTCCGCAGGGAAGCTTGGACGTCAAGTCGTGGAAAAGTCCTCATAAAGCGGTGTAGTATAGGATCCTTTGGTGGTATAATGCCCGAGGATGGGGTGGGTTGGCTGAAGGGTGGGGAGAGTCGGTTCAGTTTGCCGTAGAAGACCTCCTCTCTCACTGCGCGCACACACACACACACACACACACACACACGCACGCATTACAGACACACCCAGCAGGAACAACACACTAACTGTACTATTTCATCACCTTAACTTGAGGTACGCGAGAAAGCTGCTTTAATTTACCTCCCATCGCGTGCTTTCCTTTCTGATTCGCTCCGAGCTTTAAGTTTCTGACCCTCCAAACGCGCACAAAAGTTATCTTTTGTTGTGATTTTGTGGAGTTAATACTTCTCGCATATTTTGCATGTTCCTACATAGAGTACCAATAAAGTCCTTGGCCACTGTGGGCTCCACAGTGCGCAGTTGATGCAGATTCAGTTCAGTGAGTCATACCCACAAGAATCTGGCAGCTGTCCCAGGCAAAACATAGACCCAAAACTTGTTAATTATGCAGTGTTATGCATATGTTGAACAACGATTTTAAAGTGTGAGCATTTCATCAAGTGTAAAAATCACATTTGCTCTACGTGCTATAATGTTGTAACAAACTGAGAAATCAAATGCGGTGGGTTTTCTTAAAAAAATGATAAGAAAATAAAGAGTAAACTGGTTTGAAATGCAGTTCAATGGCTATCATAGTAATGCCTAGTTGTACCACGAGGTGGCGACAAATGTTACATAACAGCAGCTGGCTTCGCTTTGTTGTTGTAATCTGTCCAATCAGACCTGTCGCTGTCCTGACTGACCGCCAGGAGGCGACGGAGAGCGGAGGCGGGCTTCTTTGAACTCCCGTCAAGTTCAGAGCTGCCATTACCGTACATCCGTTTAATCATCAGTTTCTTCAAAATAAAAGACATAGAAGAAGAAGAATGATATATATTGGCAGCATATATATTTTTACATACACATACTGAATTTGACTTCTGCATTTGACCCATCCTTAGTTGAACACACATGCAACACCCGGCAAATTACATGCAGTGAAACACACACAGGAGCAGTGGGCAGCGTCAAGCGCCCGGGGAGCATGTTGGGGGGTTAAGTACCTTGCTCAAGGGCACATCAGCCGGCTAATGGAGGAGGGGGAGCATTTTTTCGCATTAATCACTCCACCACACCAGTCAAAATGTCATAAATCTGACAGTCGAATCAGATTTATCATAACTTTTGGCCTACGTTAAAATTACCAGCATGTAACATGGGTTGTTCAGGGAGAACTTGAACTTAATACACTGGATTTGTGCATTCAGGCCTAATAATACACTACTGGGCAACTTTATTATCCTTGACATTTAAGAAACTTTAAAAAGCAAATAGCACTCACTGAAACAGAGGCACTGAGAATTGCTTTCTAACTTTCAGGTTACACCTAGGGGCAATGTAGACTAGCCACAGGGAGAACATGCACAGAAGGGCCCAGACCGGGATTCAAACCTGGAACCTTTAGCTACGAGGTGACAGTGCTAACCACTGCACCGCTGTGCTAGTTGATCTGCATCTTCTATTAATATTCCAAATCTAAAATATAGTGTAACAGAAGACAGAGCATCGATATCGAGACAACACTGAAATTGTATTTAAACATTTCACAGAAGTAACATTAATATGTTAAAATAAATGTATACTTCAAACCTGATATTAATATATAACACTAATCTATCTCTTCACAAAGTCAGCCACTGGTAACCAAGTGATTGTTTCAAATGCTTTAAAGCCCATCCTTTTATTTTGAAAACTCCCCACCGGAAGTAGCTGCTGTGTTATGGCTCCGGTTACTTCGGTTACTTTCAGGTTGACTGTTGTCACCAGCAGCTTCACCATCCTCCCACAACATTGTGTCTGCGCTACAATGCGATCGTGCGCGATTAGAGCATCTTCTCAAGAGTACTGAATCATGAATTATGGATTTAATGATGATGAAAAAGAAGAAATTCAAGTTCAAGGTGGATTTTGAGCTGGACGAGCTCTCCTCGGTCCCTTTTGTCAACGGTGTCCTCTTTTGTAAAGTCAGACTGCTGGACGGCGGATTCTCCGAGGAGTCTTCTCGGTGAGGATGTTTGCTCGTAACGCAGTCAGAATAAAACACCGACTGAACCTGCTGTCGTTACTCTCTGGTTAAGCTAGTATTGAAGCCCTCGCACACAATGTTATGCTCCTAGCTAAGCAGCTAACAGGCTACATGTCGTTAAAATCATGCTAACGTCAGTCACTGGTCTCAAACCGTAACGGGGTTTTTGCTATTCAAACTCAACGTTCCCTTTGAGTCAGTCCTGTTTTAACTGAGCTTGGCAGGCTTGCAACCCAGATGTTAGCATCGACTGGAGAAAACAAACACTAGTATATGTGAGAGCAGTTGCTTTGTGATATCCGTCATTTGACTGGCATTTTCTTTACATGCGGTTGCATTTCACAAGCTAACTTCCTCGCTGACTGTGCAATTGATTTCTGTGCATCAGCGGACTTCTCACATCACTGCCATAAAGCCAAACGCGACTCCTCTGTCTTTTGCTGCATAATCAATAAGAGTCACTCACATCCTGGATTGTCTTTGGCCCCCGTTTGGCCATAAAGCTCTGATTAAAGTACATGGATGGTGTAGAACAGCCTTGCTTTGTCAACCTGTTTGATTATAAATGGGTCAGTGAAATGCAAGGACAAAACATAGTCGTAAACCCCAAAATGCAATAGGACTCTGCTGTCCCAGTCAGTTTCCGTCCCACACTTGTCAGTGTTGTCCTGCCTAAATGAGTGGGAAGGGTGTGTTTGTATGATGACAAAAATGCGGTGCTTTACAGAAGATGTTTCATGTTTACACTCATACGATTATGGAAGGGAATCAGAAGATGGCTACCATATAATAACTGGTATCTGAAAATGATGTGTCTCTATAGCCATTATATTCACCCTGCGGTCCACAGCAGGGTCACTGTGATGCTGTTACTGCTATTAAGTTTAACCAAGAAAACACTTACATCTTCTCTGTAAACTGTTGGGTTTCCACTCATAAATTAAACGGACTGCTAACATTTGACTTTCACGGAAAAGCATTTGTTTTGGAGTGAGTCTGTAGAGATTAGATGGCTTCACCCTGTTATATAACCAGCCCTCTGTTTGCTCTACAGTAAGTAGCTCTTATAAAATGGTTAAATATAAAAGCCCAGTGTGTTGGACTTTGTGAATCAGGGTGCTTCTAAGGTCACGGCATTAAGATCATTTTAATATTGTCACACGTGAATACCCTCTGCAGCCAAATGAAGCCACTGCAAGAGGTTCTTTAATCCCATAACCCAGACAATGAAGTTCATATGACTGAGAAATCTAAATAAAACACAGTGCTCTGGCCCTGAAATGTTATATCAAGCCAGCAGAGTTCACAGTCACAGGTCTGAATGTCATTACGCTATATTCTTCTGCAGCAGCTTGATTTTTTGAGTCATCCTGACTGTGAGTGTACGGGAAGTGAGGACTGTTGTTTTATGAACCCTTCTTTTCCTTTGGTGTGGTTTGTCACCAGGACTGCACTATTGTTTCTGCACAAATCAAGTCCTCCTTGTTATATAAGTTTACTTTTTTGACAGTGTAACACTTTTTGAATAGATTTATTTGCTGCCTTTAAAAGGAGAGCAGCTGTAGTTTAACAAGATATCTGACCCCTGTATAGAGACGAGAGAGGCGATTTCCGCTTGTGCTTGAAATCAGACTTACTTACACTCTCTAATAGTATTTTGCTTCACTCAGAAGTGCAGTGATTTACAGTACATGCAGTTTAACACAGTGTCCAGCTGGCTGGGAGTTCCCTCTCCCACTCTTTGAGTTCACTCTTGGAAATTTATCAGCCTTCGCATGAAGGAGGCAGAGACACAGTGAACAACACTGGCCTGCATATTCCATCAGTCTTAAATGTGTTAACAGGAATCTGCACATCATGTTTATGGTCTTAAGTCATCAACACTCACTGCACTATAATGTCTCTGTATCCTTCAGTTATCGTCTCTTTTTGTCGCAGCTATAGATGCAAGCTTTTGTCAGTTTTTGACTTGTGTGATTGTAATTTGTACTGGATCAGAGAGGACAACCATCAGCTCTGCTTGCAACAAAATCCAGCAAACGAAAGACATGCAGGCTGTCTTAACAGAAGGGAGTTGGTTTGGTGAGTGGGAAAGGAAAGGATGCCAGTGAAAGAGAGGCCATCTGGGGTATCGTAATGCTGCCCACGCAGCCATGCGTTTTACTTTGATTTCATCTCATCCTTTCACTTACTACACCTCACTCTCATTTTAACAACGAGCTTTTGGCTGAGAATGCATGCACATGTTTTACTTTTACGCTCATGCCAATGTGATCTACACCTGCTGTTGTAACCTTTGGATTCAGTAATCAAGTGAATCAATAGAAAATTACAGGCCTGTGTTCAATTAGCTTGTTTATTAACTGGCCAGAAAAATCTGGCACTAAGCACATAAGCTTGTGCTGGCAACTTGAATCAGTAGCCTTAAGCGTGGAAGAGATGCTAGGATTGTTAATCCAGCAGTCATTCATACTAAGTGGTTTTCACTGTTATGTAACAGTGATATTAAAATTAATGAAATGAAATTGTGCTCCCACAGATGAGATGTGATCAGGGCTGCAAAAACAAGTGACAAAGCAGGAATTCAGTGGTACTAAAAAATCTGTAATAAAAACAAATAGTTTTGTTAACATCATTTTTCTGAAGGCAGTTTGTACGGTTGTGGATTAAGCTGCATGATAATCGACATTTTCTTGAGAACTTAGAACGTAAACATTTCTTTCCATTTTTGCATACAAGTAGCCAATTCTTTCAGTGTTACACAGAGTGCTGAAGCAACCATACAAAAACTCTTATAAACAATCAGTCCAAATGTTATTTTGAACTGACTGCCTGAAGAATAAGTAAACAAGAGGCATATATACACTTCCTAGCCTAAAGACATACTGTATATGTGCACATGCGCATTTGATGCAAGATTTTGATATCTGATCTATGGACACAGCATTCAGGATTGATATCTGAGTGCCTGTTTTTGTTTTTTTTTTGTTTGTTTGTTTTTGTCTTTTATTGCATATGAGCTACAGTGCATCTGGTACAGTTAATCAGGGGTTATAATGTAAGTTGTACAAACTGCAAAACGAATGCACAACAGATGCTTGATATCTGACCTTACAGAGTGTTTAAAGATGGTCTAAGTCTTGGTGATTTTCTCTCACAGGGAGCCAGTGCAGGCCAATTGTGTTCGATGGAGGAAAAGGTTCTCTTTCCCCTGTAAAATGAGTGCCAACGCGGGGACGGGTGTACTGGACCCTTGTGTGTGCCGTGTGTCTGTCAGAAAGGTACAGTATGTGGCTGTCACACTGCAGATGTCAGACTTCAGACAAAGCTACCAGTGTGGTTGTTGATCCATAATTGAATGTTTTGTATGCAGATGTTCTATTCAGTGTAAGGCTGCAGTGAAAAGGAGAGCCTCATCCTTGCTGACTGTATTGCTGTACTTAAATTCTAGTTTTGGTTACGTAGACTTTTATGGGGCTAACTGAAACCTGAGAGTGAAATCTGAACTCTAAAAATGTGAGTCAGCAAGCACAGCAATCTGAAGAAAACGGACTCATCACTTTGAAATCTTTTGTCACTCATCCTTTTGCTATCCTTTAGCCTGTAACACAAATCCATGCTGTGTCATTTTACATAATTATTAAGACTATAAGGGTTTTAACAACAGTAAAAACATGGTAAAAAACTAAAATGGCGCTCAGAGAGCTCAGACTCCACCAAGGCTTTTCTATGATATGTGGATCTGCAACCAAACTTGTATATGTATGGATATAGTTCCCAAATGATCAGAATTACGTTAATATATGGTTGTGCGTTAGCTGACGTGTCAGCATCACATCTCAGTCATCACTTATGATCCACTAGAAGTGTTTGACGGTATCTGCATGAGTAGGGGGCTTGCATGGAGCAAAAACATTTTATTAAGCTTTCATTTCTCTTCCAAGTATTTTGGAACTCAAATAAACACAACTGACTAGCAGGTGACGATGACCAGTGTAACCTTTGACTTGACTTGAGTTATTTGAAGCTTTTTTGAGTAACATTTTAATTTGAATGTTTATGCTTCTCTTTTCCAGGAGCTGAAAGGTGGAAAGGCTTATGCAAAGGTAATACTTCACATATGTCTGTTCTCCAACCCCCACCCCCTAACCTAAACTCCAGGTCACTTAGATTTACAGTAATCAGCCATATTTATGTGGGTTCCCACGTGAGCCCGTAGAAAACAGATGGCCTGCAGTGCCTGCAGGTTGGCTCATTATGTCATGTGTTCTTGTTGTTTGAAGGTAATTATTTATTGAGCTAAACCTCTTCTTGTGTGCTTGATAAAAGCCTTTCCCCTCTAAATATTATAACTGCGGAATTAAAAGAAATGAATTTGAAGTTTCTCTCGTGACTTGTCATTTTACATCCAGAGACTGTCACAGTGCAGACTGGGCAAAACATCGGTCTTCTGGGAGAAAACAAAGGTCACCTAGTGTCATTCTTTCTCCTTCAGCTTGGTTTTGCAGATCTGAATTTAGCAGAGTTTGCTGGCTCAGGGAATACAACCCGCAGATGTCTGCTAGAAGGCTACGATACCAAAAATACTCGCCAGGATAACTCCATTCTCAAGGTAACACTGAAGCTATAGTAAAGTACAGCAGTCACATCCATCTGATTTGACTCTTTTAGCAGCATACCCTGTTGTTTTGAATACAAGCCTTCCCTGGTATTTTTCTCTGCCAGGAACCAAGCATGGAAAAGGTTTTTGCATAAACATCAAGGCTTGCATACAACAACACCAGGTTCCTTGGTAATCCATCAGACCGTAGGCAGAAGTAAACCTTTGAAGAAAAAGAAGAGTGGTGTTAAATGTGGAAAGGGATAGAGAAATGTAAATTTGGGCTACACTACAGCCATTACCCACTTTATTTCATGAAGAATCATAGTAGTCTTTAATTTAAGGCAAAACTAAAAAAGAAATAAGAAATGTCACCAAACTTTTTGAGTTAATCAGGGAGTACAGATTCCTCATTTGTTTCTGAGATGTGCTTTGACATTTTTGATTCTTGTATGTCTGAACCAAAACACCTTTCCTTATCTTTCTTAAAAACTAAGAATCCATGCTGACAGAAACCTTGAGTGGGTATCAAACCTGAATCAATCACCAAGTCTCTTTCTTTTCATAGGTTATCATCAGTACACAGCTCATGTCAGGAGATCCCTGTTTTAAAACGTAAGTAAAAGTAATGTTACTCAACTTTAAACTGATGCCAAATCTGCTTAGGTTTGCAGTTCACAAACTGTATGAGGTCAATAAGGGTTCATGTCAGCTGACTTGCAGTTCAGCCATTTGAGATTCTTTGCCATACAGTTTCGGTTGGATTGGAAAACCATTTCATAAGGTGCATAACCACAAAGTCCACGGTTCGATTCCCAGCAGGGAGAACTTTTACAACTCACCCTCTCTCCCACATTTCCTGTCTCTATCACGACTGACCATATAATATAATAATAAAAATCATTTGGTATTTTGTGTCATAATGATGACATGAAATCTGGTGCTGAGTGCATTTGTTTGGGAGCTGCACCAAGAATGCTGGTGTAGGTGTGTCAACACTGACCTATAAAAATTTCATTAGAAACAAATGAGACAGAATTATGCAAGCCTAAATAACTGCTATTCAGATGTCAAATCACTGATTGACAGCAAGTAATACACTTTAAGTTGTCTTACTGGCTCTTCTGGGTATAATATACTTTTCAGTGAAAGTATGTCGCATGCATACATACATCCGGACAGAGGGAGAAATGCTGCTTTAGCCGAGGGCACAAGTTGACCTAAAAAATTATTCAGTAGCCAGTATGTTTATGCCAAAAGCTGCACTGCATTATATATTGAATCTTGAGTATCTACAGTACTGTCCTGTAAAGTATACTCACGTTTTGCCTTAGCTGAAAAGTTATTATGAATGCTTCCTCATCTTCCCAGAGATCTGAATAATTAACATAATGAAATACAAGAAGGCAGAAAAGGTCTTATTGTTTTATCCCCTGTCATCAGGCCTCCCTCCACAGCCACAGTGATTGGGATCCAGAGTGATGGAGAGAGCCTGCTGGAGGAGAGGAAGGGAGGCGACTCACAGAAAGGCTGTTCTGGTGAGCCCAATCACGCGTCATTGCACTCCTCTGCTCTGCTTGACCCACTGATAGAGCTTTGGCTTTGGAGTTTCGTTCCACTTCCCTGTTGTCAATCTTTACCTTGCTGTTAAAGCTCTACAATATATTGATATGGACACATCCCTAACAACTCTGACTCAAAGTGATTTTAATGTTGCTTAGAGGCCATCCACATAGTTGTATAAACTCACTATGCATGAGTAGAGCTGTGCAACATCACCTCATCGTTTGTGGTGTCAGTTTCTATGATATATAGTTAGCAGATCTGAACAATGATGATGAAAACAAAACGATAAATTTATAGTACCCATATAATTTTAGGGTGGTTATAATCCAGATTAGAGGAGGGTTTCATTTATTGTGAATTGTACTTTCCGAAACAGTGCTATATTATATTTTATCAACTGTTGCCTTATTACAGCTTTGGCAGTTTCCAGCAAAAAGTGTAAGTAAAGTAAAGTTAAGTAAAAGTGCATCACCTGTAAAAGGCTTTTGTTGAAGCAGCTACAAGAGGGAAAGCCTTATTTGTCATGAGGTTTAGCAGCTTAGGTCTACAGTAAAGTGCAGAATGAGCTGCACTTTGTTGGCATACCATGTCAGTTAATTACCTCATTAGAAAAGCTGCAGGTGGCAGGTATGTATTGCAGACTGTTTGTTTAAGTCAAACAAGCATCGATTTTACCGTGCTATTCTGTCGCACTGAAGGGCACTTGTGCATGACTTGCTGTGATTATGGATCAGGAGCAGCTTTATGGAAATGACCTTCTGTGGTTTTTTTTGTTTCTTACAGTACTGTTGACAAGTTCACCAATTAAGCTTGCAGATACTGATCCGATAACTTGTAGCTGCTGCTTCTTATTGGTGTGTGTCTGCACACATTCCTCTACTCATATTCATTTAACTGCCGTGGATCTCCAATCCGGCACTATGAAATTATTTCTCTTGCAGCTGCCCCTTTCTGGTCCATTTCACTCCCTCTGTTTCACCCCCCACACCCTCTTGTGCTGTATGCTTGTTCATGTGTGAAACATTGCAGTGCAGATTGCTTGTTCCTCTTCGAAGCTTCAGAGTGTAGTGCATCTCTTTCATGTATAATTTAAACTAGTTCTTTTTTAGATTAGCTACAATCTGCCCTGAAAGCTCATACATGGTTAAAAATAGGACTGTGTGGAAGTCTGTGTATTTGTCTGCAGAAGATGATGCTATATCCAATCAGCATCATGGTGGCTTGGCTCTGCATGTTGGCAGTGTTTGTGTTACATGTGTATGAGTAGTATCAGTTCATATCAGTGGGAAGTTTGGTAGATTATGAGCGATTATGATGTATTATTTTGTAGACGTTTTTTGATATAGAAGATTAATATTCATTTGTCATTTTTAACTAATTTAAAAAGGAAGCAGTGAAGCAAATTGGCACTTCAGAGTACCTGTTTGGTTTATTTCTACAAAAGATTGTGTATGGTTGATATACTTGTATGGTCAGTTTTACTTGTGGTGTTAGCTTGATTCGAGGCATAGCAAAAACAGGATTATGACATACTGATGTACTACATGTACGTCACTAAAATACAGGAAAAAAAAACAGCAGCTGGGTCATTTCTGACGCATGCATCTAAAGGCTAATCTCTCTTGAAATGATGTGCATTTTCCTTTGCGTTTGTGAGACAGAGACCTTTCCCTCTTTTTCCTACAGACATCTGAACTCTGTGCTGTTTTCTGACAGCTCAGCCATTTGCCAGTTTGGCTTCTTCAAATTGTGTCACGTGTTCATGTTACTGCTGCTGTTTTTTTTTAATTCTCACACTTAAGACACAGATATTGTTTCATCTCAGCTGTCAAGACTGTCCTGTAAATTTGCTTTTTGGGAGTTATATTGTCCTTACATACCATGTGCATTGCAAATGATCTCCTGTAGACTGGCCCCCGTGGAACCCTCTGAGCTTGGATACTGCTGCAGTTGTGGGCAAAATATTATAATGGTATTGAATAAGGAGGTGCTGGTTTTGAGATTTTCTTGTATTTATTTTCCTTCAATTCCAGCAGCTGCTGCTGCATCCTGACACTTGCCAAATGTGGTCGCTTGCTCATTTACTCAGAGATGTTGAACTAATGAATAGTGTGAGGGAGGCAGATTGGAGTTTTCTGTGCTCTTTCAACTGATGTCTGTTTGCTGAAACAGAAGATATACTAAATTACTACGTGTAACTTGGCACAAACTGTGTATGGTTATGGTCTCAATCAAAACCTGTCAGGCTGACAACAAAATAGATCTTTCATGAATAAGCACTTTATCTGGGGCCAGAAATTCCTGGTCATGTCTGTGTAACCTGCCAGGAAGAGAGCAGTTTACCGACATGTGGCACTGACCAGTTGCAGAAGGGAGATGCCGTGTTTTTCAGGTATAATTGACCGCGATTCTTTCTCTTCGGGCCCCCATTGAATCACTTCACAAAAATGCAATCTATACCACACATATAAATCTGCCATGGTTAGAGCAATAGAACAGACTCATGTAGAGTCTTTCAAGTCTTCATTGTCTTCCTTCTTTCTTTTCTTCTGTTCTTCCTCATCTAGCAGAGAATCGAGAAGGGAAGTGTCCTGTTGCTTCTGAGGAGCTTGGGGGCTGTGGTCACTCCCGAACATCCAGCTACGCCAGCCAACAGTCCAAACTCTCAGGTAGGAGCACATTTATAAAATGTAAAATGTGTTTTTCTGATTTACTGTTCTGACCTGATGTGAGCGGCAGATGAACATAGATAGAAAATTTGTTGTTACCAATCTCAACTACATGACGCCAATCTTTTCCTTTCCTAAAATCATTTTTATTGGAGCAAAACATGCATAAGGTCAAACAGAGAAAAGCTTTTGGAGAAGAAGAAGGGAAGTGCTAAAATTGTTTTCCAGTGACGCTCCAGAGCAGACCAATTCAAACCTGAGGCTCGAGTTTCCGTTACAGGCAGATCAGATGACTGTAATAAAAGAGCAGAGGAAATAGAGAGATGCACTGAGAGCAGCTCTAATGGCCCTCTAATTTTGAATTTGAAAATGTATTTCCTGCCACATATCACTCTTGAAAGATTTATTTGAACCTCAAATTAGTGTGTGGGAACCTTGCTCTTCCGTGGCTGTAGTGAACACATGCCCTGAGATGAGTCTTACTTGAAATGGTTTCCTGCAGACATGAAGAACATGCGAGTATGTGGGTGTCGCTGAGACTCTATGGAACTGATAAACCTTTCAAAAGACTTTGCTAATTTATTTATGAATCAGCGTTTTCATTCTAATGTTAGGCGGTAAATCTGTGTCTTCTACATTTGCTTTCCATTAGATTTGGCTTTCATGTGCATATATCAGATTAACTTTGCTGTTAACATTTAAATGCATATCAGAGCATCGGTACTATTACTTCATATTTTATATACAGTATATATATTATGAATGTATGTCACTATCAGGTGGTTGCAGTCTTGAATACTACAATATACCTTTACTGGATTTCACAGGGCAGGGACAGTAACTTCACTAACAAATAAGTTTTACTAAACTACAAAAAAAAAAAAGTTGAACGATTTATATTGTGCTTGCATCCAAAGTGCTTTCTAGTTTGTCTCTCATTCACATGTACAATCACACACCGATGGCAGTGGGTTACCATGCAAGGTGTTGGCCTGCGTTGCACAAAGGCACTTCTGCATGTGTACATGATCTTGTATATTCAAGAACTGCTGGTCTGTTATTTTATTATAAAACCACTGCCCATCTCACTCAGGCTATAGCACAGGCCACTCCCGCTCCTCCAGCATATCAGAGTTCAGCCATCGGAGAAACCATTCAGTGGGCAGCACCTCAACGGGCATCGGCAGCATCCCAGAGCCCAGTGAGGACCGGGACAAAGAGTCCAGAACCTGCCCTGCTTTACCTGAGCACCCAGTCCCAACCGCCACCACTAGCAACACAGCAGGTACTCCAGTTCGGAGTGCCTCGTCCTGTGAACGACTCAACAGGTGAATTTTAATTTATCGGTCAAGTACAGAGCACAAGGAAACAAAATTTATGACAAACACAAACATGTACTTGTGATAGTCCTATTAATGAAAAGAAATCAGCATGTAAAACATGGCAACATTTTAATTGCAGGTAATCAGTATGAAATACAGTAGCAGGTCAGTTATTTTAGGGAAGTGAACAAACCAGACATGATCACATCTGGGATCTGCGTCACACTTCAGGAAACAGCTGTATTGCAATGAAAAAGCTGAAAGGCAGAGCAGCGGAAGAGTATGGTGTGGTTTCATTATATGGCGTCAACAGGGGCTCTTTGTATTTATAACAATGTTAGTCTTTGTGTTTGTGGGATCTAAAAATATCCAACAATGAATCAAGATCCTCAAACACTACACTGGGGATGGTTTTTAAGTTCTGCTATGGCATGAGGTGCAGTATACATTGACCTACCTTAACCAGTAACCAGCATTGTGTCTCACAGTTCTCATGTTATTATTACATCAGACGCTGAGGCATGTTTTACATAATCAGGACATTACTTCTCAGGTTTCTCACGGAATATTTGGCCATTTAGTGAAATTTGCTTTGCATTTTCTTGGAGTGACTTCAATGAGAAAATCGGCGCTAATCTCATATCTGTATATGTAAATATTAACCAACCATTAGCTGCTAGAGTCTCCACTGGCTGCCCGGTAACCTCACGGTGACAGGACTCCAAAAAGTAACTGTGCCAGCTGCAATGTGCCGTTTACATTTCAGTTCTTGCATGGATTAAACAGCTGAGATATAATGTGTAAATTACTGAGCTGCTAGGCAGATTTTGTTACATTTAGCCTTTGATATGCATTTTCCCCCTGCTCCAGTCTTTTCACTACGCTTTACCTACAGTCATGAGAGTGCTATCAACCCTCTCCAACTCTTTCTGATCTCACTAGCAAGATAGCAGTAGAAATGCGATTAAAAACTTACTTTTGCGTGTGGCTGGTACTGAAAACATGTCTGGTGAAAACGAGTAGACTGAAAATAATTTCCATGCTGTTTAGATGGAATCCTTCAGCTCATTGGGTAACCACAGCCCTGCTTAGCACATGAAATGATATGTTGATTCAGTATGAGAAGCAAACAGCATCAGTTTGCAGTGGAGGCCATTAGTGGTAAAATGGACACAAAATGACTTTCCAGTTTCCTCCCCACAGACACCCAGTGAAGCAGGACTCCATGGAGTCTCAGTTAAAGAGAATGGACGACACACGAGTGGATGCTGATGATGTTGTGGAAAAGATTCTCCAGAGTCAAGACTTTACACCCAGCCTGCTTGATTCCAGTGCTGAAGGTAGGCTACACATCCAAAGAAGTGACCACACCTGCAGGTTTTATTCTTTGCGGTGTCGATGTTGTTGATGTTTTAGGACAGATTTTCCTTTTCTTGTACTGTTTTTGCCAAGGAAAGGTTTTAGTTACAAATCACAACTACATTCTCATACTCTGCAGTGGAAGTAATAATCAATTACAGGATTTTAATCTGCCAGAACTTTGAAAACTGTTTTATAGAAGTCATTTTTCAAGTAAATATTTGCTAGTGCCAGGTCAGATTCTCCAGTATGAGGATTTGCTGTTTTTTTCTTTCTATGTAACTGTAAATGGAATACTTGTGAGTTTTGGACTGCTGAAATTTGTGCTCAGGGAATTTATAATTATAACTGTTTATATACTAAACAATTAAGTACAAAAATCGTAACAGTCAGGTAGGGCTGCATCTAAAATCTAATTGAACATTCTCACCATAAGATAAGATAATCCTTTATTAGTCCCATAACTGGGAAATTAGATCCATGATTACTTTCAGGATAATTCTACCAATTGTTTTGTCTAAAAAATGTCAAATATTTGTGTAAAATAAAATGTCCATCCAATTTTCTCAGAGGCCAAGGTGCCACTGACTTATCAAATAGTCTTCTGTTTCTGCTCCACAGTTACAGTTAAAATATTTAACTTGACTGTGTTGGGAATCACCCTGTGTGCCTTGACGAGTAGGACATTCTCTGAAAGAGACCTTGGTCTTTCTGTCCAAGGTCTCTTTCAGCTCAAAGCTAGGAAAAGAAGCTATTGTCAATACATGATTATTTTTAGATTGCCTAGCAACTGGCTGCTCCTCATGACAAGAATTGTACAGGAGGGTGTGGGTGTTGTCTGTACTGACCAAATGTTACTACAACTGTGTCTGCTTCAGAGGAGGGCTTGCGTCTGTTTGTTGGCCCTGGGGGGAGTACGGCCCTTGGAAGCCATCACCTTCCCACCAGGTGAGTGTGGGATGTTCACTGTACTGAAGTCATATTAAACGATTTGTCCTTCATAGTAGAGGGAGAGAGAGGTTGGACGTTTTTGTCATTGTATTTTGTCAAACGTTCAACTGTTCCAATTCCAGCTTTCTTTGGATAAGGGTGCGCAATAACTTCTGTCTAGGAGAACATTTATTTTACCATTTTAGCTTTATGGGTGGAAGAATGGGTGTGACAGTTGGTCAGCCCCATAGGATTTGGTTCAGAATGCCACATGAACTATTGGATTAACTGCAATGATGTTTTGTACTAACATTTCCTAGATTTTTGGTTTTGAGTGAAATTTCTCAGCAACGTTTGGATAGACTGCCTCTCAAAGTGAACTGTAATCATTTCAGGGATCCCTTCACTTTTCATCCAACACCATCATCAGGGCAATTTGTCCAGTACATGTCTTTATAACTACATACCTGGAAAATTATGACACTGCCACCAACTGGCAAATGATGATGAAAATACTAAAAGCACAGCTGTGCCAAAGTACATCCTCACAGTCAGTACTGTGCAAGTGCAGCTCTCGGAGATGAGACAGAAGCAAGCTGGCTCACCATTTACCTTCCACTACCAGCTCCATAAAAAACTTTACATGTGACTCAGATTGTTAAAACAAGATTAAGCAGGATTTTTTCCCGTAGGAGTCTGAGGAGGTATGTTTTCTGGAGCCAATTTAGCAGTTTACAAGTGTTTAAAAAAAAAAAAACCCTCCATAGATGGATAAATTTTGGTGCAAAATGGTATTGTAGGTATGCTGGGTAAGGGCTGGACAACGATGGCACATTTAACTGTTCATTTCTGTACTGAAATAGTAGAGAGGTTTGGTGCAGAATGATATGGGGAGCCAGTTATTAAACTGAATCACTAACTTTGTCTTTTCTTATCGTGACAGAGTTGGAGCTGGTGCATACGAGCAGGTGGTGATAAAGCGTTAGAGCTGCAGCCTCTCAGAGGTGGACTGACCCTGCTTACATCAAAACAAAACAAAAACTGCAATGCTGTGTGTTCATTTCAAACTGCATTCCTATAACACACACGTAACCTGATCAGCACAGTGTCTGTCCTGATCACTATGAACAACTGATGTTACAACAGTGCCCTCCTGTGTTCATATCCCCTACATTACACTGTGGCTCCCTGTTAGAATAAGAAGCTGACAGTTATCATCTCAATGTAAGCATACAGATATGAATTAAGAAAAACAAAACACTGATCAGATCACACAAAAATGTTAACCTTTAACTAACATGTAACTGAAACTGCCCACTCCTCATATTCTGGATGTAGATGATGTTCATCTTTTTGAGATCAATGTTGTCACTCAGCATCCAAACCCACTCAACGTAAACTGACAGGAACTGGAAGAAAAGAACTTCCTCTTTATCGAAGGACACCAGGAGAAGCTCTGAGTGCACATTACCACGATGAACTGAAATCTATAGCGAAGAGGAGTATGTGATGCATTTTCAATACATTCCCTTTGTCTCTGTGTTTGACTGCCTTCAGACGTTCTATTTAATGCTCGCCTGTAAGCTGCAACAAAGCTGTAGTTGTTGACAGGCACACTGACAACTGCTAGTGTCTTGCAGGTGAGAAAATTTTACTATACGGACAAAGCATCAGACTTGAGCTACTTGATGTGAGAATGTGTTATCTGTCTGCTATGCGGTTAGACCACTTTTGTTAAGGATTAGTTGGATCTTGGTTGAAGTTGAAGGAGGTAAGAGGTCATGTCCCCCCATGTTGGTACTTGAACAAAAAAAATGGGACAGATGACAGTTTGCTTACTTGATATCACAGAAGTCCTTGTTGGTATTAGTCTGTCACACTGCTGTGGGTTGTTTTAGAAAATCTGCTGAAAAGCTGACAACACACTCCCTAAAGATTATCCAAATGCAGAGGATAAATATTCCATGTTAGTATTATGTAGGTCCTACGGCTATGATTTTTGGCAGCGATAGCTGGGGTAAAATAGTCCTCCTAAAATATAAAAATTCTGTGCAATATGCAGTTTGCAAGCATTTTTCCCTTAAATTCACCGCCTCTTAGAGTCACTGCTGGCTGTCTTTGTTGAGCAGTAAATACCAAACAGGGACTTCTATGATGAATATTACAGAAGGGCATGTATCCATTGCCCAGCGTTTTAGCGTTCTGAATACTTACGCTTTGCAACTCAACTACATCTTTCTGAGCTGTCCTGTTGACCAGGAAGCTTGCATCAGTTAAAAATAAAAAAATAAAGATCCTGTGACATTTACAGCAATTTTGACATGTAACTGATGCATACTGTAGTTTGTTTTGTGCTTTACGTTTGTACATTGAAGGACTGTATAAGTAATCCACTGCCATCAAGAAAATACTCAACAGTACGTCTCTAAAAAGACCCACAGTGACAGTTCGGGATGATATTGCCTAATATAAACTCAACTTATTAGAAAGTCTCATGACCAATCTAACAATCAATACATGATTAGTTTTACAAACAGAACCAATCCAATTTGAGTTTTGAAATCCTGACAGTGTTATGCATGTTGACTATTTGCATCTCTGGCCTAAGAGGAGGTTAAATGCACAGTTCATTTAATCTATTAGTAAATTAGAAAAAGTACAGTACACCGTTTCCTGGAAACTGTCAGGCCTATGCATATGGAGAATATTAGACATATAACTAGTCACTACAGAGTGTACAGTATCTGTAGTATTCTGCCTCCTGTCATAAGCCATAGTAGGGGTAAGTTACTTCCCCCTCTCGATGTTCTGTTAACATCTGCACAAGCATCATCAGCGTCTGGTGTTTTGACTAAACGTCTGTGTTATCTGTTTTTATGTTTCTATGTTCTGCATGATTAAGATGTCCTTTTGTTAGCTTGCAGAACTTGACATGTCTTCGCGTTTTTCCTAATTTGTCATCGCCCCATCTTTTAATCTGAATATTTCCGCACTGAAGGAACAATTTTGCTTGCCCATTTAGCATGTTGGAAATCATTTCGTTCTCATGACTTCATGTTGAAAGCAGGTACCTGCACAGTATGACGTAACCGTAGCTCAATGTTCTCATTTTGTGTTTTCATTTTAGGCATGTTTTAAATGTCCTGTATTAAATCACATGTAAAGGATATTGTTCTTTATTTTTCATTGCTGATTTTGTGCCATATTTTTGCTAAATATTTTATTGTTAAGGACAAAAAAAGTGTTGTCACTACATAGTTGAGGCAGTGTTACGTGTATGATTCATAGCTACCAAATATCAACTGTTGGATTTTTTTTTTTTTTTTAAATAAAAATCACTTGTTTTACCTGTGTGTCACAGGTATGTTCATCTTGGTACATAACATGTTGTTACAAACATGGTTTCTTCTCTTCTGTGAAGCTGTTTGTCTATATAAACTGTAAAATGTATTCTCCTGTAAAGTGATGTTCTGCGCTGTTCTGACACTGTCTTGTGTTTCCTGTTACAAACTTGTTCTTTTGACCAACATTTCCTTCCTTAACAAGTGTAACGGATGCTTCACATATGTACCTTGCACTGTTGAATAAAATGGCTAAAAACCTTGAGCATGTATAGACTGTGCTTTAACCTGGTTGTAATTCACAACGATCACAATATGAACATATTTTAAAGGCCAGCTGATTTTATTTTCACTGACCTGCCTTCAGACATTTCTTAAATATTCAAAACACAAACTCCAGTCCAAACAAGCAATCTAACAAATCCAAAAAACCAAACCCTCAATGACCAGTAGTCACCAAGGGAAACCATTTGCTCACTCATGAATTCCACTGAAGTTTGAAAAAGTAACCTACTTGTCCCAACAAGGCTGTTATCTTCCAGATCAAGCAACTGATACCCAGTCTTCCTCTTGCTCAGCACCACGTGAGCACTGGCTGGCCTCTACATACACGCTGTCCTCCAAATCATTATGATCCTCCTCTTCTTCAAGGTCTAAAAACACACATTGAGGACCAGTGTCACAACCACAAAAAAAACGTTCAGTTCTCAATTTCACAGCATAAGCAAAAGAGACGGAAATAAATCCAGCAAGGTCAACCAAAGCTGCAAGGTTTTCGTAAGTTCAATGAGCTGAATTGTTGAGAGTGATGAATGGGGAACCTAAACTTTGTGAGCCACTTAACCCATAAGAACCCACCAGGGGGACACGACGGTGTACTTTTTCCAAAACGACTTCAGAAATGTGTGACGTGTGGCCTATTTGATCTGTTTTATATCACCCATAATTTTCCTATAAAGGAGAATAGGTCTTGTTACTTATGGGTTAACCACTGTGAAGCCATTGTGCTGAAAATGGCTCTGTGTAAATGAAGCCTTGGTGACATCTGCTGGACATCCCCTGGATTGCACAGAAAGAATTCACCCCCAAGACAATAAAGACAGGAGTATTAACTTCTGGAGACTTTTTATCCAATTAGACGTTTTTTGAATTTAGTCACATTCAGTCTTTTGGGAGGTCACAGTGATCTTTCACCACCAATATCTGATCAGTTCATCCAAGTATAAGACATCTGAGACAAATTTGAAAAAAAATCTCTCAAGGCGTTAAAAGAGAAACAGCCAAAATATGAAACTAGCATGACTCATGTCTGTGTGCGAAGCTTTTCTGATGCATTGATATAAGCTATTGGTACACCTTGATGTGATGCATCTGCTTTGAAAACTTGATACTGGGTCTAAGTCTGCTTTGGGCAGAGCAACACCAGTGGACAGGAAACATATACAGCACTAGAGGAGTAACTTTCTCATTAATTTTCCCATCATTATACAATCTTCTCACTCTAAATGTTTCACTGTGATTTTCACTTAAAACACACAAAGAGTGTTCTCAAGTCAACAGTACCTTGCTCCTGTACAAGCACAGCAGAGCCATCCTGGCTCAGTTTAACTTCTGATTCCTCCATCAGTACACATCTGAGATTACCAAGAGTCCCGCTCAGGGCACTGATTTTGGGTGAACAGGACCACAGCACAGCCAGAGGTACAGACACACACCTAACCACACACACAAAAGGTGACATTATGATATGAGACTATGAAGATAGCTGTGAAGCCAAGCTGCTTTTCCCTGGCAGCTAAATATAAATAAAAACGTGGACAAATATTAAAATTTAAAAACATGGGCTAAACTTCCTCATGGAATCGCACCTGTGCAGTCTGCAAGAATCCTGTTGTCCTCTGCCGTTTGTCCAAAACACCTCTACATCCTCTGGCACGCCACCGCCCAACTGCTCCAATGGATTTTTCATCTCTGATGCACCTGCTGCTGAGAGATATGTTTAAAATCAAAAGTAAAAGTGGAAGTATTTCATGGTTTAATTTTTCAAGAACATTTTACAAAACACAAACCCTTAATTTAAAGAAAACACAGTAACAGAAGTGAAAATAGTAACCTCACTGACTGTTTGCAATTTTAGACAGTCCAAAACATTCCTCATCACTTTCTGCAGACCCTGCTGCTTTCAGTATAGAATTGCAGTTTTCAAAATCAAACATATACACGTTTTAGAAATCTCAACTGTTGGAATGTTTACCTGTCAGTTTCTCTTCCATCTCCATGCGTCGTTCTGACATGCTGAGACATTCGTTCATTCCTCCCTCCGTCAGGCACAGCCTGCGAGTGTCATCCCTCTCGCCAGTCTTCTCCAGACACCTTTTCTTCAGCTTTTCTGCCCAGAACACCACCTCACTCACCAGGACCCTTCGCAAGATGTTGTTGTCACGCAGGCTGGGGTAGTTTATACTATACAGCTGGTATAAACAGAAATAAAAAGTCTCACAATATATCAGATATCAGGTGTATATTACAAATGTCTGATAAGATTGTTGGACTTTTGTATGTTTTGTATGTGTATTTCTGGTGACTGTTTTGTGTATTCGTGCTCTGTGGTGATCTTTATGAGTGAATGTAAGGAAACTAAACAACCCTGGACACTTGAAAATGTTTCATGGGCACTTTGGTGGTGTCCTGGATAAGAGATGTGCAACAACTGACATACTGCTTAAAAATATTTTCATATTATTTTGGCATTTTCTTCAAAGTGAAGCTAGAGAGCTATGCAAAAAATGGAGAGAAGGGGAACAAAAAAAAAGAAAAAAAGAACAGGACAATCAGAAAGAATTCTCCTAACCAGTGTGTATGAGAACACATCATCCCCATCGTCACCAAACGTGTTGAGGCCATCTCTTCCTCCGAGCCGCTGAAACACACCAATCTGAGAGCAGAAGCCAACTCTCTCCTGCTGGCCTGGAGGTGCTTTTCCGACACCAGTGAACTCCACTTCATACCCGAAGTCCAGACAAACCTTGAGAGCCCTGAGGAGGGATGTAATATTAACAATATATAGGTTAAATCTTAAGAATATTCAACAGCGATAATGTGCTTTATGATGTTTTCCAGGTCGCTTCCATCTTCATTAACATTCAACTTTGTGCTGTTCACTAAACTCAAAGAAAAGCAGATGCTTTAAAACAGCATACCAAGACTGAAACTCTGTTCTGGTCCACTCAAACTTATGGTCACTGTGCCTGAAACCTGCCAGTCCAGGGAAAAGGGGGTTGAACTCGGAGTTTGGGGTGCTGATAACAACCGCCACTGGGGTCATGTAACCAAACACCACCTCAGAGAAGCGCTCCACATCAACAGGAGTGAGGTGCTCTATGCTGCAGACAGCCAGGGGGGAAATGGTGACAAATAATGGCTTGGAGGGACAAAGAGGAATAGAAAAATGGGAAACATACATATAAAAAGACAGGTAAGAGAAAAGCTATGAAAACTCAACACATTGAACCCTAATAGCCAAACAAACCCCTTACAGCTCTATACTGGTCACCAGATCAAATCCTCTGAGGCGGACGTCTTTTTGTGTGACCGAGCCCTGGTACAGCTCAACACACAGCTGATCATAACTTGGCTGCAGATAGTCGGTTGGTATAGGAGCTAATCCATGCCTGAAGGAACATGCAAAAACATTTATTTAACCTTTATTCAGAAATACACCCAGCTAAAGAAAACATTTACAATATAGCCCAGTAAAAAAATATAGACAAAAAAAATCTTAAAGAAATAAATCTTAACACCCACTCCACACAAACAGATTCTGTTAGTCAGTTATCCGATGCAATGATAAAACAGCTAGCCAACAACTGAATAAAATCATTTATCAGCCTTCAATATAGTGATATTAATCTGTGTTATTGCTTATAAGATTATATGGTTCACGAAAAGGGCACATGGCTCACACAACAGGATGTGCTGCTGGAGCCTTAGTTATCATGTAGAGTTGTCTCATGTACTTTATGACTATGGTTAAATACGTGTCATGGTGGTGGAAACGTTCATAGCACCATTTTACGTAACTTTGCATAGATCTGCAGCTGCGACAAATCTTTCATTTTTCAGTTTTATTCAAAATTGAGAAGCTACTAGACGAGAATCTTAGTCATTGTCGGCCGAGTAAACAACTGGAATGGAAAAACTTCGTTTATGCGCCATATTGCGCCATGTATTGATATCAGAAGAAACCTCTCCCCAGTTTTAACCATATGTCCATTATTTAGTCAAAACTCTGATTTAATAAGTCGAACATACTGTACGTTACATACATCTTTTTCTTGACTCTGGCACCGTTGATGTCCACCCCAACCAGCAGTTCAATTTCACGGTGAAACTTCAGTTTTTTGAGAAGGCTGCACTCACCGCACCCCAAGTCCGCCACCTGAGGACAAGAGGGAGTAGAACAGTGTTAGAACAATCTAGATTAATGTTAAAGTTATCACGACAATGAATCCAAACCATTCTGAAAAACAATTCATGTTATCGCTGCTATCTTAACTCAGGAAGTGCGACGCTAACTTAGCTAACATTAGCTTAGTATGGTGTTAATTGGTCCGGTGTAAAGGTTAGCTAATGTGCGTTAGCAAACGTTAGCTTTGAGGCGTACGTAATGAATTCGTCTGTCATTAAGTGGGAAGTGAGATTACCTTTCGGGGTTTGTTCCTTCTGACAAAATCAACGACAAATTGATGTCTCTGCCTGTGAAGCGGCGGACTGAACATCACGCCTCTGTTACACGAACCCATACAATACATTCATGCACGGAATTGATCTTCAACACCTTTATCGACAAGTGTAAACGTCTTTAGCCCCGCCACGCCACAGGGGGCGCTGTTAGTACTGAGGACAGAGGCCGTAAGTTTTCTGTGAAAGAAGTTGTTTGCAAACTTGAGACTGGTCAGCGTGAGGAAAGATCGATTTTTTTCCACTTCTATCAGTTTGACTACTGGTTGTTCCATCGCTTTGGTCAATATTGAAAAATCTTAAGAGTTATTGACGCTGAATGACTCCCATGGAGTAATGTACAGGGTTCATGGTCCCAGAGGATGAACCCTGCTGACTTTAGTGGACTTTTCTGTCTCACTATCAGATCAAAATATATATATTTTTAATCAATTGTCTGGCCTATGAAATGTGAAAATAAACTGAATTCTTTCATTTTTTTTTGACTTCTGCTAAGACAAAACAAGAGCTTAACCTCTAAGGCTTTTACAAATTATTACAGCTATTTTCAGTATTTTTTTGTCATAAGACAAAAAGTATTGTCTTATAATGACTGATTAATTGTCTTGTGCAGGGGTAGTTAATGATAGCCCACGAGCTGAAAGCAATCACATACTGTATTCAAAATATTCTGTTTGCTGTATTGTCATAAAGTAAAGGATTTTCATAATCCTACATGTTTAATAAGCATTTTGCCTCACATAAAATAAAGGGTAGCTATTTCTATATATATTTTTTTCTTTCTAGAAATTATATTAAAAACTGATATTCCCCACATGCTGCAAATATTGGGCCACATTGCATGGCAGCCAGTTCACACCTTGATAAATAATGATGCCTCAAACCACAGCGGTGTGCCTCCAATCAAAGGTGTTAAGAAAACATCTCTTAACAGAAACACATTTTGCTGTTCCCCTCATCAACATGATGTAACAGTTGGAGACTGTGAGGGAGGGTTGTATCCCCCAGACAGCTGGGGCTGTTTAGCATTTCATCCACTTGTTCCAAACTTTGGTGACAAGGACAAAAACATGAATCAAAACAAGTGAAGTTCGTGACTTACAGTCCACACATAATGAACTCTTGTTGACTGCTAGCTGAATTCAGTTTAGTTTTTCCAAGTTTGTTTCTGTGTTTTTAAGTTAATTTGCAATCAAAGCTGAACTCTGATGTGTAACATAAATATATAAAGAAGAACTGTATCTGCTGTAGTTTCATTTATAATAAAACTGGTTGCAAAGATTTTAGTGTTTTATGTGAGCAGTGCCCAGCATACAGGTGTCATATCTACAAAAACAACATATAGATGTTTTCAATGATTAATAGTTAGATCTATCATTTTGCATTTATTCTTTTTCATTTATTTATTGATTCACTTTTACATTTTTACCTGAGGCCTAATCAAATCAGCCTGTATGGGTGTGTGTAGGGCCTTTAACTAGAGCTGCTTGGTTAAAGAGGCAGTTTGCCCAAATTTGAAAAATAGATATTTTTTTCACTTGCTTTAGCTGCCTTAATTATTTTAACAATTTGGGCCAGTGCAACAAGCCTTAAAGACAACATTCCAATGCCTATCACAATATGACAGGATGATTCAGTTACAGATTGAGTTGGGCCTCATTTTAACCAGAACGTGTTGAAGAGTCAGACATTTTTTGATTTTTCTTAGATTTTGGTAATGACAAATTTGAAACAAATGCAAATAAATGTAGTAAAAACAGCAATGCATGCATATGAGGATTTGTACATCATCTCATCAAGTGTATGTGGGCGAGACATACATGGGCACATAAACTGTATACACTATATAGACAAAGTATACAGACAGATGTCTTTATGGGGCTGTTTTTCATGGGTTGAGCTGAATGTCCATAAGACAAAGGAACTTATTATGTCCCTCAGGGACTGCAGACTGTACCACGCCCCTCTCCTCATAAATGTAGGATGGATGGAAACTGTCACCACCTTCAGGGTCCTGGGCACCCTGATCTCTGCAGACCACTCCTGGACCTACAACATTAAAGCCCTGCTTAAGAAGGCTCAGCGGCTACACTTCCTGCGTGTCCTCTGGAAGAACAACCTGGACATGAAGCTGCTGCTGGCCTTCTATCCCTCCTATGTGGAGAGTGTGCTTACATACTGTTTGAGTGTGTGGTACGCAGGCTCCACAGGTGAAGATAGAAAGGCGGTGCAGAGGGTCATAAACACAAGCCCAAAAGATCATCGGCTGCCCTCTGCCCACCCTGGAACACATCTCCACATCCTGCTGCCTCAGGAAAACCAAGGTCATCATGGGAGACCCTTCACACCCTGCCCATCCCCTGTTTGACTTGTTACCCTCTGGTAGGCGTTTCAGGTCAATCAAGTCCCACACCAGCAGACTGAAAAACAGCTTCTTCCCCTGGGCCATACGGACTGCCAATACCCATGGACGCACACATATACATTCACACACATACGGTCTCCTATAACCTATAACCCCAACAGTCCTTGAACAACAACAACCACAATCTACATCCTCCTGCCTCTTAATGTTTACAGTGCCTTAACAATGTTTACAGTTCCTTAACTTGTGAAATTTTGTTGTACCACGTACAATGACAATAAAGACTATTCTATTCTATTCAGTTTGTTGAAGGCCCTTTTCTATTCCAGCATGACTGTGCCCCAGTGCACAAAGCAAAGCTCCATAAAGACATGGTTGGGTGAGTCTGGTGTGGAAGAACTTGACCGGCCCACACAGAGTCCTGACCTCAACCCCATCCAACACCTTTGGGATGAACTGGAATGGAGATTGTGAGCCAGGCCTTTTGACCTTTTGGTCCAACATCAGTGAGCACTGATGTTGGACCAAAAGGTCAGCTCAAGCTGACTGAGCTCACAAATGCTCTAATGCATGAATAGGCAAAAATTCTCACAGAAAAAATTCAAAATATTGTGGAAAGCCTCCCCAGAACAGTGGAAGCTGTTATACTTGCAATGGGGGGATCAACTGGGAGGGAAATGTAAGAAGGAAAAAACAAGTGAGAGATGAAAGAGGAGGGGAAACAACTGATAGGAAGAGCGTGGAGAGCAGCAAGGGGAAGAGAGAGAGAGAGGGAGGGAAACATGACAGATGATGGACAAATATCTCAGACCTCAGCAGCTCTCTGCTCAGCTCCACAATCTGTGATGATGGTGGAGTCACTGGAAGGAGGGGACCTCTGCATCCCTCCCCTCAACACCACCTGCAGGCCAATGTCTGTTACTCACAAGGCCATGCTCATCAAAACACTGCTGTCCTGCTTCTGTCTGCTCACTGTGATGCTCAACTTGTTGGTTATCATCTCCATCTCCCACTTCAGGCAAAGACACTTTCTTTGAAATATGATAACTAACAGTTTGCATGTATTTCATTTATGGATGCATGGTTGGAAGCTTAGTTTATTTTATTCTGTTGGAAAGAGGTTTTCATCTGCAAAGAAGCTATCTGACTGTTTTTAACAAAAGAAAGATCCTCACACTTTAATTGATAAATGAAAATGTCATTCTCTGACAGGTTTTCTGTGTAAATGTTTGCACATGATCAGCGTTTATCTAATTACACCCAAAAATCTCAGTAGTGCACATATTCCGAGCTGGAAGAGGAATTATCGAGCTTCTTTTGGCCAGAGATTGTTTTGTTGTATAAAAGTGAAATCTGGCTCTCCATTTCCACCGATATTTTAACAATAATTACTGCAATCTGAACTCATTTGCACTCAATATGAGGCATTTATTACAATGTTTACTCTGTTAAAAAGTCTGATTCAGATGTTTGCTCTCCCTCCATGCAAGCTTTCTGACTGCTTTGAACAAAAAAAAAAAAAAATCATCAAAGATCTCAGTACTTTCACTTGCAAATGAAAATGTCATTTGCTTTGCACTGAATATGAGGCTTTAATCACAATCTCCCTCTCCAGGCAGCTCCAGACCCCCACCAATCTCATCCTCCTCTCCCTGGCTGTGTCTGACTTCCTGGTGGGCCTTGCAGTCATGCCAGTAGCAATCAACAGTGTGCAGTCCTGCCAGTATATTGACAAAATCTCATGTGCTTTGTCGTACCTTCTGGCCTTCATCCTCACCTCTGCCTCTGTTGGGAGCATGGTGCTCATAGCAGTGGACCGCTATGTGGCCATTTGTTACCCTCTGCGTTATTCTTCCATAATAACAACCAGCAGAGTTAAAATCTGTGTGTGCCTGTGTTGGATGTGTTCTGTTATGTACAGTCTTATCATATTGAAGGGTAACTTGTCACAAATAGTTTTGTCTAATCCTTGCCATGAAGTATGTACAGTTATAATAGACTACATTTCAGGAGCAGTAGACTTGATTCTCACCTTTTTCGGCCCTGTTATTGTGATCATAGTTCTCTACGTCAGAGTGTTTGTGGTGGCTGTGTCACAGGCTCGTGTCATGAGGTCTCAAATTTCAGCTGCCAAATCAATTACTGTGACTGTTAAGAAATCTGAACTGAGAGCTGCTAGAACTCTTGGTATTGTCCTCCTTGTGTTTATAATTTGTCTCTGTCCATACTTCTCTCCTTCTATAATTGGTCAGGACATCTCAGGAAATGCAGATTTTTTAGCTCAAATTTGGCTGTTCTATTGCAACTCCACCTTCAATCCTCTGATCTATGCTTTTTTTTACCCCTGGTTTAGAAAAGCTGTTAAACTCATTGTCAGACTTCAGATCCTGCAGCCAGGCTCTCGTGAGTCCAAGATAATGTAGAGATGATACGTGTACTGTGCATAAAGTGACTAAAGAAAAATGTTCAGAATGTAACCCACAACTGGTTTGCTACTGAGATGATAGAGTCATGACACCTGTTTTATGACAACTGTTTTAAATGAATGTAGTTCATAACCGAACACATCAGCCACAATGAATGAGGTGCAGGAGTAGCTTCAGTAGTGCACAGATGGGAAGAAAAACATACATTAATCAGCATGAATCAACTGAATTGCCAAACAAAGTGAGCGCCACTTTAAAGTAAATGAAGACTTAAGTTATTCATGTGTAAGCTGAGATAAAATAAATTTGTTTTCTGAGTTTTAAAACTTGTGTTTTGTTTCCTTTTCTTGCCTGATATGTACCAGGTTCTATATCAAAGTACCTTCAAATATTGATTCAACATTGTTTCAACAATGCAATGCAACTCTAAGCACAAAAAGCAAAACAGAAGAGTATAAAAGTATTTTTGTTCAGTGCTTATATTTCTGAAATTTCAGTTGTTTTACTGTAATTTCATGGTGTGTGGCTGTGTGCAACTTAAACTACTGAACATCAGTTTGTATGGAGAACCTGAAAACCTTCACTTCTGGCTTTCTGTCCTTTAATGGTACCGAGACCTTTTTTCTTGCATATTCAAAAACATTTTTGCTTTTGTCAGTTTTATTAAATGATGTCTGAAATATATTTTTGGGTGTCATGTACCTTGGTAGACTCTGGCCTTCTATTACATCAGCCAATAGCTAGTAAGTTAATTGCTGTTATCCCCTTTGCTATACAGCACTGGGAAGATAGGTGTGATATTCTAATATCATTACTAGAAAGAAACATAAAGAACATAAAGATAGATAGATAGATAGATAGATAGATAGATAGATAGATAGATAGATAGATAGATAGATAGATAGATAGATAGATAGATAGATAGAGACTTTCCTGATCCCGATGGAAATTCAAGCATCCAGTAGCACATTACAGCAGTGTAGGTTAGTCAAAAAGTAAACAAACAAGGCCTAACTGTTAGTAGGAGAGATTTATATAATGAAACTATACAAACTATACTAATCACAAATAGATTAAACATATATTAAATTAACTAAGCTACATAAAGCATAATACATAATACAGCAAACAGAATATTTTGAATGCAGTTTGTGTTTGCTTTCAGCCCATGAGCTAACATTAACTACACCTACACAAGACAATTAATCAATTAATCATTATAAGACAATAATTTTGTCTTGTGTGAAAATAAACTGAATTCTTTCATTTTTGACTGCTGGTAAAACAAGAGCTTAAGATCACCTCAGGCATTTGCAAATTATGATGGTATATTCAGTATTTATTCATTGATTGTATAAGTCAGACAGGTTCATCCTCTGGGACCATGAGCCCTGCACAACATGGGAGTCATTCAGCGATGTGCTGCTGCCACACTCTGTCACTCTGCACTTGTGACTGAGGCCAGTGCTCTGCTGTTGTTGGTTAGATGTCCGGAGACCTTTCTGTGTAATGACAGAGGAACTACTGTATCGCTTCCAGGACCGCAAGGACTGCGCTGCTGAACACTTCTGGCTCTGGTCCTTCTTCCTGTATCTCCTCAATAACGCGCAACCGCTCACACTTACGTCCGTCAGGGTGGAAACGCAATCTTTCGCTCAAAGGTCCCCTCATTTGAACTCACAATTTGGTTATTGGTGCAGGTTTTCCCAGTGGTGCCCTGTGTCTTATTAATCTTTGCTGATACACTTTTTTTTTATTAATAATTGCTAATTTGCTCCTACACTGCACAACAATATTATGTTAATCTTTGGCAACATCAGATCACACAATGTATGGAAGATAAGATAGGAGAAAAGAATGGAATACAGGGTGGGAGAGATAGGGATAGTTGTATTAAGTGATAGTTTGAAAGAGGGAGGGTGATGTACGGAAGACAAAAGTGGAGTGGCGAAGTGAGTAAGTGATAACAAAATGATGGAAAAATGATGATTGGCAGCTGGTGGGAGGGAGTTTGTGGAGGAGAGAGAGGGAGAGCAACACCAAACATGATGGAAACAGAGATAAATATCTCATCTGAGTGCTGTTGTTCTTCAGCAGCTCTCTGCTCAGCTCCACAATCTACGATGATGGTGGAGTCACTGGAAGGAGGGGACCTCTGCATCCCTTCCCTCAACACCACCTGCAGGCCAATGTCTGTTACTCACAGAGCCATGCTCATCAAAACACTGCTGTCCTGCTTCTGTCTGCTCACTGTGATGCTCAACTTGTTGGTTATCATCTCCATCTCCCACTTCAGGCACAAACACTTTCTTTGAAATATGATAACTAACATTTTGTATGTGCTTAATTTATGGATTATGAAGCTTTGTTTATTCCATGCTGGTAAAAAGACTGATTTTAGGTGACTGTTCTCCCTCCATACAAGCTATCTGACTGCTTTAAACAAAGGAAAGATAAAAGATCCCCACACTTTCACTGATAAATGAAAATGTCAGTTTTTCTCAGTTTTCTGCTTAAATGTTTGCCAGGGTAAATACGATCAGTGTATACCAAATTACACCCAAAAATGTCAGTAGTTCACATATTCTGAGCTGGAAGTGGAATTATCAAGCTTCATTTGGCCTGAAGGAAATGTAGACTTTGTTTATAACACGTGTATAAGTGTTAGTATAAGTTTACATTCCATATTCCATCCATATTGTAGTAACAATTACTGTTATTTGAACTCATTTGCACTCAATATGAGGCTTTAATCACAATCTCCCTCTCCAGGCAGCTCCAGACCCCCACCAATCTCATCCTCCTCTCCCTGGCTGTGTCTGACTTGCTGGTGGGCCTTGCATCAATGCCACTAGCAATCAACAATCTGGTGTCCTGCCAGAATATTGACAAAATCTCATGTGCTTTGTCGTACCTTCTGGCCTTCATCCTCACCTCTGCCTCTGTTGGGAGCATGGTGCTCATAGCAGTGGACCGCTATGTGGCCATTTGTTACCCTCTGCGTTATTCTTTCATAATAACAACCAGCAGAGTTAAAATGTGTGTGTGTCTGTGTTGGATGTGTTCTGTTATCTACAACCTTATCATATTGAAGGGTAACTGGTCACAAATAGTTTTGTCTAATCCTTGCCACGAAGTATGTACAATTATAATAGACTACATTTCAGGAGCAGTAGACTTGATTCTCACCTTTTTCGGCCCTGTTATTGTGATCATAGTTCTCTACGTCAGAGTGTTTGTGGTGGCTGTGTCACAGGCTCGTGTCATGAGGTCTCAAATTTCAGCTGCCAAATCAAATACTGTGACTGTTAAGAAATCTGAACTGAGAGCTGCTAGAACTCTTGGTATTGTCCTCCTTGTGTTTATAATTTGTCTCTGTCCATACTTCTTTCCTTCTATAACAGGACAGGACACCACAACTGATGGGAATTCATTAGCTCAAATATTTCTGTTCTATTGCAACTCCACCTTCAATCCTCTGATCTACGCCTTTTTCTACCCCTGGTTTAGAAAATCTGTTAAACTCATTGTCAGACTTCAGATCCTGCAGCCAGGCTCTCGTGAGTCCAAGATAATGTAGAGATGAGACGTGTACTGTGCATAAACTGACTTCCTTTCTGAAGGTAAATTCAGCCTAATACAGTCAGTTGTTGCTGAACACAGTGAAGGTACAATGTTATGACATATAAATGGTTTTACTTTGGCAGGACGACAATAAGAAACATATTCAGAAAGCAAATCATCACAGTTTGAAGCCAGCTTTGCCAATGAAGATGATGGGGTTACATCTCATTATAGTTAGTTCTGTTCTCAGTGGTCAGAAAATATGATTCTGAAAGTCTTTTCTATGAAACCGTTGTAATATAAAATACCAAATAAACATTTTCAGACCATCGGCCTGGCTCTTCACAAAGAAAACCTTCCTTTTCTTTTCTATTTTTCCTTTTGTGTATTATGTTAAATGATGCTCAAATTAAAATCTTTTGGATACTTTACATGTTTACATGTAGACTCTGTGGTGGCCTTTAATTACCTCAAACAGTACTAATATAATATTAAGGTAAGAGCAAAACATCTAGATACTACATCACCTAATACCCACACAGGAGCCACTACTGGCAACAGCTTAGACTGAAAATGGAAATAAGAAACATACATCTGACTTATCTCTTAAGTCGTCTCACTAATTAAACCAAACAGAATAAAAAAACAAAAATGACATGTTAAATGCTGGTATAGAAACTCACACTGGTCTTATTACAGAATAAAATGTTTATCCTCAGTGATTCCTTTGACTTGCAGCAGACATATGGTGAACTGCAGGAAACTTTTGTTTTTAAATTAAACTTTTGCTCAAGTAATTTCTCAAGGAAAATTGTCAAACATATGACATTTCCTGAATGTAAACATTTTTCACTTTTGTTTTTACTTATTTGTTCTTTTTGAATTTTGACTCTTTTTTGGATTTTGACTGTTTTCTATATCCCAAATGATCAGTTGAGAAAAGAATCAATTAATAATTAATCTCTAATGAAAACGATGATTCGCTTGCATCCTAGATAGACACGCGCACAAGCAAACTTGGGTGTTTTAATGTTTATTCCTTACTTTCTGGGATCGTTTAAAAAATGAAATTCAATTCAGTTTATTTATATTCAGAGATATTTATATCTCATGACACATTCCAATTAGAGCAGGTCTAGACCAAACTCTTTAATTAGATTGTAACACAGAGAACTTGAGCAAGCACTTGGCGACAGTGGTGAGGAGAAACTGCCTTTTAGAAGGCAGAAACCTCAGAGCAGACCCCAGCTCAAGATGGGCGGCCATCTGCTTTGACCGGTTGGGTTGAGAGAGAGAGATGGAGCAGGACCGGCGACCCTCCGATCACAAGCTGCTTCTTCAGCCCCGAGGACACCCCCCTTTATATTTTATTTGCTCAGCTTTTTGGATTCCCACTGCAGGAAACTGTTAGCTAGCGTCCTGCTTTTGGGGTTCCCCTTTTTGAGAAACATAACAATTTGCTTCCAAAAGAACAAAGACAACCTCTTCAATGTGCATGATTAAAATATTTTGCACTGAACTGAAAAAAAAAACCACAAAAATGACAAGGCCACAATTATCAGCCTTGATAATTAATCGTCAATAGTGTAACCTTTTTGATTCACAAAAGACAGCATAGAATCAATCTCTGTACAGAGAATCTCTGTACAGAGTATCTGACTAGCTTTTCCAAAAGAAAGCTAAAAGATCCCTAATTTCACTGAGGGAAATGTCATTCTCCCTGAGTAGTAGTAAACATGATGAACAGCTACCTAATTATACAAGAAAATGTCAGTAGTTCACATCTTGGGTGCTGTCGTGTCCAGATGTTGTGTTCTTACTTTAATATTATATTAGTACTGGTTGAGGTAATTAAAGGCCACCACAGAGTCTACATGTAAACATGTAAAGTATCCAAAAGATTTTAATTTGAGCATCATTTAACATAATACACAAAAGGAAAGTGTTTTCAAATAAATACAAGAAAGCCCCCAGTGCCATTTATGGACCAAAAGTCATCAGTGAAAGATTTCAGGAAAGATTTCTCTGTAGTCCAGAAAAAAAACTTAATTTCACCAGTTTAAGTTATATCTTAGCTGATCAAATAACAGTAAAACAGTGCAAATAAAGAAAGAATACACAGTACGTCACTGTTATTAGTCTGGGGACTAATAACTGGACGGGACTGGGAACAAAGGAAGGTTTTCTTTGTGAAGAGACTTACCAAGTCAGATGACAAAGAGGTATTGATAGGATGAAGAAAAAACATTGCAGTTTCCTGCTGAAATTGTTCAATAAGTGTTACACTAGTTTCAGTGCAGTGATTATCAGCTTAAAACTAGGAACGTTGCTTGTCCTGACAACAAGACTGTGAACGTGGCCTAACACTTATATTCCAAATCAGCACACTGGAAAGACATCTCTGGGACACTGCATATTCACTAGTTGTTCTGTAGCAAGGATGTTATAACTCCATCATATTGACTGGCAAAAGTGGCTTCAAAACTGTAATTTGTATTTTGATTCATATTCTGAATATGTTTCTTATTGTCATCCTGCCAAAGTAAGAACATTTATATGTCATAACATTGTACCTTCACTGTGTTCAGTAGCAACTGACTGTAGCAACAATTAGGCTGAATTTACCTTCAGAAAGGAAGTCAGTTTATGCACAGTACACGTCTCATCTCTACATTATCTTGGACTCACGAGAGCCTGGCTGCAGGATCTGAAGTCTGACAATGAGTTTAACAGATTTTCTAAACCAGGGGTAGAAAAAGGCGTAGATCAGAGGATTGAAGGTGGAGTTGCAATAAAACAGAAATATTTGAGCTAATGAATTCACATTATTTGTGGTGTCCTGTCCTGTGACAGAAGGAGAGAAGTATGGACAGAGACAAATTATAAACACAAGGAGGACAATACCAAGAGTTCTAGCAGCTCTCAGTTCAGATTTCTTAACAGTCACAGTAATTGATTTGGCAGCTGAAATTTGAGACCTCATGACACGAGCCTGTGACACAGCCACCACAAACACTCTGACGTAGAGAACTATGATCACAATAACAGGGCCGAAAAAGGTGAGAATCAAGTCTACTGCTCCTGAAATGTAGTCTATTATAATTGTACATACTTCATGGCAAGGATTAGACAAAACTATTTGTGACAAGTAACCCCTCAGTATGATAAGATTGTAGATAACAGAACACATCCAACCAGATATATACACATTTTAACTCTGCTGGTTGTTATTATGGAAGAATAACTCAGAGGGTAACAAATGGCCACATAGCGGTCCACTGCTATGAGCACCATGCTCCCAACAGAGGCAGAGGTGAGGATGAAGGCCAGAAGGTACAACAACACACATGAGATTTTGTCAATATACTGGCAGGACTGCATGCTGTGGATTGCTGCTGGCATTGATGCAAGGCCTACCAGCAAGTCAGACACAGCCAGGGAGAGGAGGATGAGATTGGTGGGGGTCTGGAGCTGCCTGGAGAGGGAGACTGTGATTAAAGCCCCACATTGAGTGCAAATGAGTTCAGATAACAGTAATTATTACTATAATATGGATGGAATATGGAATGTAAACTTTTACTTTTATACATGTTAAAAACAAAATCATTTAAATTATGTCATTAGGTAAACGCTGATCATGTTAGTGATCAGTTATCAGTCAGTTATCAGTTAGTCAGTCAATTTATCAGTCAATTGTTTCCCCTCCTCTTTCTTCCCTCATTTGTTGTTCCTCCATACATTTCCCTCCCACTTCCGAACTCCTCCTATCCAGTGTGCCTCGATTTCCTCTTTCCTCTCGACTTTGTGTCCTTTTTGTTCCAGTTTTGGTGATTTATCCAGAATCTGGGAACACAGCATTTTGCAAGTCATGTTGGTCTTGACTACCGTACTTTAAATGTAATAATAAAATGATGTGACAACCTAAAATAAAATTTCATTCAACATCAATGTGCAGGTATGGAGGCAAAATTTAGACTGATTAAAACAAACTTTGAACACACAGCTACAATACAATCCCTCCAATATTCAATCACTCAATCCACTGACTATGTTTAATGTAAAAGGAGAGTAAATATTAGACACAGATTCTGCATGAATTAAGTAATTAGGACAGGACTCTGTGTGGGCCAGTCAAGTTCTTCCACACCAAACTCATCCAACAATGTCTTTATGGAGCTTTGCTTTGTGCACTGGGCCACAGTCATGCTGGAATAGAAAAGGGCCTTCAACAAACTGATAGAATAGAATAGAATAGTCTTTATTGTCATTGTACGTGGTACAGCAAAATTTCACAGGTTAAGGAACTGTAAACATTGTTAAGGCACTGTAAACATTAAGAGGCAGGAGGATGTAGATTGTGGTTGTTGTTGTTCAAGGACTGTTGGGGTTATAGGTTATAGGAGACCGTATGTGTGTGAATGTATATGTGTGCGTCCATGGGTATTGGCAGTCCGTATGGCCCAGGGGAAGAAGCTGTTTTTCAGTCTGCTGGTGTGGGACTTGATTGACCTGAAACGCCTACCAGAGGGTAACAAGTCAAACAGGGGATGGGCAGGGTGTGAAGGGTCTCCCATGATGGCCTTGGTTTTCCTGAGGCAGCAGGATGTGGAGATGTGTTCCAGGGTGGGCAGAGGGCAGCCGATGATCTTTTGGGCTTGTGTTTATGACCCTCTGCACGTATCCTCACCTGTGGAGCCTGCGTACCACACACTCAAACAGTATGTAAGCACACTCTCCACATAGGAGGGATAGAAGGCCAGCAGCAGCTTCATGTCCAGGTTGTTTTTCCTGAGGAGACGCAGGAAGTGTAGCCGCTGAGCCTTCTTAAGCAGGGCTTTAATGTTGTAGGTCCAGGAGTGGTCTGCAGAGATCAGGGTGCCCAGGAACCTGAAGGTGGTGACAGTTTGCACCCATTCTACATTTATGAGGAGAGGGGCGTGGTACAGTCTGCAGTCCCTGAAGTCCGTAATAAGTTCCTTTGTCTTATGGACATTCAGGGTCAGGTTGTTTTCTGAGCACCAGAGTGACAGTTTCTCTATCTCACCCCTGTATGCTGCCTCGTCCTCATCGCAGGTGAGTCCAACCACAGTGGTGTCATCAACATATTTGATGATATGGTTGGGTGGGTGAGTTGGAGAGCAGTCATAGGTGTACAGGGCGTACAGTAGAGGGCTCCAGAAAGTTTTTTATTCCTTTCTTTTATAAGTGCAGGTGGGGAGGGGGATCTGTAGCTGCAGGAGTTTGATGAAGAGGAGGCCCGGGATGATAGTGTTGAACACTGAGCTGCAGTCCACGAAGAGCATCCTCACATAGCTCTTCTTGTTCTCCAGGTGGCTCAGCGCTGTGTGAAGCGTTAGGGCGATGGTGTCCTCTGTGGATGGGTTTGCTCTGTATGCAAACTGGTGTGCTCCAAGCACTCCATGCATTTCATGATTACAGACGTCAGGGCTATGGATCTGTAATCATTGAGACTGACGATGGCAGGTGTTTTTGGGAATGGGGACGATGGTGAAGGCCTTCAGATATGTGGGGACGGCGGCATGTACCAGGGAGAGGTTGAAGAGCTTGGTGAGGGTACCCTGCCAGTTGGTCTGCACATCCTTTGATCACCATCCCCGGGATCCTGGGGTTCACTGCTCTCAGGTTTTTCCTCACCTTGTGCTCATTGAGGTATCCCTCAATTTTCCTCTTGTAGGAATCCTTAGCCTGTTTTATGTCCCTCCTCAGGTCAGCTCTGGCTGTCCTGTAGAGAGCTCTGTCTCCCGTCCTGAAAGCCGAGTTACAAGCTCTGATCAGGGTCTGGACTTCCTTAGTCATCCAGGACTTCCTATTTGCCACAAAATCGAAAGCATAGCATTGTCCAAAATGTCTTGGCATGCTGAACCATTAAGATTTCCCTTCACTGGAAGTAAGCGGCTGAGACCAACCCATGCAAAACAGCCCCATAAAGACATCTGTCTGTATACTTTTGTCTATATAGTGTATACAGTGCATGTGTAGATGTGAGATGTTGTACAAATCCTCATATGCATGCATTGCTGTTTTTACTACATTTATTTGCATTTGTTTCAAATTTGTCATTACCCAAATCTAAAAAATCAAAAATTGTCTGACTCTTCAACACGTTCTGGTTTTAAAATGAGGCCCAACTCAATCTGTAACTGAATCATCCTGTCATATTGTGATAGGCATTAGAATTGATTAAGGCAGCTAAGGCAAGTGAAAAATATCTGTTTTTTTAAATTTGGGCAAACTGACTCTTTAACCAAGCAGCTCTAGTTAAAGGCCCCCCACACACTCATCAATAAATAAATAAATGTCTAACTATTAATCATTGAAAACATCTCTATGTAGATATGACACCTGTATGCTGGGCACTGCTCACATAAAACACTAAAATCTTTGCAGCCAGTTTTATTATAAATGAAACTACAACAGATACAGTTCTTCTTTATATATTGATGTTACACATCAGAGTTCAGTTTCGAATGCAATCTAACTTAAAAACACAGAAACAAACTTGGAAAAACTAAACTGAATTCAGCTAGCAGTCGACAAGAGTTCATTATGTGTGGACTGTAAGTCACGAACTTCACTTGTTTTGATTCATGTTTTTGTCCTTGTCACCAAAGTTTGGAACAAGTGGATGAAATGCTAAACAGCCCCAGCTGTCTGGGGGATACAACCCTCCCTCACAGTCTCCAACTGTTACATCATGTTGATGAGGGGAACAGCAAAATGTGTTTCTGTTAAGAGATGTTTTCTTAACACCTTTGATTGGAGGCACACCGCTGTGGTTTGAGGCATCATTATTTATCAAGGTGTGAACTGGCTGCCATGCAATGTGGCCCAATATTTGCAGCATGTGGGGAGTATCAATTTTTAATATCAATTCTAGAAAGAAAACAAAGATATATAAATAGCTGCTTATGCTCTTTTATTTTATGTGAGGCAAAATGCTTATTAAACATGTAGAATTATGAAAATCCTTTATTTTATGACAATACAGCAAACAGAATATTTTGAATACAGTCTGTGTTGGCTTTCAGTCCATGGGCTACTAACTATTAACTACCCCTGCACAAGACAATTAATCAATTAATCATTGTAACCCTAGTCTCCACCACATACTCCAGCACCTAGACCAGCTGAGCTCCTATGTCAGGGTCCTGTTCGTGGATTATAGCTTGGCCTTCAACACCATCCTCCCAGACCGTCTGCACAAGCTGCAGCTACCCCTGTCCCATATGTGAGTGGATTATGGACTTTCTCTACCAACAGGAAGCAACAAGTGCAGGTTCACAGCCACCTGTCACCTCCCCACAGATTACGTAATCTGTGGTGATGGTGGAGTCACTGGAAGGAGGGGACCTCTGCATCCCTCCCCTCAACACCACCTGCAGGCCAATATCTGTTACTCACAAGGCCATGCTCATCAAAACACTGCTGTCCTGCTTCTGTCTGCTCACTGTGATGCTCAACTTGTTGGTTATCATCTCCATCTCCCACTTCAGGCACAGATACTTTCCTTGAAATATGATAACTAACAGTTTCCATGTGCTTAATTAAATAAAACCTATTGTCCTGTCAGTATATTGACAAAATCTCATGTGTTTTGTCGTACCTTCTGGCCTTCATCCTCACCTCTGCCTCTGTTGGGAGCATGGTGCTCATAGCAGTGGACCGCTATGTGGCCATTTGTTACCCTCTGCGTTAGCCTTCCATAGTAACAACCAGTAGAATTAAAATGCGTGTATCTCTGTGTTGGGTGTGTGTGGATGTTATCATACTGAAGGGTAACTGTCACTTCTTTTTTTTTTTTGTTCAACATTATTTTTAATGAACTTTTATATATATATTTCATTTATACAGATAGACAACAAACAAAACAATAACATCCATAAAACAAGCAGTTACTTTCCACAAGACATTTCACATACACATTTAAAACAAATTAAATAAACTAAATAAAACACAAACACTGAACGACACACGTCAACACAGCAGTTTGAGAATCTCTATTAAAGGTTTCCACACATTCTCAAACTCTGCAGTCTTTCCCCTGGTTATATAAGTCAGTCTTTCCAATACAATACAAGATGCCATCTCCTTTTTCCGCACACGTATCGAGGGCACATCCATTTTTTTCCAAAACAGAGCGATCATCCTCCTTGCCTGCAGGAGTCCGAAGTCAGTTAAAGTTGACTTTTTAGGATTGACGATAAAGTTTTTTGGAAATATACCGAGTATACATATTTTTGCTTGGTGAGGTACCTTCACTCCAACAGTCTCAGATAAAGTCCAAACAACTTTGTTACAATATTTTTCTATTTTTGGGCAATCCCATACACAGTGGTACAGAGTACCCTTTTCTTCCATGCACTTAATGCACATGTCTGGCACATCAGGGGACCATCGGTTTAACTTAACCAGAGTAATGTATGTTCTCATCAACCATTTGTATTGTAATTATTTCATTCTAGTACTGATAGATTGTCCTTGGGCTCTAAAACATTTCTCTTCCCAATCAGCCTTTTGTATGTCTTCCTGACTATTCAGCCTCCATGCCTCTACCCAGTCGATAGTGGACTCTTTATTATACGACATCAAAGCTGTATAGAATAACTATTACTATTATAACACAGCCCCTAGGATCATTTGGGTGCTCAAACACCTCCACCACGTTAAAATGGCGGTTCAAGGAGGGTTCAAGAATTACTTTACTATACATACATATAACCCATATGGTTGTATTTCTGCTGAGTCCAGTGTCTATTTAAGTTGACCCGTGGTGTGTCATTAGGAGGCACCAGTGGTTCTGCAAGTTGGTTCAGAGTAGTCGCTTTGGTTCATGGTGTTTCTTGCTGCCAGCCTGATGCAGTAGGTGGTCCAGGGCTTGAGGTCCGTCTCCATGTAAAAATCATCTTCCACCGTCATAACATTACACTTACCTTTGTCAAAACTTGAGTGGCCCGTAAAGAGGAAGGTGAGAAATACTCCTTGCAAATGTCAGAAACTGGATTTCAGAAGATACAGTTGCCCCCTTTTTAAAATCAACCAAAACTTTTCCATGGAAATTGACCATAGTCAGAAGTGTTTATACTTTACTTATTCAGCTTTTTGTATTTTCACCGGAGGAAACTCAGACCACGAGCATTCATCCACTGTCCACTCATATTAACTTAGTCAGAATACTTTTTGTTAGCCAGCATTATTGCATCTTCTGTAAGAAAACTTTCCTGTGTGTCCTGCTTTTGGGGTTCCCCTTTTTGAGAAATGTAGCAATTTGCTTCCAAAAGAACAAAGAAAACCTCTCAACTGTGCTTTGTTTAAAATATTTTGCGCTGAACTGAAACAAGAAAACACCAATGTGACAAGCCCAAAATTATCAGCCTTTTGATAATTAATCATCAATAGTGTAACCTTTTTGATTCACATTTGCAACAACCTCTTATGGTATCTCCTATCTAGGTTGGCACATTTCTATTGAGGGATCTTTGCCTAATCTTCCATGGCAAATTGTTCCACCTCATCCAGTTTGTCTTCAAGCATGGATGTTAACTTTCAGCATTCGCCACACATTCTCAATAGGATTGAGACCTGGGCTCTTAGAGAGCCACTCCAGGACCTTGATCTTGGTTTCTCTCGAAGAGTTTTGGACCAACCTGAATGCATGCTTTGGGTCATTGTCTTGCTGGAAGACCCTTTAGCAAACTGGCAGCAGATTTCTTTACATTATCCTTCAAAATATCCACATTATTTTCTTTCTTCATGGTCCCACGCACCCAAACAAGGTTTCCTGTACCTGAAGCAGCAAAGCAGCCCCACAGCATTTTGCTCCTAGCGCCATGTTTAACGGTGGACACTGTGTTTTTAGGATTGAAAGCCTCTCCATTCCTTCACCCAACAAAAGCAACATCCATGTGCCCAACCAGCTCAGGTTTAGTCTCATCAGACCAAAGGACAGACCCATCCCCATATTTCCAGTGTTCACCAGGCCAACTTCAGTCAGCCTTCAATGTGCCACTGTGTGAATAGTGGAGTTTTTCTTGAATGATAACCTTGAAGCTCACCATGATAAAGAGTCCTCACAACGGTCATCCTTGAAACATCAAGTCCAGAAGAGGCCGGTTCAGCAACAAGCATCTTGACAGAGATCCAGGGATTCTTGTTGACATCTCCAACTATTTTCCTCTCCAAAGTTTTTGAGGTCTTGCACATTCGACTGCGCTCAGGTTTGCTTCTAACAGAATTTGTCTCTTTTGATTTTGTTACTTTTGGGGATGATGAAATGACTTCTTATCAAGAATTTAAGAGCAATCCCTCTCAATCAAGTATTCAAGAGTAAAGCAATGTACAGGATTTGTCAACAATTATAACTTCATAAGACAGTTCATATTATCACCAGTGGATTTCCTCATGTTTTCATTTATTAGCTAGTTGTTATCCTCAACCTGTGGGTGTACACAAACTTATAGATGCTGACAAACACATAAATAAACACTTGACTAAATGATGACTAAATTATAGTGTGTTTTCAACATTTATGAATTTATTAAAGGCTCTAATGTTCTCATATCATTTAAATATTAGTTTTAAATATTCTAGAGCATTCCAGATAATATACCCCCAGATTCATAATCAAACACAGAAGAGAGGGACTATATCTTTGATGGTTAGTACTTCGAAAGAAAAATGGAGCAATAAGTAGACAATGACTTTTAAGGAACAAATCGAGGTACATTGAATAGTCAGAGTTTGGAAGTGGGAGGGAAATGTATGGAGGAACAACAAGTGAGAGATGAAAGAGGAGGGGAAACTACTGATAGGAAGAGTGTGGAGAGCAGCAAGGGGAAGAGAGAGAGAGAGGGAGGGAAACATGACAGATGATGGATAAATATCTCAGAGCTCAGCAGCTCTCTGCTCAGCTCCACAATCTGTGATGATGGTGGAGTCAATGGAAGGAGGGGACCTCTGCATCCCTCCCCTCAACACCACCTGCAGGCCAATGTCTGTTACTCACAAGGCCATGCTCATCAAAACACTGCTGTCCTGCTTCTGTCTGCTCACTGTGATGCTCAACTTGTTGGTTATCATCTCCATCTCTCACTTCAGGCAAAGACACTTTCCTTGAAATATGATGACAACAGTTTGCATGTATTTCATTTATGGATGCATGGATGGAAGCTCTGTTTATTCTATGCTGCTGAAAAGACTGACTCTAGGCTCTAAGGTGTTCATCTCTTCTGCATAGAAGCTATCTGACTGTTTTGAACAAAAGATCCTTGCACTGTCACTGATAAATCAAAATGTCATTTTTTGACAGGTTTTATGTGTAAATGTTTGCCAGGGGCAGATAACTTGATCAGCGTTTACCTAATGACACCCAAAAATGTCAGTAATTCACATATTCTGAGCTGGAAGTGGAATTATCAAGCTTCATTTGACCCGACTGAAATGATATTGTTTTTAACATGTATAAAAGTAAAGCTTTATTTTCCATATTCCATCCATATTATAGTAATAATTACTGTTATTTGAACTCATTTGCACTCAATGTGGGGCTTTAATCACAATCTCCCTCTCCAGGCAGCTCCAGACCCCCACCAATCTCATCCTCCTCTCCCTGGCTGTGTCTGACTTGCTGGTGGGCCTTGCAGTCATGCCAGCCACAATCAACAGCATGCAGTCCTGCCAGTATACTGACAAAATCTCATGTGTTTTGTGGTACCTTCTGGCCTTCATCCTCACCTCTGCCTCTGTTGGAAGCATGGTGCTCATAGCAGTGGACCGCTATGTGGCCATTTGTTACCCTCTGCGTTATTCTTCCATAATAACAACCAGCAGAGTTAAAATCTGTGTATCTCTGTGTTGGGTGTGTTCTGTTATCTACAGTCTTATCATATCGAAGGGTTACTTGTCACATATAGTTTTGTCTAATCCTTGCCATGAAGTATGTACAGTTATAATAGACTACATTTCAGGAGCAGTAGACTTGATTCTCACCTTTTTCGGCCCTGTTATTGTGATCATAGTTCTCTACGTCAGAGTGTTTGTGGTGGCTGTGTCACAGGCTCGTGTCATGAGGTCTCAAATTTCAGCTGCCAAATCAATTACTGTGACTGTTAAGATATCTGAACTGAGAGCTGCTAGAACTCTTGGTATTGTCCTCCTTGTGTTTATAATTTGTCTCTGTCCATACTTCTCTCCTTCTATAACAGGACAGGACATCTCAGGAAATGCAGATTTTTTAGCTCAAATTTGGCTGTTCTGTTGCAACTCCACTTTCAATCCTCTGATCTACGCCTTTTTCTACCCCTGGTTTAGAAAAGCTGTTAAACTCATAGTCAGACTTCAGATCCTGCAGCCAGGCTCTCGTGAGTCCAAGATAATGTAGAGATGAGACGTGTACTGTGCATAAACTGACTTCCTTTCTGAAGGTAAATTCAGCCTAATACAGTCAGTTGTTGAATACAGTGCAGGTACAATGTTATGACATATAAATGGTTTTACTTTGGCAGGACGACAATAAGAAACATATTCAGAAAGCAAATCATCAGAGCTTGAAGCCAGCTTTGCCAATGAAGATGATGGGGTTACATCTCAATGTAGTTAGTTCTGTTCTCAGTGGTCAGAAAATATGATTCTGAAAGTCTTTTCTATGAAACCGTTGTAATATAAAATACCAAATGAACATTTTCAGACCATCGGCCTGGCTCTTCACAAAGAAAACCTTCTTTTGCTTTTCTATTTTTCCTTTTGTGTATTATGTTAAATGATGCTCAAATTAAAATCTTTTGGATACTTTACATGTTTACATGCAGACTCTGTGGTGTCCTTTAATTATCTCAACCAGTACTAATATAATATTGAAGTAAGAGCAAAACATCTAGATACTACATCACCTAACACACACACGGGGGCCACTACTGGCAACAGCTTAGACTGAAAATGGAAATAAGAAACATACATCTGACTTATCTCTTAAGTCGTCTCACTAATTAAACCAAACAGAATAAATAAACAAAAATGACATGTTAAATGCTGGTATAGAAACTCACACTGGTCTTATTACAGAATAAAATGTTTATCCTCAGTGATTCCTTTGACTTGCAGCAGACATATGGTGAACTGCAGGAAACTTTTGTTTTTAAATTAAACTTTTGCGCAAGTAATTTCTCAAGGAAAATTGTCAAACATATGACATTTCCTGAATGTAAACATTTTTCACTTTTGTTTTTACTTATTTGTTCTTTTTGGATTTTGACTCTTTTTTGGATTTTGACTGTTTTCTATATCCCAAATGATCAGTTGAGAAAAGAATCAATTAATAATTAATCTCTAATGAAAACGATGATTCGCTTGCATCCTAGATAGACACGCGCACAAGCAAACTTAGGTGTTTTAATGTTTATTCCTTACTTTCTGGGATCGTTTAAAAAATGAAATGAAATTCAGTTTATTTATATTCAGAGATATTTATATCTCATGACACATTCCGATTAGAGCAGGTCTAGACCAAACTCTTTAATTAGATTGTAACACAGAGAACTTGAATGGCGAGGAACAACTGCCTTTGAGAAGGCAGAAACCTCAGAGCAGACCTCGGCTCAAGATGGGCGGCCATCTGCTTTGACCGGTTGGGTTGAGAGAGAGAGATGGAGCAGGACCGGCGACCCTCCGATCACAAGCTGCTTCTTCAGCCCCGAGGACACCCCCCTTTATATTTTATTTGCTCAGCTTTTTGGATTCCCACTGCAGGAAACTGTTAGCTAGCGTCCTGCTTTTGGGGTTCATCTTTTTTGAGAAACGTAACAATTTGCTTCCAAAAGAACGAAGACAACCTCTTCACTGTGCATGATTAAAATATTTTGCACTGAACTGAAACAAGAAAACACAAAAATGACAAGGCCACAATTATCAGCCTTGATAATTAATCGTCAATAGTGTAACCTTTTTGATTCACAAAAGACAGCATAGAATCAATCTCTGTACAGAGAATCTCTGTACAGAGTATCTGGCTAGCTTTTCCAAAAGAAAACTAAAAGATCCCTAATTTCACTGAAGGAAATGTCATTCTCCCTGAGTAGTAGTAAACATGATGAGCAGCTACCTAATTATACAAGGAAATGTCAGTAGTTCACATCTTGGGTGCTGTCGTGTCCAGATGTTGTGTTCTTACTTCAATATTATATTAGTACTGGTTGAGGTAATTAAAGGCCACCACAGAGTCTACATGTAAACATGTAAAGTATCCAAAAGATTTTAATTTGAGCATCATTTAACATAATACACAAAAGGAAAAATAGAAAAGAAAAGGAAGGTTTTCTTTGTGAAGAGACTTACCAAGTCAGATAACAAAGAGGTATTGATAAGATGAAGAAAAAACATTGCAGTTTCCTGCTGAAATTGTTCAATAAGTGTTACACTAGTTTCAGTGCGGTGATTATCAGCTTAAAACTAGGAACGTTGCTTGTCCTGACAACAAGACTGTGAACGTGGAACAATTAGGCTGAATTTACATTCAGAAAGGAAGTCACTTTATGCACAGTACACGTCTCATCTCTACATTATCTTGGACTCACGAGAGCCTGGCTGCAGGATCTGAAGTCTGACAATGAGTTTAACAGCTTTTCTAAACCAGGGGTAGAAAAAGGCGTAGATCAGAGGATTGAAGGTGGAGTTGCAATAGAACAGCCAAATTTGAGCTAATGAATTCACACCAGTTGTGGTGTCCTGTCCTGTGACAGAAGGAGAGAAGTATGGACAGAGACAAATTATAAACACGAGGAGGACAATACCAAGAGTTCTAGCAGCTCTCAGTTCAGATTTCTTAACAGTCACAGTAATTGATTTGGCAGCTGAAATTTGAGACCTCATGACACGAGCCTGTGACACAGCCACCACAAACACTCTGACGTAGAGAACTATGATCACAATAACAGGGCCGAAAAAGGTGAGAATCAAGTCTACTGCTCCTGAAATGTAGTCTATTATAATTGTACATACTTCATGGCAAGGATTAGACAAAACTATTTGTGACAAGTTACCCTTCAATATGATAAGGCTGTAGACAACAGAACACATCCAACACAGACACACACACATTTTAACTCTACTGGTTGTTATTATGGAAGAATAACTCAGAGGGTAACAAATGGCCACATAGCGGTCCACTGCTATGAGCACCATGCTCCCAACAGAGGCAGAGGTGAGGATGTAGGCCAGAAGGTACAACAACACACATGAGATTTTGTCAATATACTGGCAGGACTGCATGCTGTTGATTGCTCCTGGCATTGATGCAAGGCCCACCAGGAAGTCAGACACAGCCAGGGAGAGGAGGATGAGATTGGTGGGGGTCTGGAGCTGCCTGGAGAGGGAGATTGTGATTAAAGCCCCACATTGAGTGCAAATGAGTTCAAATAACAGTAATTATTACTATAATATGGATGGAATATGGAAAATAAAGCTTTACTTTTATACATGTTAAAAACAATATCATTTCAGTCGGGTCAAATGAAGCTTGATAATTCCACTTCCAGCTCAGAATATGTGAATTACTGACATTTTTGGGTGTCATTAGGTAAACGCTGATCATGTTATCTGCCCCTGGCAAACATTTACACATAAAACCTGTCAAAAAATGACATTTTGATTTATCAGTGACAGTGCAAGGATCTTTTGTTCAAAACAGTCAGATAGCTTCTATGCAGAAGAGATGAACACCTTAGAGCCTAGAGTCAGTCTTTCCAACAGCATAGAATAAACAGAGCTTCCATCCATGCATCCATAAATGAAATACATGCAAACTGTTGTCATCATATTTCAAGGAAAGTGTCTTTGCCTGAAGTGGGAGATGGAGATGATAACCAACAAGTTGAGCATCACAGTGAGCAGACAGAAGCAGGACAGCAGTGTTTTGATGAACATGGCCTTGTGAGTAACAGACATTGGCCTGCAGGTGGTGTTGAGGGGGGGGATGCAGAGGTCCCCTCCTTCCAGTGACTCCACCATCATCACAGACTGTGGAGCTGAGCAGAGAGCTGCTGAGCTCTGAGATATTTATCCGTCAGTTATCAGTTAGTCAGTCAATTTATCAGTCAATTGTTTCCCCTCCTCTTTCTTCCTTCATTTGTTGTTCCTCCATACATTTCCCTCCCACTTCCGAACTCCTACTATCCAGTGTGCCTCGATTTCCTCTTTCCTCTCGACTTTGTGTCCTTTTTGTTCCAGGTTTGGTGATTTATCCAGAATCTGGGAACACAGCATTTTGCAAGTCATGTTGGTCTTGACTACCGTACTTTAAATGTAATAATAAAATGATGTGACAACCTAAAATAAAATTTCATTCAACATCAATGTGCAGGTATGGAGGCAAAATTTAGACTGATCAAAACAAACTTTGAACACACAGCTACAATACAATCCCTCCAATATTCAATCACTCAATCCACTGACTATGTTTAATGTAAAAGGAGAGTAAATATTAGACACAGATTCTGCATGAATTAAGTAATTAGGACAGGACTCTGTGTGGGCCAGTCAAGTTCTTCCACACCAAACTCATCCAACCATGTCTTTATGGAGCTTTGCTTTGTGCACTGGGGCACAGTCATGCTGGAATAGAAAAGGGCCTTCAACAAACTGATAGAATAGAATAGAATAGTCTTTATTGTCATTGTACGTGGTACAACAAAATTTCACAGGTTAAGGAACTGTAAACATTGTTAAGGCACTGTAAACATTAAGAGGCAGGAGGAGGTAGATTGTGGTTGTTGTTGTTCAAGGACTGTTGGGGTTATAGGTTATAGGAGACCGTATGTGTGTGAATGTATATGTGTGCGTCCATGGGTATTGGCAGTCCGTAGGAGACGCAGGAAGTGTAGCCGCTGAGCCTTCTTAAGCAGGGCTTTAATGTTGTAGGTCCAGGAGTGGTCTGCAGAGATCAGGGTGCCCAGGAACCTGAAGGTGGTGACAGTTTGCACCCATTCTACATTTATGAGGAGAGGGGCGTGGTACAGTCTGCAGTCCCTGAAGTCCGTAATAAGTTCCTTTGTCTTATGAACATTCAGGGTCAGGTTGTTTTCTGAGCACCAGAGTGACAGTTTCTCTATCTCACCCCTGTATGCTGCCTCGTCCTCATCGCAGATGAGTCCAACCACAGTGGTGTCATCAACATATTTGATGATATGGTTGGGTGGGTGAGTTGGAGAGCAGTCATAGGTGTACAGGGCGTACAGTAGAGGGCTCCAGAAGGTTTTTTATTCCTTTCTTTTATAAGTGCAGGTGGGGAGGGGGATCTGTAGCTGCAGGAGTTTGTTGAAGAGGAGGCCCGGGATGATAGTGTTGAACACTGAGCTGCAGTCCACGAAGAGCATCCTCACATAGCTCTTCTTGTTCTCCAGGTGGCTCAGCGCTGTGTGAAGCGTTAGGGCGATGGTGTCCTCTGTGGATGGGTTTGCTCTGTATGCAAACTGGTGTGCTCCAAGCACTCCATGCATTTCATGATTACAGACGTCAGGGCTATGGATCTGTAATCATTGAGACTGACGATGGCAGGTGTTTTTGGGAATGGGGACGATGGTGAAGGCCTTCAGATATGTGGGGACGGCGGCATGTACCAGGGAGAGGTTGAAGAGCTTGGTGAGGGTACCCTGCCAGTTGGTCTGCACATCCTTTGATCACCATCCCCGGGATCCTGGGGTTCACTGCTCTCAGGTTTTTCCTCACCTTGTGCTCATTGAGGTATCCCTCAATTTTCCTCTTGTAGGAATCCTTAGCCTGTTTTATGTCCCTCCTCAGGTCAGCTCTGGCTGTCCTGTAGAGAGCTCTGTCTCCCGTCCTGAAAGCCGAGTTACAAGCTCTGATCAGGGTCTGGACTTCCTTAGTCATCCAGGACTTCCTATTTGCCACAAAATCGAAAGCATAGCATTGTCCAAAATGTCTTGGCATGCTGAACCATTAAGATTTCCCTTGACTGGAAGTAAGCGGCTGAGACCAACCCATGCAAAACAGCCCCATAAAGACATCTGTCTGTATACTTTTGTCTATATAGTGTATACAGTGCATGTGTAGATGTGAGATGTTGTACTAATCCTCATATGCATGCATTGCTGTTTTTACTACATTTATTTGCATTTGTTTCAAATTTGTCATTACCCAAATCTAAAAAATCAAAAATTGTCTGACTCTTCAACACGTTCTGGTTTTAAAATGAGGCCCAACTCAATCTGTAACTGAATCATCCTGTCATATTGTGATAGGCATTAGAATTGATTAAGGCAGCTAAGGCAAGTGAAAAATATCTGTTTTTTTAAATTTGGGCAAACTGACTCTTTAACCAAGCAGCTCTAGTTAAAGGCCCCCCACACACTCATCAATAAATAAATAAATGTCTAACTATTAATCATTGAAAACTTCTCTATGTTGTTTTGTAGATATGACACCTGTATGCTGGGCACTGCTCACATAAAACACTAAAATCTTTGCAACCACTTTTATTATAAATGAAACTACAGCAGATACAGTTCTTCTTTATATATTTATGTTACACATCAGAGTTCAGTTTCGAATGCAATCTAACTTAAAAACACAGAAACAAACTTGGAAAAACTAAACTGAATTCAGCTAGCAGTCGACAAGAGTTCATTATGTGTGGACTGTAAGTCACGAACTTCACTTGTTTTGATTCATGTTTTTGTCCTTGTCACCAAAGTTTGGAACAAGTGGATGAAATGCTAAACAGCCCCAGCTGTCTGGGGGATACAACCCTCCCTCACAGTCTCCAACTGTTACATCATGTTGATGAGGGGAACAGCAAAATGTGTTTCTGTTAAGAGATGTTTTCTTAACACCTTTGATTGGAGGCACACCGCTGTGGTTTGAGGCATCATTATTTATCAAGGTGTGAACTGGCTGCCATGCAATGTGGCCCAATATTTGAAGTATGTGGGGAATATCAATTTTTAATATCAATTCTAGAAAGAAAACAAAGATATATAAATAGCTGCTTATGCTCTTTTATTTTATGTGAGGCAAAATGCTTATTAAACATGTAGAATTATGAAAATCCTTTATTTTATGACAATACAGCAAACAGAATATTTTGAATACAGTCTGTGTTGGCTTTCAGTCCATGGGCTACTAACTATTAACTACCCCTGCACAAGACAATTAATCAATTAATCATTGTAACCCTAGTCTCCACCACATACTCCAGCACCTAGACCAGCTGAGCTCCTATGTCAGGGTCCTGTTCGTGGATTATAGCTTGGCCTTCAACACCATCCTCCCAGACCGTCTGCACAAGCTGCAGCTACCCCTGTCCCATATGTGAGTGGATTATGGACTTTCTCTACCAACAGGAAGCAACAAGTGCAGGTTCACAGCCACCTGTCAGATTACGTAATCTGTGGTGATGGTGGAGTCACTGGAAGGAGGGGACCTCTGCATCCCTCCCCTCAACACCACCTGCAGGCCAATATCTGTTACTCACAAGGCCATGCTCATCAAAACACTGCTGTCCTGCTTCTGTCTGCTCACTGTGATGCTCAACTTGTTGGTTATCATCTCCATCTCCCACTTCAGGCACAGATACTTTCCTTGAAATATGATAACTAACAGTTTCCATGTGCTTAATTAAATAAAATCTATTGTCCTGTCAGTATATTGACAAAATCTCATGTGTTTTGTCGTACCTTCTGGCCTTCATCCTCACCTCTGCCTCTGTTGGGAGCATGGTGCTCATAGCAGTGGACCGCTATGTGGCCATTTGTTACCCTCTGCGTTAGCCTTCCATAGTAACAACCGGTAGAATTAAAATGCGTGTATCTCTGTGTTGGGTGTGTGTGGATGTTATCATACTGAAGGGTAACTGTCACTTCTTTTTTTTTTTTGTTCAACATTATTTTTAATGAACTTTTATATATATATTTCATTTATACAGATAGACAACAAACAAAACAATAACATCCATAAAACAAGCAGTTACTTTCCACAAGACATTTCACATACACATTTAAAACAAATTAAATAAACTAAATAAAACACAAACACTGAACGACACACGTCAACACAGCAGTTTGAGAATCTCTATTAAAGGTTTCCACACATTCTCAAACTCTGCAGTCTTTCCCCTGGTTATATAAGTCAGTCTTTCCAATACAATACAAGATGCCATCTCCTTTTTCCGCACACGTATCGAGGGCACATCCATTTTTTTCCAAAACAGAGCGATCATCCTCCTTGCCTGCAGGAGTCCGAAGTCAGTTAAAGTTGACTTTTTAGGATTGACGATAAAGTTTTTTGGAAATATACCGAGTATACATATTTTTGCTTGGTGAGGTACCTTCACTCCAACAGTCTCAGATAAAGTCCAAACAACTTTGTTACAATATTTTTCTACTTTTGGGCAATCCCATACACAGTGGTACAGAGTACCCTTTTCTTCCATGCACTTAATGCACATGTCTGGCACATCAGGGGATCATCGGTTTAACTTAACCAGAGTAATGTATGTTCTCATCAACCATTTGTATTGTAATTATTTCATTCTAGTACTGATAGATTGTCCTTGGGCTCTAAAACATTTCTCTTCCCAATCAGCCTTTTGTATGTCTTCCTGACTATTACGGTAGTTCCTAAGGTGGTTGGCACATTTCTATTGAGGGATCTTTGCCTACTCTTCCATGGCAATTTGCTCCAGCTCATCCAGTTCGTGAAGTTTTCAAGCATGGATGTTAACTTTCAGCATTCGCCACACATTCTCAATAGGATCGAGATCTGGGCTCTGAGAGGCCCACTCCAGGACCTTGATCTTGGTTTCTCTTGAAGAGTTTTTGGACCAACCTGAATGCATGCTTTGGGTCATTGTTTTGACATCTCTAACTATTTTCCTCTCCAAAATGTTTCAAGCCTTGCACATTCGACTACGCTCAGGTTTGCTTCTAACAGAATTTGTCTCTTTTGATTTTGTTACTTTTGGGGATGATGAAATAACTTCTTATCAAGAATTTAATAGCAATCCCTCTCAATCAAGTATTCAAGAGTAAAGCAATGTACAGGATTTGTCAACAATTACAACTTCATAAGACAGTTCATATTATCACCAGTGGGTTTCCTCATGTTTTCATTTATTAGCTGGTTGTTATCCTCAACCTGTGGGTGTACACAAACTTATAGATGTTGACAAACACATAAATAAACACTTATATCTGCTTATGACTAAATTATAGTGTGTTTTCAACATTTATGAATTTATTAAAGGTTCTAAGGTTCTCATATCATTTATATATTAATTTTAAATATTCTAGAGCATTCCAGATAATATACCCCCAGATTCATAATAAATCACGGAACAGAAAGACTACTTCTCTGATGGTTAGTATTTTGAAAGAAAAATGGAGCAATAAGTAGACAATGACGTTTAAGGAACAAATCGAGGCACACTGAATAGTCAGAGTTTGGAAGTGGGAGGGAAATGTATGGAGGAACAACAAGTGAGAGATGAAAGAGGAGGGGAAACAACTGATAGGAAGAGTGTGGAGAGCAGCAAGGGGAAGAGAGAGAGAGAGGGAGGGAAACATGACAGATGATGGACAAATATCTCAGACCTCAGCAGCTCTCTGCTCAGCTCCACAATCTGTGATGATGGTGGAGTCAATGGAAGGAGGGGACCTCTGCATCCCTCCCCTCAACACCACCTGCACGCCAATGTCTGTTACTCACAAGGCCATTCTCATCAAAACACTGCTGTCCTGCATCTGTCTGCTCACTGTGATGCTCAACTTGTTGGTTATCATCTCCATCTCCCACTTCAGGCACAAACACTTTCATTGAAATATAATGACTTAACAGTTTGCGTGTATCTAATTTATGGATGCATGGATGGAAACTTTGTTTATTCTATTCTGTCAAAAAGACAGGCATATTGGAATTATCAAGCTTCAGTTGGCCTGAAGACAGAGCTTGTTTGTGTGTTTGTTTGTTTGTTCTTTTTGTATTAAACAAAAATCTGACTCTCCATTTCCATCAGTATTTTAACAATAATTACAGAAATATGAAATCATTTGCACTCAGTATGGGACATTTATCACAATGTTTATGCTGTTAAAAAGTCTGATTTAGATGTTTGCTTTCAATCCACGCAAGCTTTCTGACTGTTTTTAATGAAAAAAGAAATCACCAAAGATCTCAGTACCTTCACTTGCAAATGAAAATGTCATTTGCTTTGCACTGAATATGAGGCTTTAATCACAATCTCCCTCTCCAGGCAGCTTCAAACCCCCACCAATCTCATCCTCCTCTCCCTGGCTGTGTCTGACTTCCTGGTGGGCCTTGCAGTCATGCCAGCAGCAATCAACAGCGTGCAGTCCTGCCAGTATATTGACAAAATCTCATGTGTTTTGTGGTACCTTCTGGCCTTCATCCTCACCTCTGCCTCTGTTGGGAGCATGGTGCTCATAGCAGTGGACCGCTATGTGGCCATTTGTTACCCTCTGCATTATTTCTCCACGATAACATTCAGCCGAGTTAAAATCTGTGTATCTCTGTGTTGGATGTGTTCTGTTATCTACAACCTTGTCGTATTGAAGGGTAACTTGTCACAAATAGTTTTGTCTAATCCTTGTCATGAAGTATGTACAATTATAATAGACTACATTTCAGGAGCAGTAGACTTGATTCTCACCTTTTTCGGCCCTGTTATTGTGATCATAGTTCTCTACGTCAGAGTGTTTGTGGTGGCTGTGTCACAGGCTCGTGTCATGAGGTCTCAAATTTCAGCTGCCAAATCAAATACTGTGACTGTTAAGAAATCTGAACTGAGAGCTGCTAGAACTCTTGGTGTTGTCCTCCTTGTGTTTATAATTTGTCTCTGTCCATACTTCTCTCCTTCTATAACAGGACAGGACACCACAACTGATGGGAATTCATTAGCTCAAATTTGGCTGTTCTATTGCAACTCCACTTTCAATCCTCTGATCTACGCCTTTTTCTACCCCTGGTTTAGAAAATCTGTTAAACTCATTGTCAGACTTCAGATCCTGCAGCCAGGCTCTCGTGAGTCCAAGATAATGTAGAGATGAGACGTGTACTGTGCATAAAGTGACTTCCTTTCTGAATGTAAATTCAGCCTAATTGTTGCTACAGTCAGTTGTTGAACACAGTGAAGGTACAATGTTATGACATATAAATGGTTTTACTTTGGCAGGATGACAATAAGAAACATATTCAGAAAGCAAATCATCACAGTTTGAAGCCAGCTTTGCCAATGAGGATGATGAGGTCACATCTCATTATAGTTAGTTCTGTTCTCAGTGGTCAGCAAATATGATTCTGAAAATCTTTTCTGTGACACTGTTGTAATATACAATACAAAATGTACATTTTCGGCCTGGCTCTTCACAAAGAAAACCTTCCTTTGTTGCGTCCCCAGACGAATAACAGTAACACACAGTGTGTTGTTTCCTTTTTTGTACTGTTGTACTGTGATTTGCGATGTGACCTAAACTGGTGAAATTAAGTTTTTCTGGACTGCAGAGAACCTGAAATCTTTCACTGATGACTTTTGGTCCATAAATGGCACTGGGGGCTGCCTTGTATTTATTTGAAAACATTTTTCCTTTTGTAAATGATGCTCAAATTAAAATCTTTTGGATACTTTACATGCTTACATGTAGACTCTGTGGTGGGCTTTTACTGCCTCAACTACTGCTAATATAATATTAATGTAAGAACAAAACATCTAGATACTACATCACCTAACACCCACACGGTACTTGTCTGACTGCATTTGCCAAGTGTGGAGTTTGGTGGAGAGTTATTATGGTGTGGGGTTGATTTTCAGGAGCTGAGCATGGGCCCTTAGTTCCAGTGAAAGGAACTCTGAATTCTTCAGCATACCAAGAAATTTTGGACAATTTCATGCTCCCAACTTTGTGGGAACAGTTTAGGGATGGCCCCTTCCTGTTCCAACTTGACTGTGCCCCAGTGCACAAAGCAAGGTCCATAAAGACATGGATGAGCGAGTTTGGTGTGGAAGAACTTGACTGACCTCCACGGAGTCCTGACCTCAACCTGATAGAACACCTTTGGGATGAATTAGAGCGAAGACTGTGAGCCAGGTCTTCTCGTCCAACATCAGTGTCTGACCTCACAAACAGCCTTCCCAGAAGAGTTGAAGATGTTACAGCTGCAGAGGGTGGGCTGACGTCATATTAAACCCTATGGATTAAGAATGGGATGTCACTTAAGTTCATATGTGTGTAAAGGCAGATGACAGAATACTTTTATACAATATGGTGTATCTCTTAAGTTGTCCCACTAACTAAACCAAACAGAAATTTATAAAAAAAAAAATTAAAAAAAAAATGACATGTTAAATGCTGATATTGAAACTCACACTGGTCTTACTAGAAAATAAAATGTTTATCCTGAGTGATTCCGTTGACTTGCAGCAGATGGGCGACTCAATTTCTTTTCTCAATTTCTCAGGCTCTGTCCCCCCTACTGAGGTGACATTCCATGTTCCCATAGCCAGAGTTTTTGTACAAGGTGTGGGTCGCCAAGGCACCCGCCAGCAGCTGTCGCCCAAACCACATTGCACCGGCCCCTTCTGAACTCTCCTGCGGGTGGTGGACCTATGAGAGGGCAGACCCACATTGCCTATTCTGGCTGTGCCGGGTCCCGTGTACAGAGATCCAGCCACCAGGCGCTCGTCTGTGAACCCCAACCCCAGGCCTGGCTCCAGGGTGGGCCAAGGTAACGCCAAGGTAGCAATGTGCGACGTACACATCCTTGTTGTTATGTTATTCATTAGAGGCCTCTGAACTACTCTTCATCAGACCTGTCACCGAGGACCTGTTTACCTTGGGAGACCCTACCGGAGGCATTAAACCCCCAACAACATAGCCTCTAGGATCATTCAGGCGCTCAAATCCCTCCACCACGTTAAGGTGGTGGTTCAAGAATTGCTTTACTATACATACATATAACCCATATGGAGTCCAGTGTCTATTTAAGTTGACCAGTGGTTCTGCATGTTGGTTCAGAGTAGACCCTTTGGTTCATGGTGTTTCTTGCTGCCAGCATGGACCAGCCAGTAGGTGATCCAGGGCTTGAGATCCATCTCCATGTAAAAATCATCTTCCACCATCATCACTCCTGGTAGCTGACTGGACTGCTGCTCTTGCTGTTCCTCCTCAGTCACGAGCGTGTACTCAGTCGCATCCTTCACTGTGGTCCACTTCACATACAATGAAAGTCCACTTGCTGTTACAGTCTGCACTGTCGGGATTTCGAGACCTGGGAGACAGACACAGAGAGAGATGGGTTAGAAAGTAACAGCTGTTTTATACTGCATGCCTACATCTCTAACTCATACTAGTTCATTTAATAACATTACACTTATCTTTGTCAAGACTTGAGTGGCCCGTAAAGAGGAAGGTGAGAAATACTCCTTACAAATGTCAGAAACTAGATTTCAGAAGATACAGTTGCCCCCTTTTTAAAATCAACCAAAACTCTTAACTTTTCCATGGAAATTGACCATAGTCAGAAGTGTTTATACTTTACTTATTCAGCTTTTTGTATTTTCACCGGAGGAAACTCAGACCACGAGCATTCATCCACTGTCCACTCGTATTAACTTAGTCAGAATACTTTTTGTTAGCCAGCATTATTGCATCTTCTGTAAGAAAACGTTCCTATGTTCAGTAAACACTGGTGTTTTACCCACTCCTGATTCCTGTGCGTCCTGCTTTGGGGGTTCCCCTTTTTGAGAAATGTAGCAATTTGCTTCCAAAAGAACAAAGAAAACCTCTCCACTGTGCTTGGTTAAAATATTTTGTGCTGAACTGAAACAAGAAAACACCAATGTGACAAGCCCAAAATTATCAGCCTTTTGATAATTAATCATCAATAGTGTAACCTTTTTGATTCACATTTGCAACAACCTCTTATGGTATCTCCTATCTAGGTTGGCACATTTCTATTGAGGGATCTTTGCCTACTCTTCCATGGCAAATTGTTCCACCTCATCCAGTTTGTTTTCAAGCATGGATGTTAACTTTCAGCAGAATTTCTTAATATCCAACATTTCCATGAACATACTGATTGGAGGCATAAACTCTATTAAAAAAAAAAATAATAATTTGCCCTTGGTCATTGAAATTTGAAAGGTGACTGAAAGGGAATTAAAATTTTATTTAAGGTTCTCATATCATTTAAATATTAATTTTAAATATTCTAGAGCATTCCAGATAATATACCCCCAGATTCATAATAAAACACAGAACAGAAGGACTATTTCTCTGATGGTTAGTATTTCGAAAGAAAAATGAAGCAATAAGTAAACAATGACGTTTAAGGAACAAATCGAGGCACATTGAATAACAAGAGTTTGGAAGTGGGAGGGAAATGTATGGAGGAACAACAAGTGAGAGAAGAAAGAGGAGGGGAAACAACTGATAGGAAGAGTGTGGAGAGCAGCAGGGGGAAGAGAGAGAGAGAGGGAGGGAAACATGACAGATGATGGATAAATATCTCTGAGCTCAGCAGCTCTCTGCTCAGCTCCACAATCTGTGATGATGGTGGAGTCACTGGAAGGAGGGGACCTCTGCATCCCTCCCCTCAACACCACCTGCACGCCAATGTCTGTTACTTACAAGACCCTCAAAACACTGCTGTCCTGCATCTGTCTGCTCACTGTGATGCTTAACTTGTTGGTTATCATCTCCATCTCCCACTTCAGGCACAAACACTTTCATTGAAATATGATAAGTAACAGTTTGTATGTGCTTAATTTATGGATGCATGGATGGAAGTTTTGTTTATTCTATTCTGTCAAAAAGACTTTGTTTATTCTATGCTGTCAAAAAGACTTTGTTTATTCTATGCTGTCAAAAAGACTTTGTTTATTCTATGCTGTCAAAAAGACAGGCATATTGGAACTATCAAGCTTCAGTTGGCCTGAAGATAGAGCTTGTGTTTTTTGTATCTGACCATTTTATCCAAAAGAGTAGTAAACATGATGAGCAGCTACCTAATTATACAAGAAAAAAAAGAAAAAGAAAAAAAAACAGTAGTTCACATATTCTGAACTGGAAATAGAAATATCAAGCTTCATTTGGCTTGCATGATATGCAGAGTTTGTGTGTTTGTTTGTTTGTTTTATTGCATAAAAGTAAAATCTGACTCTTCATTTCCATCAGTATTTTAACAATAATTATTGCAATCTAAAAGCATTAACACTGAATATGAGGCCCTAATCACAATGTCTGATTTAGGTGTTTGCTCTCCCTCCATGCAAGCTTTCTGACTGCTTTAAAAAACAAAACAAATCACCAAAGATCTCAGTACTTTCACTTGCAAATGAAAATGTCATTTGCTTTACACTGAATATGAGGCTTTAATCACAATCTCCCTCTCCAGGCAGCTTCAAACCCCCACCAATCTCATCCTCCTCTCCCTGGCTGTGTCTGACTTCCTGGTGGGCCTTGCAGTCATGCCAGTAGCAATCAACAGTGTGCAGTCCTGCCAGAATATTGACAAAATCTCATGTGTTTTGTGGTACCTTCTGGCCTACATCCTCACCTCTGCCTCTGTTGGGAGCATGGTGCTCATAGCAGTGGACCGCTATGTGGCCATTTGTTACCCTCTGAGTTATTCATCCATGATAACTTTCAGCCGAGTTAAAATGTGTATATCTCTGTGTTGGGTGTGTTCTGTTATGTACAGTCTTATCATATTGAAGGGTTACTTGTCACAAATAGTTTTGTCTAATCCTTGCCATGAAGTATGTACAATTATAATAGACCACATTTCAGGAGCAGTAGACTTGATTCTCACCTTTTTCGGCCCTGTTATTGTGATCATAGTTCTCTACGTCAGAGTGTTTGTGGTGGCTGTGTCACAGGCTCGTGTCATGAGGTCTCAAATTTCAGCTGTCAAATCAAATACTGTGACTGTTAAGAAATCTGAACTGAGAGCTGCTAGAACTCTTGGTATTGTCCTCCTTGTGTTTATAATTTGTCTCTGTCCATACTTCTTTCCTTCTATAACAGGACAGGACATCTCAGTAAATGCAGATGCTTTCGCTCAAATATTTCTGTTCTATTGCAACTCCACTTTCAATCCTCTGATCTACGCCTTTTTCTACCCCTGGTTTAGAAAATCTGTTAAACTCATTGTCAGACTTCAGATCCTGCAGCCAGGCTCTCGTGAGTCCAAGATAATGTAGAGATGAGACGTGTAGTGTGCATTAAGTGACTTCCTTTCTGAAGGTAAATTCAGCCTAATTGTTGCTACAGTCAGTTGTTGAACACAGTGAAGGTACAATGTTATGACATATAAATGTTTTTACTTTGGCAGGATGACAATAAGAAACATATTCAGAAAGCAAATCATCACAGTTTGAAGCCAGCTTTGCCAATGAGGATGATGAGGTTGCATCTCACTATAGTTAGTTCTGTTCTCAGTGGTCAGCAAATATGATTCTGAAAATCTTTTCTGTGACACTGTTGTAATATACAATACAAAATGTTCATTTTCAGACCATCGGCTTGGCTCTTCACAAAGGAAACCTTCCTTTGTTGTGTCCCCAGACTAATAACAGTATGTACTGTTATTACCTTTGTAATAACAGTACATACTTTGTTTTACTGTGATTTGATCAGCTAAGATATAACCTAAACTGGTGAAATTAAGTTTTTTCTGGACTGCAGAGAACCTGAAAACTTTCACTGTTGACTTTTGGCCCATAAATGGCACTGGGGGCTTTCTTGTATATATTTGAAAACATTTTTCCTTTTTTATATTATGTTAAATGATGCTCAAATTAAAATCTTTTGGATTTTGGACAAAACATCTAGATACTACATCACCTAATACCCACACGGGGGCCACTACTGGTAACAGCTTAGACTGAAAATGGAAATAAGAAACATACATCTGACTTATCTCTTAAGTCGTCTCACTAATTAAACCAAACAGAATAAAGAAAACTTGTTTAATGCTGGTATTGAAACCATCTTATCCTCAATGATTCCTTTGACTTGCAGCAGACATGTTGAGTTATAGGAAACAAGTTTTAAAATTGTTTTTTGCTCAAGTAATTTCTCAAGGCATGTTTATTTCCTGAATGTAAGTATTTTTCACTTTTGGATTAATTAATATTTTTGATTCTATTTGGATTTTTTTTGACTCTTTCTTGTTATGTTTTATACACCAAATGACCAAATGAGAAAATAATTAAGAAGTAATTTATCATTTCCTAATGAAAATGATGATTAGCTTCAATCCTGGATAGACACGCACGCAGGCAAGCTTGGGGTGTTTTAATATTTATTCCTTACTTTCTGGGATCATTGAAAAAAGATCTGTCAGTGTTCACAAAATGAGAAGGCACATAGTAAGTACATCATAAAGAAAATATACTGCATGGTTTTAAAAATATTGCTTGATAAATTATCACTTTATTTGTTTTACACTACATTTTAGTGAGCAATCATCCAGAGAGTCTAAAAACATACCTCAAAAATAAAACCATTTTTGATAAATATAATTCTTGCAACACTTGTCAGACAGCTATAATGCCACATGCCACTATGATACCAGCCACAGTTATGAAAATGTGCTATTCCTAACAAAGACTCATAAGCGTTCATATCTAAATTTCTCTTCAGGTTTGAACATAATTTATTTGTGACATGTAAGATGTTCCCCAAGGAGAGGAATGTTGTTAAAGCTTTGTTGTTAGAATTACTTTACTATACATACATATAACTCATATGGTTGTATTTCTGCTGAGTCCAGTGTCTATTTAAGTTGACCCGTGGTGTGTCATTAGGAGGCACCAGTGGTTCTGCAAGTTGGTTCAGAGTAGTCGCTTTGGTTCATGGTGTTTCTTGCTGCCAGCCTGATGCAGTAGGTGGTCCAGGGCTTGAGGTCCGTCTCCATGTAAAAATCATCTTCCACCGTCGTCACTCTTGGTAGCTGACTGGACTGCTGCTCTTTTTGTTCCTCCTCAATCACGAGCGTGTACTCGGTCGCATCCTTCACTGTGGTCCACTTCACATACAATGAAAGTCCACTTGCTGTTACAGTCTGCACTTTTGGGATTTCAAGACCTGGGAGACAGACACAGAGAGAAATGGGTTAGAAAGTAACGGCTGTTTTATACTAGATGCCTACATCTCCAACTCATACTATCGTTCATTCATTTAATAACATTACACTTACCTTTGTCTAAACGGGAAAAGACTTGAGTGGCGCGTAAATCTCTTCTTCGGCGAGCTCCTACTGGACCTGAGGAAGGCGAGAAATGCTCATTACAAATGTCAGAAACTGGATTTTAAAATGGCAACATGGAGTCAAATGAAACAGAACATTGGTTTATATTTTAGTTTTTAAATAGACTATGTTTTCACAGGTTTCTGCCTGTGTTTTGAGAAGGACGCATGGAAGCACCCTTATGTACTCAGAGACCATTAAGGAAGTGGATGTAAGAATAGAAATGAGTGAAATTACAAGATGTTGGCCGACAGATGTTTTCACACTGTGCCTGACCTGTAATGTCTCCATTAGGGATGCTCTCTCCCTCCGCATTGCTGGCTGTCACTTCAGTGGCACCAGGATCGAAGTTGGTCACTGAGCAGAAGAGTTCGGTGGTGTTGCAAAGCTCGACGCGAATTGCCCCCGACACATTGTAGACGGTGTACCTGGTGGCAAACACTGATTCCTCCCAGGAAAGGACAGCAGACTCTCTATTGCCAGTGTATTTCACCATCTGTGGAGCACACGGGACTGGGAAAGAAATATGTGGAAATGCTGTTAACAGAAGGACTCGGGGATGTTATATGTACTGTGAGAGTATAACACACTATAATGAAGCTGTAAGCAGAAATCAGGAGATCTCTACGTGTTAAGTGATGCACAGAATTTGTCAACAGTTCTAACTTTATATGACAGTTCATGTTATCACAACAGGGTTTTTGCATATTTTTTATTCATCAGCTGATTCTGTTTTGTCCATCTAAATCCTGACAAAAAGGGAGTCCCCCTGTTAATATATAAATATCACCACTGAGTGCAGTGTCACGTTACCTGTGACTCCAGTAAAGACAGTGGACGGCTCGCTGACGCCGGCTGAGTTTCTGGCGCGCACGGTGAGGTTATAAGCTGTGCTGCAGGGCATTGGTAGCTCAAAGAAAGTCATGGGCAGCCAGTAAGAAGACACCTGCATTTGAGTCTGTGGGTTGTTTTGGATTCGACCGGTTATCTCAACAAGGTACTCAACACCAGGACAACTGACATTGTCCCATGACGTCATGGCCCAGTGAGCTTGGCTTATCCTCTGCATTCGAACGTTCAAAGTAGTTGGAGCACATGGAGCTGTGGAGGAAAGGGATTGGGAAGTATTTTACCTGTGGAATTAACTCACTTACATTTTCCTCTCGTTCTTCAGGTGTAGCATAAGACCATACCACTTGGGACAACACATTTTCAAAGAACAAAATCACTTTCCAACTGACCTTATTGGTAGGATATACTGATTTCTAAAATATTATGACCTCTAAATTATGACAGGTAAGTAACAACCAATTGTAGTCTTTTTCAGGTATAATATTGACCTGATTATTGTATTATACCTGAGAAAGACTATGAAATATTCTTAATATCTACATACAACCTTTGAATATGAATGTGATGAATACTGAATACTGAGGTCTGAATACTTGAGGTCTGAAGCCCTAAATATGTTCAGTAAAATAAACAGAATTCCTGGAGGTGTGTAGGACTTGAAATAAAACCAAACCTGCTGAATAAACTAACTGGAGCACTATTACCTGTGAGCTGCAATAGTTTCATATTTACCTGCGCCCACCTGCAGAGGTGCACTAAATGAGCTGTTGCAGACGCCGTCAGAGGCTTCAACAGAGAAATTGTAAATGTCACCACACTCCAGGCCTTCGATGGTGCAGGAGGCGACTGTGCTGTCGCAGTAGAGTGCATTTCCAGCCGTAGACTGGGCGTAACCAAAATACTCCACGGCGCCCTCGCTGGCAATCCAAGACAGGATAGCAGTGTTGGTCTCGCAATCAATATCCACTGCGAGACCAGAGGGCTCACAGGGCACTGGAGGACAGACAGAAAAGACCTCCTGTCAGAGATTCAGAAAGGAAGCTGGCCTGCAGTTTCTACAGTTTTAATGTTAACGTGCTACCAAACAACAAAAGACATTCTATATACTAATAATACCTAATCAACAGCAGTGACTAGTTAATTATTAAATACAGTACACTCCACTATAGAAAGCAGCAGCAAGACAGCTTGCATTATGATTATTATTGATTAGTAAAGTGACACAATAAGAACAGCTGATTATTAATGAATTGGAACATGGAAAGAAAGATGATTTTGTGTCATGATGGCTGATGTCTTTGCTTGAATTCCCTGATGTGCGTTTTTATACAGCATTTTAGAATTACAGTATGATTAATCGAGCATCACAACTAATCGATTAAACATATTGAGCACTGGGTTTATCATCTGCAATCTGAAATCTGGACTCCAGTACACTTGATAAACAGATTACACCAATTGTTTGATGATTTTGTGGATCATATTGATAAAACAAACTAAACTACAAGGTCTTATTATGTCTCTACCGGTCCTAAAGGTAGAAGTGCTGGGCTGGCTGGTGCAGTTGTCCCCAATGGCGGTGAGGTTTAAACTGTACGGCTGTCCGCAATGCAGATCAGCCAGGCTGCAGTTGTTCACTGAGGTGCTGCACATTGAAACATGTCCATCCCTTCCTGTAGCGGTCAATACGTAGGATGTAGCCACATGGGAGTGTCCCCACGTCACTGTGACTCCATTCTGCTCACATGACGGTGCCACTGTCACATTGTCTGGGACACAGGGCGCTGAAGAGAACAAAATAACCTTGATTATTTCCACAGGTGTTTGTTCATTTAAGCTACTGTATCACATCTGTATCCTGCGATCCACGTAAGAGTGACATACAGATGCACAATTACACAAAAGGTTACCGGTACGTCTTAGACACATTCAACACCAATTTATTTGTTTATCAGAGGAGACTGGTGAGCTGCAAAATACCTGTTTTAATCTTCTTTGGTGGGCTCCTTAGACTGTTGCACTTATCAGAAGAAGCTGAGACTATGATGCTGTAATGCATGCCACACTGAATGTCGTGGAGTTCACATGAAGTGGAGGAGCTGTTACAGGAGATGAGGGTTTGGTCGTGGCCTTCGGCAGTCACCAGGTAGAGAGGCATGTTCTCTGTCTGCTCCCATTCAACCAGGATTGTGTCGCTGTTACACTGTGTCACTGCACTGATGGAGGTTAGCGCACAAGGCCCTGCAAGACAGGACACATATGAAATGAAATAGCTTCAGAAAAGCAGTACATATTGCTTAGAAAATGCCATGGAAAAAACTGTCTGCAAATCAAACTGAGTAACACTTAAGCGTTGTATTCTTTTCGTTTCTTGTTCTGCTTAATCTCCCAGAAATGCTGCTTTGTTAAAAGCTTTGAAAGGTGCTTTAGACTTTCAAAATCTTTTAAAATCAGATCAGATACTTCTGATGTTCTCTGAATACCCTTGACACTCCTTCCCCTTTGAGTCTTGCAGAGATGAAGATTTAAAGTCTGAAAATGAAACGTCTGATTTTACAACTTTTTTGTTCTACGATTAAATGTGCAGTTGATCTGAAACCGAGGCACAGAGTAAATCTTATATTACAGATGATTTGTTGTAAGCCCACAGGACTTAACCCTATTAGCTCCTCCTCTCAACATAAGAGTCATGACCCCTCCAGTGGGTCTCAAGATGATTATTACGATGGGATGTGCTGGGCAACATTTAATGTGTGGGAATGCATTCGGAGATAATTTTCTCTGTAATCTTGAAAAGGTACCTTTAAAAGAGTAGAGATTTTTGCTGAATACCTGTCTCAAGCTCGAAGGTGACGCTGTGATTACTGTGGCAATGTTTGTTGACAGCAGTGACGTGGAAGGTGTAAAGTGTTCCACATTTCAGATCTGGGATATTGCAGGGAGATGAGGCAGTAGTGCAGCTGGAGTTGTGACCTCCAGCCTCTTGGGCCAACACAAAGTAGCTGAGGGCTCCTTCTGGGGCATCCCACGTCACCCAGGCCGAGTTCGACACGCAGTCCAGATGGCCCTTAACGTTCCTGGGTACACATGGAGCTGTGAAGGGTGAGAGGAAGAGAAAGCAGTGACTGTGTATTGAAGAATTGTTTTTACATTTGAGTTATGAAAACATCAAAGAGATTTAAGTGAGATATTGTTATAAATGGTTTGACAATTTAAATTTTGTGCAAGTAAAAGGGGTTTCAGCCCTTGAAGAAGCTAGCCTAATGAAGTGTCATGTTATCCATCTTGGACCACACTAAATGCTCTCCCAATTTTGAGGCAACATATTCATTCCTTTTTTGTTTGTTTGTTTTCAGCAACCTGCCAAGCAAGATCTAGTGCATCATGTTATTGAGACAGTGCTGCATGTACATTTTGCATTTAAACCGCCTGTAACTATTTGATTTACCTGAGGAGGTCTGTACAACAGCGCTGGGCTTACTCTCGCAGTCATCTCTTACAGACAGCACAGTAACGTTGTAGTTCTGCCCACATGGTAGATTACTTATAGTGCAGGCTGCGCCACTGGAATTACAGTAGTGTCTCGCCCCGGTGTTGCTCACTACCGCCACATGGAAGTACTGGGCATCTGGATTGGGGGACCAGGACACTGCCATGGCACCGTCAGCACACTGTGAATCAACAGCTACATCCTGAGGAGCACAGGGGGCTGAGGTGGAGAAAGACAAAGGAGGGGTAAAGAGAAGTAAGTGTCATTGTCCATGTTTCAGTCACTGTGGGTGTATGTGTGTTAACTTCTCAGCCAAACTGTGTCTCGTGTTAATAAACACGTCTCACATGAAATACGATGGAACAAAACACAATCCTGCACATATTTCATATAATAAAATCCTTGGTAAGAAATAAGGGTTCATTGTAACAATAGAGAGCTTTTAATTTGAAAGGGACAAAGGACATGATGGAGTTGTGTTAAAAGCACAGTGTCTTAACAAAAACATATCAGAGAAAACTGTAGGAAATCAGAAATTACAAAGGATTTGTACTGAAATATGTTCAAATATAATTACAAACATAGGGAATTAAAAATAAAAGGATGTCTCTAATATAAGCCTGCTTCAAATAAAGGTCTGGTACCCTCTGCATTTGAGGTTAATTAAGGCCCTTACCACTATTTGAGAAAATATGATAGTATAGTTAAACTATTCAGATTTCTGCGTTGAGGAACACTGAAGTTACCATCAAAAGTAAATGCAAATTTATATGGAATCAAAGCAACTCCACCCACCTCTGTAACATCAGTTCAACTATTTATATAAAACCACAAGAACAATCAGTTCACAATTGCCCTCCCATGTTCACAATACCTGTGCGCACGTAAGCTTTGTCACTCTGCACACTGGAACAGGACTCATCCAGGCCAAACACGCTCACATTGTAGGTCTGTCCACACTGCAGGTCCTCCAGATCACAGTGGGTCACGGTGTTGTCACATTCAGCACGATGACTTCCGTCTGATGTAACACCAACAGCATGATAGGAGACTGCTCCGCTGGCTGGCTCCCACGTCACTGCAGCAGAGTTGGTGTGGCACTGTGGGGAAGCTTTGACATTGGTTGGCGTGCAAGGCACTGGGAGACAGAAAAAGGACAGAGAAGCAGTTCGATGTCAGAGCTGAGACAGTTCACACCGTTTAGAGAGAGAAAACATTTTAAATCATCACACAAATCTAACCAAATCAAAATGGCAAAAAGTGTAGTGTTTGGGGCTATGCTGTATCATATTCCTTCCCTCTGATTGTTTTTCACAATCAGTAAGGATAGGTCTGGTTTGGTAATACATATTCTGTGAAAACTTGATTAATCTTATTTGACTTGTTACATCAACATTATCCAAGATATTTCTTATTCGCCTATCAACTTTTTATGAGTAATAACAAAAAATAAGAACCAGCCATAATTTAACCGATAATAATTTAACATCAATCAGAGCTCTCAAACTGTAGAACTCAGTTCATGGAATATGACTTCATTGTTTCTGCTTACCTGACTGCACGTCGAGGTATGCGTGGCTGTTGTCACATCGTCCATCCTGAGCTGTCACTGTCAGGTTATAGAGCTGGCCACAATGCATGCTGGGTAACTGGCAACTGGTTGCGGTGCTGTTACACATGATCTTGTGACCATCGGGCCCAAAAGCTCGCACCACATAGGAGGACACACCTTCTCCTTCTTCCCATGACACAACCCCTGTGTCATTACCGCACACCATCTCTGCTGTTACTTTCGGTGGTACGCATGGCACTACAGACAGACAGACAGACAGACAGGCATGATTGATGGAGTTGTGTCTAATGAGGGGCCAGATTATTATGGATGTAATTCAATCTGGATTCTACCTGTGCTGAGCTCCACGGCAAAGCTTCCAGCGCTGCTACACTTTTCATCTGAAGCGCTGACACTGATGGAGTAGTTGAGGCCGCACAGCAAGTCACTGAACAGGCATGTTGTCTCGTTGCTGCTGCAGGTTGAGGCATAGCCGCCGTTGCCCTGGGCGATTGTGGTGTAAGATGATGCCCCTTTGCTGGGCTCCCAAGAGACCGCCACTGCACCAGACTCACAAACCACCTGGGCCTCCACCTGCTGTGGTACACAGGGCACTGCAGAAACACGGTGAGAGAAACATTTATCCTGAATAATGACTCTGCATCAATATGCTACAGACCCAATAATCAGAAGAAGCTACACAATCATCCATCCATTGCCACCCAGCTACACAATCATTTTGCCAAAATCAGTTTCATGAAGTATTAAAAATAGCAGAAGTAGTATGTAAAATCACAAAGACTAAATGAAATTCCGCCATATTAGATCTCCTTTTTATGACAAGTACCCCTGACTTGATATTTACAAAATATTCCCAATATTCACTTTGGCCATCCTTACCTGCTTTCAGCTGTGTGATGCCGCTCTGTGAGACGTTGCACACACTGTTAACAGCAATCACACTGATGTTGTAGGTGAAGCCACACAAGAGTTCTGTGAGGACGCAGGACTGCGAATCTGTCTCGCAACCAGATTCGTGTTCTTCCACTCCGAAGGCTTGGACAATGTAGAAGTCAGCCCCTCTGCTGGCCTGCCACTCCACACGGGCCGTGTTGTTAGAGCAGTCCAGCACAGGTTCAACATCTTCAGGAGGACAAGGCACTGGAGGAGGAAAGAGGAGGTGAGAGGGAGACAGGTTTTTCATCAGTGTTGCCATGTACATAGCCAGGTGCTGAAATGTTTGGCTTTCAAAGTAAAATTTTTGGGCCCATACTAGGAGATTCTGGTGGGCTTCAGAGAGTGTTTGACTTAAGGGCATTTTAAAGACCTTTTATGAAACCCTGATCGACTGGACTTTAAAGGTGCAACATGTCAAGTGCTTGTATTTGCATTCAAATTAGCATTTTTACAATCCAACTTTGATTCACATTTTGTATTGTTTAACTCATTTGTTTTAACCCATGTTTTCAACATAAACACACACATGTAAAAGGGAAACCACATGTGGCACACCCCTACATCACTGCAGCAACATGACAATTTCAGCCACCACAAGTTTTTGTTGGTTTTAAATTACAGTAAAAAAAAAAACAGTACATAGAGTCCTTAGTGTAATTTGACCCTCCTGGTGCTTTGTTAATGCTCACCTGACTCCACCTGCAGCCTGCTGCTTGGGGGGCTGCTGCAGTTCTCATTTGAGGCCACAGTGACGACATCATAGGTCTGACCACACTGCAGGTCCTGCAGCTCGCAGTTGGTGAAGTTGGAGCTGCAAGTGGAAACATGGCCGCTAGAGGACAGAGCCGTCGCGGTGTAGTTCAGGGCACCTTCGGCGTAGGCCCAGTCCAAGAGGGCCGAGTTGGTGAAGCAGTCCAGAACCACTGAGCCGATGTTAGGTGTGCAGGGAACTGAGAGAGGGAGGGGAGATAAGAAACACTTAACTCCGAGCATTAAGTCCAAATGTTATGACATCCAAAAGAGATTCAACCAGATGTTCTACCTGATTTGAACGTTGTAGCTGGGCTGGGTAGACTTGAGCAAATGTCATCCTGCGCCACCACCTGGATAGAGTAAGTCTGGCCACAGGTCAGGTTGGTCAAGGTACACATGAGGTCTGTACTCTCACAGAGAGACATGGCTCCCAGTGTGCTCCGAGCTGACACTTTGTAGGACAAAGCCCCCTCGCTGGCACTCCAGGACACAACAGCCTGATTTTCAGAGCAGTCTGTCTCCACAACCACATCAGTGGGAACACAAGGCACTGGAGGAAATTGCAGTAGGTTTAGTTATCTAATCTTCTAAAAGTTATCTAATCTATCTTTGAGATTATCTAAACAAACCGTCTGACTGAGCGAATTTGTTCGAACTTTATTTCCACAAAGATTGTTTCCAATATTGAAAAAAATATGAAAGATGTATAAATAAAGAAGTCTGCAGAGTAAAATAACAATATTTTCATGACTGTCTAACCTGACTGCAGCATGTCAGCCTCACTGGGGTCAGAGATGCACTTCTCGTTTGAGGCCACGACCGTCACTGTGTAGTTCTGTCCACAGTGGACGTTGGGCATGCCGCACTGCTCGCTGTCAGACCAGCAGCTTTTTGATTGGCCGTCTTCCTGTGTCACTGTGGCGGTGTAGAACTCAGCACCAGCTGAGCCGGTCCATGACACCACAGCAATGTTAGAGAGGCAGTTCATGAAGCTGGTGACACCGGTGGGCGGGCAGGGCACTGAGGGAAAGAGGTAGAAAAGACTTGATGACAGTCGGAGGGTCTTTATCTTAACTTTGGGTCATCGGGTCACATGAAAAATAGTTTGATCAACCAGTGTTTTAGGACGTATGGAAGAGGAATTACCTGAATTAAGCTTTGATGGCTGACTGGGGCGGCTTGTGCACACAGAGTCTGCTGCCTGAACAGACAGGAAGTACTCTTGGCCACACAGGAACTCTGAAATGAAGGTCCAGGTGTCATTGGTGCTGAGCTGCACTTTGTGGCCGCTGTAGGTCTCTGCGGTCACCATGTAAAACTCAGCAGTTTCACTGGCATTCCAGGTCAGCGATCCCACCTAAGAAACATTACAGTTTTAATTTCAGTTTATATAATTATATACATTATTTGTGTAGTCCCTTGCATTACAAAAGGGCAGGAATGGTGACAATATAGATTGTGTAATATTTCCTGGGGAAGAACTTCTGTAATATCTGTAATATTCACCTTCATAGTGCAGTTCAGAGATGATTTCAAATTCTGAGGAACACAGGGTGCTAAAATCAGAGAATGAAAGTTTTGTTGTGAGTAGGGCTGCAAATATTTTGGTCTACAAAATGTCCGACAATAATGTGAAACAGTCATCTAATTTCCCCGAGCCAAACGTGATTCACTAGATGCCTTGATTTGTTTTACCAACAGCTTGAGACCCACACATAATCAATGTACAATCATATAAAACACTACAACGAGTAAAGCATTTTTGCTTTAATAACGACTCAAACTAGTAATCAGTAATCATAAAATTGCTTCTTGCTTCTTGCTTCAGCTCTTTTTGTGGCACTGGTCTTTTCAAAGTGTAATTTATTTGCTCATTTCTTGCTGGACCTCTCTCTAACCTTTAATTTTGTACTTGCTTATGTGTGGCCTATATAAATGTTCCATGTTCTCAAAAAATGTTGATGGTAGTTTGATTTCTTGCGAACCGCAGCATTAAAGCTTGTTTACCCATTCTTATCAAAGTGCTGTTGCTCGGCATGCTGCTGCACAGGTAGTCGTTGGCAATGACGTGAACGGTGTACTGCTCGCCACAGTGCAGGTCGTCCCAGGTGCAGCTGGTGGTGTTTGTGGTGCACATGTGGGTGTGGCCATCCAGTCCCACAGCGATGGCCATGTAGGACTCGGCCCCATCACTCTTGGCCCAGCTGACTGAGCCCAGATTGTTCTCACAGTGCGTAAAGCTCTGAACATGCTCAGGCACACAGGGACCTGAGGAGAAAGTGTGTTACTGCAACATGAACTTACTATACTGTGCACCACATCAGTCAGGAACATAAATGAGATGCACACCTGTCTTAAATTCTTCAGGCTGGCTCACGGGGCTGTCACATCGATCATCCTGAGCTTTTACAGTGAAGGTAAACAGTTGTCCACAGGGCAGCTCGGCTTCTAATGTTGTCTCGTTGGTTTGGAAAGATGTGGCGTATCCCCGGTCTCCTGTGGCCGTAACAGTGTAGACTGATGCCCCTTCAGCTGCCAACCAATCCACCACCACCGTCTCATTGTCACACGAGCCACTGACTGTGAGGCCAGTCGGCTGGCAGGGTTCTTGAGGAGGAGGAGGAGTCACACAATGTCCTTAGTGAAATTTTATTTCAGTTCAGATGTAACCATTGCGCTTGAATTCCCTTTTTTGTCATGCTTGATCCACTACTGCTTCAGAGAAGAAATACTTTCACGGAACTAAAAATCCAAACCCTCAACCAATCAATCAATGTGATTAACCTAAGTGCTTAATTAATGGATGATCATGAGACATACCGGTCTGAATCTCCACAGTGTTGCTGTCGTCACTGTAGCACAAGTTACCATATGCAGTTACAGAGAATTCATAGGTTTCGCCGCAGTGCAAGTTGGAGAACTGGCAGGAGGAGTTGGTGGAGTTACACTGCTGTGTCACTCCCATGCTGTAGGTGGCAGTAGCCATGTACAGCTCCACCCCCTCTCGTTTTTCCCAGTACATGTTAGCCGTACTCGTCCCACACTGCAGATCCACTCCAACATGCAAGGGCTTACAGGGCCCTGAACAACATGTAAGGTATCAACATATTTCAGGAAAAAATCAAGAAATAAGGAACAATATAGTATAAATTCAGAACAATCCCATTCACTTGACTCCACCTGCTTTGTTCAACTCACGTGTGCTGAAGGTGACATTTGTGTGTGTCTCAGTCTGGCAGTGGTCGCTGACGGTTGTGAGGCTGACGTTATACATCTGACCACACTGCAGCTCCGTCAAATCACACTGGAGAGCGTTGGTCTCGCATGAAGCCCAGTGGCCATCTGCTCCTACGGCCGTCACAGTGTAGGAGTTTGCTCCACTGGCGGAGCTCCAGGAGACATTTGCTGTATTGTTGTAGCAATCCATATTGGCTGCCACATTTTCAGCTGCACAGGGAGCTACAGACAGAAGGGAAGGAAAAACATACAGAAAGTGGACGCAGTTTTATTAACCACATCTGTACTAGTCTTCTAGTCTCGTCAAGTAGCAGGATGCTAGAAGCAACAAGCGTCAAACTACATACGTCAGTCCATAAAGCTGCAGCCACAGCCAGTAAGGATGAGTACGCACTGAGTAAGATGTGCTGCGTACTCAGCACTGAGTGTTTGCTCAGTATCGGTGAATCTGTTCATTGGAGAGTAGCTAACGTCTATGCTAGGCATTAGCTACTCTCATTCATAATGCTCTTATGTTAATGCCAGCCCAGACTCTTAGTGAACTACTTAATAATACATACAAGCCAAAAGGATGAAATAGGCAAAATCAAACTCAATCAAACTAGTCTATTCAACAGTGGCCCATCTTTGAGTTTCAAAGTTCTAGCTAGTGACAGCACAAATAACACCAGTTTTGTAATTTTCTGTTGTGCTGTGTGAAATGCTATTGAGTTTACTGTTTTGTTGGTTTGCAATAGTTATCGGTTAGAGAGGACAGGACACACTTCTCTGCTGAAGCCCCAGATGGTAATTGAAACATTTCTCAAAGGACCCAACTCAGGAGAATGTAGGAGACAGGTTAAATATTTTTTAAACTGGATGTATTTTCATATCATCTGGCAAATCTATCAAATGATATTAAAAACATAAGTGTGCCATACCTGAGAACAGCAGGACAGTCGTGGAGGTGCTACTGTTAAGCGTCTCTCCGATGGCGATGATGTTGGTGTAATAGACGACTCCGCAGTGGAGGCCTTCTATGTTACAGAAAGTGTCGTTAGTGTAGCAGGACAGTGAGTGGCCATCGCGTCCAGCGAGACGAGCCTTGTAGCCCACAGCGCCAAAACTGGCCTCCCACGACACAGTTCCCATGTTGTTCTGACACTGCACATTGGTCTGCACGTTGTTGGGTGGGCAAGGCTCTGAGGGCAGAAAAAGAGGTTGAAGGATGCAAAATGGTTGCTGATATTGTCTTTCATCTGTGCTGCATAATGAAATACACAAATAGGCTAATCTAATCTAATCTACAAATCATGAATACTCTGAAATGTAATATTTACATCAATAGATACTGAAAACATACCACAGGTGACACACTAATTTATAAATTAAATACACTTATTCTCTCACACAGTTGCAACTAACTGTTATTTTTCTTGTCCACTGATCTGCTGATTGTTTCCTTGTTAAAAAATAAGATCCATCAGCGTGTCCTCTCACCTGTCATAATCGTAACCGTTTCCATCGAAGTGGACACGCCTTGGCACACATGGTTATTGGCCGTGACGTTGATGCTGTACATTTGCCCACATTCCATGTTGTACATGGCACAGTATGTGTCGTTGGTGGTGCACGAGACCATCAGGCCCTGCTCCGTCACCCCTTCAGCTGTGTAGTAATCAGCACCAGCGGTCATGTCCCACAACACCTGGCCAATCGTCAGGCTGTACAAGGTAGTGATGCGTTCAGGGATGCACGGCTCTGCAGGTCAGGATGGAGGAAAGTGTTGATGAGTAAAGAAGACTACATTACTGGCATTTGTCTGAGTGGATAAAATGTAGTGCTAATGAAATTCAAATAAGTTGAGCATTTTCCTTCAAATAAAAACTTTTAAGGACTAATACAGTAAAAGTGGGAATGTGAATGGTTAGACACACAATGTCTCAATGTCCCATAAGTCCATGTATGCCTGGTTTCTGGCTTCCAGACAGTTAAAGACAGTTAAACTCAGACTGATGATGAGCAAAGGGAAACAGCCTTCTAGTATCAAAGTCTGCGCAACAAAACTCAAACATCCAATTTAAGTGGCAATAAGAAAAACACATTGTCGATTTGTTAAGCCTGTGTGCTCACCAGTGACCAGCTGTGCTGTCATGAGGGCGGTGCTGTTGCAGGTCTGTCCCACAGCTGTGACGGAGACAGAGTAGCTGTGGCCACAGAGCAGCCCTTCCAGATCACAGTACGTGGTGTTGGCATCACAGACGACACTGTGACCCGACGCAGCCGCAGCCGTGACCTCGTACGCCAAAGCTCCATCACTGGGGTACCACGACACCAGCGCTGTGTGCATGTAGCAGTCCATCACTGCCTCCATATGTCTTGGCTTACAGGGAACTGAAAGGAAGACAGTCACGGCTTTAGCTTTCTCTAAATATATTAAAATATTATCCCAAAATCGAAATAGAACTAGAAAGGCAAGCTTCATATTGATTATAAATACACAGTGGGTGTAGCTCAGTTTACCAATGGACTGACTCTGTGAGGATCACGAACAGAGAGACAACACACTTTAATGAAACTTTAATACCAGTAGCAACATCAACGTTCAAATTCTTTTTCGTATCTGTCAAATCCTTTTGTACACGGCAGAACATACCGCACACATTTTCATTGAAATTGAGCCGATTTTTAGCAAGATTAAATTTTGGTTTTAGCAAGAATAAAATGTATTTTTACATTAGCAAGCGAGATTTTGAAAGGGTTTCATAATCCTAACTGGTCAGCAAAACTCAACTCATATGAGACCCTTTATTCAAGAATATAATATGAAAGATAAGATAAAATAAGTTGTCTCATGACAGCAGAGGAGAATTTATTTTACCGCTGACTCCTTCTGTCGGATCCATTTCACCTGAACTTATTTTAAAATCTCTGGTTACAACCTCCATCCTTAAGCTACATGTTTTTGTCCTACCTGAAGGCGTGTCCACCTCAGGAGTGGACGGGCTGTCGCAGTATCCGTCAGAAGACACCACAGAGACATGGTAGAGCTGACCGCAGCCCACTCCTGTCACATTACAGGAGCCTTCAGTCGTGCCCTGGCAGGATGTGATCTGACCGTTGCTGTCCTGCACTGTGGCGATGTAGGAGTCGGCTCCTGAGCTCTCAGACCAGGACACAACGAGAGAACTGGTCTCACAGTCCACCTCAGAGGAGATGTTTGCAGGGGTGCACGGCACTGGTGAAAGAAGATGTGGCTTAGGGTTTAAAATCTTCTTTTAGAAAAAACTAAAACTTATTTTGGAGATCATACCAGTTGTAAAGCTGGAGTAAATAATTTTACAATTTGTAAAACATGTTTATTTGCTTTGCTGCTGTAAGTTAGATGAGAAGATCAACACCACTTTCAAGTCTGTCCACTAATATGAAGCTACAGACAACAGCCGGTTAGCTTAGCTTAGCATAAACACTGGAAGCAGCTAGCCTGCCTCTGTCCAAAGGCTCTGGATTATTTATTATGTCCCTTGTGAAAAGTCATTATGAATAACATCATTTTGCCATTCAGCGCTGGAGGTCTTGCACATACCAGTCTTGACTGTCACGCTGTCGCTCGGTTCACTCTGGCAGTCTCTGTCCTCTGCTATCACAGTAGCTGTGTAATGCTGTCCACAACGCAGACCTGTCAGATCACACTGGCTGCCGCTGGACGCGCACCCGTCCGTGTGGCCATCAGTACCCACAGCCTTCACTCGGTACAGGTGTCCTAGTTCACGGCTGTGGTTCCACGACATGGAGGCCACATTGTCGCTGCAGCTCAGACGGGCACTGAGGTTCTCAGGAACACATGGCGCTGAGGGGGGAAGGTCAATATAGAAACTGATGTCTTTTAACTTCAGTGTGTATTGTTTTGTTTTGTATTCAAAAGCATCATTCTGACTTTTTATGTCCAAAAATATAAAGACGACGAAGCAGATTAACAAAAACAAAGCAGTCATATTTACAAGGGTGCGTTATCTAAAAATGGCATCAATTAGTTCAACATCAGTTAGTTCACTGTGTCATAAATTGTCTATTTCTTCAATTCACTAACAAAAACATTTTGTCTCAGTCCAAGCTGTCATTTTTTTGGTGTAAACCTCTCTTATATTTTCTAACCTTTTTTCTGCAGTTTCTACAGTCTCATACAAATTTCTTGTTGTTGCCGTTCTAAGCCTGGACACTGATTCGATTTTCTGTTCGTACGTGTGGCTCGTAGTCCATATACCACACCTGTCCGGACGATCTGCCCTTGGCTTTGGGAGCTGTTGCACGTCCGTCCTTCAGCCATGACCAGCAGGATGAACATTTCTCCACACGGCAGGTCGCTGATGTCACAGCCGGTGTCTGATGTGGTGCAGCAGGTGGTGGTGCCGCCGTTTGTCTGCTCCAGCGTGGCCGTGTACGTTACTGCACCCGGAACGGCCGACCAGGAGATGCTGGCTGTGCGATTGCGGCAACCCACTGATTTTTGTATGCCCTCAGGAGGACATGGAGCTGGGGAATAAATAGCACCGTGAGGTACAGCTGAATTTATGAATCTATGAACTTCCTGACTGATCGTTTTTGTGTGGCATGAACCCCCAGCTCTCTAATTTTATCACAGGAACTGAACTGTCAGTACGTCACCTGACAGCCAAGCTACATAAATTAGAAAGATAACAAATGGAGCTGGTGTTGGAGCTGTTTTAAAATGTGCTTACTAGCACATAAAAAAGAACACATTTCACTTTAAAACCATTTGGAGAACTACATTAGACTGAGAGATGCGATGTTAGCTTTCCAGGCCAAATATGGGAACAGATGCAAGACTGAAGTTGTTCATAATGTTTTGAGGAAACTAAAAGCATAAATACAAACCAATTTAGACCAACAATGTAGTTAGACATTAAAATCATCTACAGTTACAGCACAATATGCATGTGACTCACTCATTTCTTGTTTTGTTTTTAATTATTAATTTATCCTAATAGTGTATATTCAATTCACCTGTGTCAGTCAGGACAGCGTTGCTGGGTCCACTGGAGCACTGCTGGTCAAGGGCCTTGAGGGTGAAGCTGAGGGTTTGGCTGCACATCAGCGGTGGCAGACTGCATATCCCATCTGACGTGTAGTTACACTCAAATGTCTGGATGTTACCCCGGCTGTCTGTTGCCATGACGACATAGTCCTCGGCCCCGGCGGACTCCTCATACATCGCCCAGGCTGAGTTTGTCAGGCAGTCGATCTCCACGTCGGAGAGACGAGGTACACAGGGAACTGGAGGTTCACCAGGAACAAGTAAGAAAATTAGTGAAAAAGTGCTCACATTCAGGCTTAGCTGAGCGGTATGGGAATTAATGTTGTTGTTTTTTTGTCACTTTGAAACATGTGTAAGAAGGACATATGATTAGGATATAAAAAGTGAAATAGGGTAGAAGATTAAAACTAACTCAAATTGAAGATATGAATAATAAATTGATAAAACTGAGCAGTAAAAGGGCAGTACTTGTACACAAATACCGCCTCAAATAAAAAAACACAAATATTCTTGATCCTTGCCTGTCGTGATCATTTTCATGGGGGTGTCTCTGCCCGTACATCCGTCCCTGGATGGCGTGATGGTGACATTGTACTCCGTGCCGCACTCCAGCGTGCTGAGGTTACAGCCGCTGTGTGTGCCGCTGCAGTTGTGTCGGCGACCTGCGGCGTCAACAGCCGACACCGTGTGCGCTACCCCTGACAGGCTGCTGTTCCAGCTTACAGATACGATGCCGGTGGTACAGTTGATAGCGGGAAGGAAGCTCGTGAGAGGGCAGGGAGCTGGGAGGAAAAGTGGAAGATAAAGAGAGGTTAAAGTGCAGATATAAAAATGAGAAACAGTGAAACTCTTGTGTTGCTGCATGAAAACCTTTGTCCCATGTGAAAGGCTTAGGATAAGAGAATAGGCAAATAAATCATGGAAGTTTAAAAAAATCTGAGCCCAAACCACTATGTCTGTAATCAGATGTACAGTAAGTGTCACCTGAAGCCTTACCTGCAATGACCTGCTTTGTGGGGCTGTAGGAGCTGTTGCAGGCCTCATCTTGGGCCACCACCGTAACGCTGTAGGTCAGACCGCACTGCATGTTGCGCACTACACAGTGGTGTTTGTTTGTCTTACAGCTGCTGACGTGACCTTCGCTGCTCACCACGGAGGCGTGGAACTGAACAACATAACCCGTCGACTGCCAGGTAACGTTGAGGACTCCAGACAGGCAGTCAAGGTTGTTCTGTATGTTCTGTGGCACACAAGGCGCTGGACAGAGAGAGTAAAGAGAGGGACTGGTTAGAGAAAACATCCTGTCAGTGTATGACCACAGGTGTGATCCAACCACCGGCATGTGGGTCCTTCAGGAAGATTTCAGAAAACTGTTAGTCGTCCGCTTGTTGTAAACTGCTCGGAGGTGAGATTAAATAAATGTTTACACAAAAAATGTGTAAAATTTAAATCATCATCTAATAAGAATAAAATTGAACTACTAATACTTGGCATAAAAATAGGCAATAGAACAATCAGATAACAAAGATCAAATCCTGGATTTAGTTTGAATAGGTTATATTGTTATTAACTGAATTATAAATGTTACTGTATTTGCTTACAGTTGCTATAATAAACATGGTCTTAGTGCCATACTGCATACTGAAAAAACTGCTTCAAGTCATGAATTTCAGTAGTCCTCCTGCAAGGAAAACTTATTTCGGCATTTCAAATATTTTGTCCATTTAATATTTATGTATGGAGGAGCAATAATATTTAAAAGTTAAATAGAAATGAAACATTAAGACTTTTCAAATTGTAGCATATGCGTGTGTATTTTGAAAGATTTATTGATAATTTTTAGCATCTTTAATATTATGATTATCTGATGTTTTAAATAGAACAAGCAGAAGCAAAAAGCAGTCTCTTTTTTGATACCACCACCAGGGGGCACCACAAAGGGCCATTTGAGTCAAATGTCACATAGAGTGGCTTTAACGAGGAATATTTGTGAATAAGAGAATACGCAGCTCTAACATGCCTTGGGTTTGAACACCTACCTGTGCGAATCACTTTAACGTTACTCTTGGCTCCGATGCAATTTTCATCAACGCCAGCAGCGTAGACCTGGTACTGCTGTCCGCAGGGCAGAGCAGATATCTGGCAGGAGGTGCTGCTGGTGTTACAGGACCACCGGCGGCCATCTGCGCTCTCAGCCACGGCCGTGTAGGAGACCGAGCCCTGCGAGGCCTGCCATGACACCGAGATGTTGTTTGATTCACAGGAGGAGTCGACCCTCAGCTGCGTTGGGGGGCAGGGAGCTGGAGAGGTGACAGCAGAAAGGCGAGTCTGATCATTTGCATGCATTTAAAGACTATATGACATTTTGAGTTTCTATTTAGAGATGAAGACTTGATGAATGAACAGATGGTTGCTGGCTTGGTGTAAAACTAGTTCAGTTTACTGATGGTTATGTGTCTGACATGATTCTGTTGGTTTTGAGTTTTTTCTTCACACCTGCTGGGAATTTATTTAGCTTGCTTGCTGTACAATTAGTAACTATAGTACTGTTTATTTTTGGTTACCTGTGTTGATTCTGTGCCAGTCCTGGGCCGGACTCGGGCAGTTCTGTCCCTGTCCACTGACGCTCACCCTGTAGGTCTCCCCGCAGCGCAGAGAGCTGATGTTGCAGGAGGAGCCGTTGGTGGAGCACGTCTGCTGGTGCGTGACGGCAAAGGCATCGGCCGAGGCGTTGTAGTACAGGATGCCGCTGCCGGGCGTCCAGGACACCACAGCCGTGTTGGTGTCACAGTCCAGGGTGGTCTTCAGACCACTGTGAGGACAAGGACCTGGACAGAGAGGGCAAAGTAAATAATGTGTGCCATACGCAGCGTGTAAGCAAAGTAAAAGGTTTTGTTTGTAAAGGTTTTGTTGATTCAGAACTGAATTTTAAGTCGGTTTAAAGAAAATATAAATTTAATTTGCTCCTGGCACTTAAAAAGTTCTGTGTAGAACAGTAACACCTAGTGGCAGCTATAAGCTACAACAACATCTTTCTGCATGAGTGCAGGTGCTATTTTTTGTAAATTACAATTTTCAAGCTTACTGTAGCTTAACAATAAATGCATAAATTCAGATCAGTCACGGTTGATCTGCTGACCTGTGGTGGCACTGATGGACTCGCTCATCAAACTGACGCAGGAGTCACGGCGAGCCAGCACCGTTATGTTGTAGTCCTGCCCACACGCCAGGTTAGGGAAATCACAGTTGGTGTCAGTGCTGTTGCACTCGGCGTAGTGGCCGAGGCTGCCCCGGGCGTAGACGGTGTAAGATGTGGCGCCACGAGCGTCCCACGTAACCACAGTGATGCCAGTCTCACAGTCGACTCGCGCTGTGAGGTGGGTGGGAACACACGGAGCTGGTGGAGAGACAGGTGAGAGGGGCAGATGAGTGGCAGCATCCCTCTCAGTTCAGTCTTCTCTAATTACTCAACACAGTTAATTCCTCCTTCCTCCTCGGTTTGGGTCATATCAGTGGTGGAGAATGGAAGGACATTTATTGTACAGCCATTTTATTGAATTACTAAGTTGCACTTTTTGTGACTTTGTTCTTCCAGTTGCCTGAATTATTCTTGCCTGAATCTGGCTGAAATTGAACCTGCGCTGACTGAAATCCAAATGCTGTGTAATGACTACACTTTGCGTTCCCGTGCAGCTCAGTACCTGTGTTGAGTGTTTCTGCAACAGCTGGCTGACTGCTGCATGTGTCTGTGTGGCCGACCACGCTGACGGTGTAGCTCTCCCCGCAGCTCAGCTGGTCGAAGGTGCAGTTGGAGCTGCTGGAGTTGCAGGTGGTGATTATCCCTCTGTTGTCCACCGCTGACACTACGTGGGTCTGGTCTGGTCCTGAGTTTCCCCAGGTCACTGACGCCTTGTTGGTGCTGCACTGCAGGTTCACCAGCACCCCATCTGGTTTGCAGGGGGCTGAGGACGAAGAGGTGGATAAATAAGAGAGCAAGTCATAAACAGGAAGTAAGGATCCAGGAGTCTTGTTTTCAGGAGGATGAAATTAATTCACCACAACACCTTTTTTTCTTTTTTGCGAGAGTAAACTTTTGCTACCTGACTGCATCTTGTAGTCGGAGCCCTCGATGGTGCCACAGTCGACTGATGATGTGGTGACGACGATGCTGTAACTGAGGCCACATTTTAGGTTCTGGATGGTGCAGTTTGTGTTCGGCGTGTCGCAGGTTGCACGGGTGTCGTCACTGCCGATGGCGATCGCAGTGTAAGAGTCGAGGTCGCCGATGCTCCCCCTCCACTGCACCGCGAAGGAGTTGACGCCGCAGTCCAGGTCTGCTACCACTCTGTCAGGCAGACAGGGAGCTGCGAGAAGGAGCAAGACCATGAGTGACTGAGTGAGCTTCTAAACAAAAACAAATACTTTCAGTGCCACCCAGACTTCCACGGGGAGAAGCTGCTGTCATTTACCCGAGTTAAAAGTTAAGGATGCTCCTGCGCTGCTGTTACATGTCGCACTGGAAGCTACCACGACCGCTGAGTACTGGTGCCCACAGTCCAGCTTCACTGAGCAGGTTGTTGTGTTGGACGAACAGGAAACAACATGGCCGTGGGTGCCGGTCACTGTAACTGTATAGGAGACAGCGTGGATGCTTGGAGCCCAGTTCAACGTTCCCAAGTTGGTGCCACAGTCGGCTCTGGCAGTCAGGTTGGTGGGAGGACACGGAGCTGGCAGCAAAGAGATTCAGGAACAAATCAGTGTGAGAAACACATCAAATCAACTGAATTCACATGCAAGCTGACAGGACACAAGCATGAGAAGAGAAAGTTATCTTAGAGTACGTTTTGTCAGCTGTAGATACAAATAAGGACTTAAAATAGACAGTGAGGTGGGGGTTTAAAAATAGGTAAAATAAAATATTCACATAAATAAGTTTTACAAATGCACTATTCATCTAAAGCATCAGAAACACAATAAAAAAGACTGTATTTAAAATATAATCATATTAAAATCATACTACAGCTATGTGATTCATCATATATCAGATTTGGTCGACAAATGATCGATTTGTCTTTGTCCAGCACTGATAAGATCAACCAATATAATCAATGGTTACATTAGTAGAAAAAAATATTCTTACATTTTTGTTAGTATTGGTTTCTTTTGTTAAAACAAAGCAAACCTTTTTGATTAAAATGACAAAAAATAAGTAAATTAAATGATAAATTATGTCTAAATTCTCAGCTAAACTAAATAAAATCCACAGAGATATATATGTAGATATAATTCTTATCATTCTGTCAGTGATATTAATTATATAGAAATGTTTAATCCATTTTTGAAGCAACATTCACACATTCATAGCTTTCAGCACTGCTTTCTGATGTTTTATGGACCACACGATGCAGCAGATATTAACCTGTTTCAGTTTGTATGGGCTCGCTGAAGACACTGGTGCACTCAGTGTCGCTGGCAGCGACTGCCAGAGTGTGCAGCTCGCCACACTGCAGCCCAGTGAACACGTGGGACGTCAGGCTCGTGGAGAAGTTGGCGCTAGTGCCGCCATCTTCTTGAGACTGGACAATATAGTTAGCGCCGCTTTGTGGACTCGGGTCCCAGCTCACTGTGATGTCGTTGTTACTGCAAGTGGTCACTCCGGTCACACTGGTCGGTGGGCAAATGACTGAAAACGATGAAGAGAGAGATTTAAACGCATGCTTTGCTTGGCTAATCTCCCGCCCCGAGTTTAGCACTTGATGCACAGTCGTGAGGGTGTATTCAATCTTCTCATCTAGGTGTCAGCTGGAAAGCACAAAAAAAGTCATACTATTCCTTATATACTATTATAATAACTGCATACACGTCCTCTGACCTGACTGGAAAGTAAAAGGCAGGCTGGGTTCACTCGTGCAGCCCCTCTCAATGGTGACCACCGTGACGACGGAGGTTTCGCCACAGTGCAGGTCTGTGAGGGAGCAGCTTGTGCCGTTGGAGGTGCAGGTGTGGTCACGCTTGTCCACGGCAGACGGTACTGCTGTGGCCACGTAGAGTTCTGCCTGTAGGGCGGCGCTCCAGGTCACGTGGCCCACGTTACCAACACACTGCAGGGACACATGAACACTGGTGGGAGGGCAGGGGCCTGAGAGACAGAGGAGAAGGGACGTTAAAGTGGAGAGAAGCACGTGGCAGATAGACATTTTTAATAATTAACATGATATAACATGTACATTTATAACAATAATACAAATTAGGATAAAAATAGCTAATCACCCAATATTTAATATAATTCATTCATTGCGACATGAAAAATTAGCTACTGAGATGCAGTAATCAAAAGTTGTCTCGGTGGTGGCACCTAGTGGCATCTACAGGAACTACGTTAGCATTCAGTATGCTGTGGTGTGATGCTGTGGTTCAGTATGCTTAAGTAGTAGCAGTAGTAGTACTAAAGTAGCAATACCGCAGAGGAAAAAAAGTTTGTTAGTCAAAGAATTGCAATATATAGTATATATTTATACTTAAATTACCACAGTAAAAGTACTCATTATGCAGGATGGTCCATTTCAGTTATTTCGGATATCACTGGACAATAATTATAGGTGCATTAATTTAATTAAGAGCTGACTGTACATCATACACTACTTGGCAGCTTAATCAGTGACAAAACATCATAATTTTGTATCTGATCTGTAGTTTGTATGAATAATCTAAATAATATGAATACAAAGTACCTTCAGTTAACTCTAGTAGAGTAAAAAGAAGTCCAACAGGTAGTGGAGTAGAAGCATAAAGTAGTATAAAACGGAAATACTCAAATAAAGTACAAGTACCCAAAGCAGATAACAGGCAGGGTTCAAATTCAAAAACACCACAAGGCTTCAAGTTCTTTCTACCTTAACGGAATCACAGTGCTAAACTGAATAATATTTTTATATGTATGTATGATACTGCGTAGTTTATGGAGGACAAACCCAATACTCGCATCAAAGTCTATAATAAACGTGCATTTTTCCAGTTCCGCCTCACCTGCAACGTAAGTGAGCGGGTGACTGTCGAAGCCCTTGCAGCGGGTGGAGGAAGGGGTGACGGTGATCACGTAGGTCTGGGAGCAATGCATGTTGGGTAGGTGACAGCTTGTCTCGTTTGTGGTGCACTGCTTGACATCACCGTCTCTGCCGTTCGCCATCACTTTGTAGGAAACTGCACCAGGACTGGGTTGCCAGCTCACCGCCGCCGTGTTGTTGTTGCACACCAGGGAGGCGCTGACATTCACGGGAGGACAGGGGGCTGATGGGAAAACCAAAGGAGAAAAAAATCCAAATGCTTACTTTCTCCTAATTCCATTAATTTGAGTGAGTTTTGATCTCTAATTTTTTTTCCCCGTTAATTTTCATTTAGACTCTAAGCTGACCCTTGAAACCTCTTTGAATTGTGCTATTTATCACCGTGTCACCACGTCTCAACAGTTCTTTTTAAAATCATTTTTCCTTTTGACCACATTGTGCTTCAATTATATTATTCACAGCTCTTTCATACAAAATGTTTCATATAAGTTTCATACATATGGAAATAAATGGAAAGGATGTATGGGATGGCAGGAAATATACATCCAAAAATTTAAAAAGAAATGTATGGCACGCATACAAAAATTGTCCACAAAAAGCATACGTGATCTGCAGTTAAAAAGATAAAACTTGCAAACCCACTGGTTTAGAATAGAGTGGAATGGAGAGGAAACCAAAAGAAATTCTGGTTACCAAAATATTTTAAGTTTAATTTAATCTTCACCCAACCTGTAAATGCCCCATGACTCCACCCTCTCTCACCTGTCTGTATTTGTGTAACACCAGGCACACTGCTGTTGCAGTGGTCAGCCACTCCTATCACTTTTACATGGTACATGCGACCGCAGAGCAGGGATGGCAGGGGGCAGTTGGTCTGGCTGGTGCTGCAGGACGCAGAGTCGTTTCCAGAATGGACGTGGGCATAGAAACTCTTTCTTCCCAAAGTCTCATCCCAGCTCAGGAGGGCGATGCCGGTCTCGCAGGAGTACGTGTACTCCACGTTTGCAGGGGTACAGGGTGCTGGGTGAGAGAGGAGTACAGTCAGCCCCTGAACACCGCAAATGACCAAGAAGCCAAGAAGCTATCATATGCATTAAATGAGTCCCTATCATTCCGTACAAACCAAATCTTCAGCAGGAAATTCCAAATTCTGACTCACCTGTGACAATCTGGAAACTAGAGCTGGGTTTGCTCAAACACTGGACTCCTCGCGCAACAGCCTGAACGGTGTAGGTGTGTCCACACTCCAGGTCGTCCAGGACACAGCTGCTGTTGGTGGAGGAGCTGCAGGACGTCGAGTGTCCCAGGCTGGAGGTTGCGTTGACAGTGACGCTGATGGCATCCTCGTCCTCAACCCAGGTGACCAAGGCCTGGTTGGAGACACAGTCCAGGCTGTGGTCCTGGACCACTGGAGCGCAGGGGGCTGAATGGGGTACAGTCACACATTTGTCTTTTAGAGGAACCTTTTTGGTGAGACACACAAGATAAAACCCCCACTCCTCAACACGCTGCTTTCTTCAGAGCTTTTGACCTAAATCTTGGGAAACTGCACTTATACATAAACCTACCGTGAACATTTAACTGAACATTCATTCATAATAATTTGAAAATGGCACAGTACCACCTAAAATAAGCCACGCTTACGTCATGTTACGTCACCCTCACGATCTCTTTACCTGTCGTTATGTTGGTTTTGGCGAGTATGGAGCTGTTGCAGTTCCCGTCCCCTGCCAGCACAGTCACAGTGTAATCCTCCCCACACTGCAGCTGGGTCAGCCCACAGGAAGTGCCATTGGAATTACAAGAGGCGACATGTCTGTTCGCCTTGGCGAGGACTGTGTAATAATTTGCTCCAGCACTGGCCCCCCAAGTCACCCTCACTACCCCAGAAAGGCAGTGCAGGGAAGCGGCCACATTTGTAGGGTCGCAGGGTGCTGAGGAAGGGAGGGAAAGTCGAGCATTATGACTTTATTTTTATCATATGAAAATGTCTTTTCTAGATCTAGATCTATCTAGAATATCCTCAGCCTTATCCTTTCATGGTTGCTTTTTTACATTTGGCCAAAATAAAAGGCTTAATCCTAAATAAATAAAATGTGTGTTTACCAGTTGTCGCTGAGATCGTGGTGCTCTCAGAGCTGTTACAAATGTCGTTCAGGGCCATCACACTCAACATATACGTCTGAGCACACTGCAGGCTACGAAAGACGCAGCTTCGGTTAGCTGAAGAGCAGGAAGAAGAGAAACTTCCCGCTCTCTTCAAGGTAGAGATGTAAGACTCTGCCCCAGCAGCTGCATCCCAGGAGGCCTGCAATGTGTTAGTGGAACACTCCACAAAGCCCTGGACGTTCACAGGAACACAAGGAACTGAGACAGAAATGATAGAAGGCACAAGAAGAGGAGGGATAAAAGCAGAGAATTATTTCCCCATCAAGTCAGATCATCTCCTTTACTGTCCTTTCCTCTGTATTTACATACTGTACAACTTACCAGAGTGAACTATCTTTGGGACGCTGCTGTGTCCTTCACATGTGCTGCTGATGGCTTTGACCGTCACATTGTACTGCTGTCCACACTGCAGATTAGTCATCGCACAACTTGAACCCTCTGTCATGCAGCGAAGTGCAGTTCCATCTCCGGACAGGGCGGTGGCGCTGTAGTTTACTGGTAAGGATCCTGGGGTCCAGCTGATGGTTAATTTGTTGGTGCTACAGTTCAGGGTGTTGTGCACACTTTGAACAGCACATGGGGCTGACACAGGAGACAAAGAGTGAGACTCAGTGGTTGTCTCATCACAAATGTAAGAGCAGTTGCTGAATTTCTTAAAACTGTCTTAACTGCTTTTGTTTTTGGCCAGTTGGGGGCAGAAGTGTTCTACAACACAGTCATCTGTAAATACAGAAGCCCTGAGAGGTAAGTTTGATCTAAACTGTTTTGTCTCCTGTGACTTATGATGAAATGAATGAATATTTTTTGCCGTGATTATCTTTCTAAGTAAGTAATAAAAAAATACAAGGCAATTTCCTTTTTTGTGATTCTGTGTTTGTTGTTGTAATACTCATTTTGGCCACAAGAGGCCGAAGCACACCACTACCCCATGTTCTAACAGTTTTCTTTCATGCACTCTAAACACCAGGTACATATGACACTCAATATACCTTGGGTTTAGAGTGCACATACCAGTTCTTAAGTTTTAAACACAGAAGATAAAACAATTTAGATCAGACTTAAAATGGATCATTTTTTTTCTCTCTTGCTTCTCAGGCCCTCCATAAATAAATATACATCATTGAAATCTTACTTATAGTTCTACACCTAAGATGCATAAACTAAACTAATGTGGATTTTGGGTTCGTATAGAAAGGAAGACGTAGAGCAGGAAAAGGCTTTTCTTTTAGGAGAGAATAAAAACAGGACCAGCGAACACGGAGAGGTTAGAGACACAAGCAGAAGGAAGACGCTGACATGGACTGGTGGGAGTAAGAAGAAATAGTGGGAAAGCACAGACGCTCTCTCACCAGTTGTATGCATGACTGGCTCGCTGTCAGGACTTTGACAGTCGCCATCAGAGGCTGACACAGTGAAGGTGTAACGCTTGCCGCATTGCAGGCCATTCAGCTGGCAACCAAGGTTCATTCCTGCGTGACAGGTCGCCACGTGTCCGTCTGTGTTCATGGCCTTGCCAGTGTAGGACGCTGCATTGGGGCTGCTGCTCCAGGTTAGCATGGCAGAGTTGTTGGCACAGTTCACTGAGACGTTGAGCTGGGACGGAGGGCAGGGTCCTGCAGAGGAAGGACACATAACAGATGGATGGTGGGAGGTGAGAGGATTTACTTACGTCAGAGTTCACCTCTGACTGATTCCTGCTTGTTTTTTACCTGTCCGTATTATCTTCGCAGAGCTCTCGGCGCTGCTGCAGTTGTCGTCCATGGCAGTCACCCCGACACTGTAAACCTGGCCACACATTAGGCCCTCCAGCCTGCACGACGTCTCATTGGAAGAGCACAACAAGCGCCTGCCATCTTCATCCTCTGCAGCTGCTCGGTAGGACAGGGCACCGCGGCTTGCTCGCCACGTCACTTGTGCAAAACTCTGGCTGCAGTTTTTCCTCACCACCACATCAGTGGGCACGCATGGCGCTAAGGGAAAGAAGGGAAAACTCAGATCAGGCCAGAGAGGAAGGTTTGTTCTCGCTCTATACATGAAGAGCAGATGTTGTTTTCATACAATGAGTAAAAATCAAGAGCAAAATATAAACACATTCCTGAGTGAGCTGACTGTTACGAATAAAAACACTTAAGTAAGTCATGAATCTGTTCCATTAAGAGTTTTTTGACATATTTTCTCCATACAACAGCAATTCTTCATATTTACATTCATATTCAGACTTACGTGACATATAATAGTATTTTATTTATTTAACACATGACAGACACCTCATGACTGAACAAAAACATTTGTCACAGCGCTGTCTTACGTTGCCAGACAGGAAGCACTGAAGGTTGACTGATGCAGGTCCCATTGAAGGACGTCACTTTCAGCGTGTAGTCAAGTCCACACTCGAGCGTGTTGACCCGCAGCGCAGGCTCTGTGGTGTTGTAGGACGTTTGCGTGTTGCCGTTTGAGATGACGGCGATGTAACCTTCTGCGTTACTCGTTGGCGTCCAGTCGAGGGTCACTACTTGTGTCTGACAGTCTACGTCAGCACTCACATGTGGCCCACAAGGAACTGGATGGGGAGAAGAGAGAAAAATGAAGGCTGGCGTTTAGGAGATATGTTGATAATTACAGTCAGATTAAGGCAAACAAAAAAAAACATTGAAATGTATTTAATGTAATTTTGTTTTCACATCTTCTACATGCAGAGTGTGGATGCTAACGTACAAGCAAATAAGATGAAACCAAGACTACATATTAGGCTGTGATGCACAATTAAATACACACACACACACACACAAAAAAAAAGTCATGTTATAAAGGGTTTATCTTCTGTTTGGCAGTAATTTTAGGACTCCTCATCTTGTCAGGCTCCTCTCTACACTGTCTGATTTAGCTCTCATTGCAATAATAAACGCTACTTAAACTCACTGTGTAAACACTAAAAGCTAGAAACAAATCTGATTGTAAATCTGATTGCTATGTTATGTTCCTGGCCTTCTAACAATAAGCCGACGACTAATTTTCACCCCCTTTTAACTCGAACTTCCTGAGGGAGCAGCTGAATGCTCCCCTGAGTTCATCACCTGGTTACTAACTTTATCTGTCAGCACATCTGTTCCTACCAGACTCCATGTAGATGGGCTCAGAGGGTCTGCTGGGGCACATGCCATCATGGTGGCACACAGTGATGGTGTAAAGCTGACCACACTTCAGGTTGGGAACCTTGCAGCTGGTGTTAGTGGAGCTGCAGCTGAGAAGTCCTTGATCTTCATCTACGATTGTGGCGGTGTAGGAGTTCATTTTGGGTTGGCCACGCCATGAAATCAGAGCCTCGTTGGCTGCACAGTCCAGAGAGGCAGCAACGTGATCCGGCGGGCAAGCGGCTGAGATGAAGCAGTGGAATGAAAGAAAACTTCATTAGATCTTGGACATTTGAAAATTAAACACTGGAACATCACTTAAGTCAGGAAATTCAGCAAACACCAATATCCTTTGAGATTTAGAGACTGGAAATTTGCTTTCCATAAATGTGTTCAACCCAAGCTTATTCAGTCATTCCAGACAAATTTATCGACATTTCAATACTTAAATACTTACTCACAGCCTCCCTCAAAAGGAAGATAACAGTACACGAAAAACCCAGAAGAAGAAAAACGAGCAGCCTCACAGTACCTGTCTCTACGGTGACCATCTCGCTCTCGGAGCTGTTGCACATGAAGTTGGAGGCGATGACGTACGCTGTGTAGTTGGTGCTGCACTTCAAGCCCTCGATCTTACAGGTCGAATCCATCGAGTTGCAGCTGTGAACGACGCCATCACTGTCCTCCGCCGTGGCGACATAGAAGATGGCGCTGCCGTTCCAGGTCACCGTGATGGAGTCGGCTCCACATTCCTTCACCGCCGATACGTTCTGAGGACTGCACGGGACTGGAGGAGAAGGGACAAATCAGAGTGAGACGAAATGCCACCCTGAAGTGATGATTCTTAAACTTATCTTATAAACTTTGTCTTTGATAAGCAATAAAAACGTGGGTGGCAACTGAAGATTGTTTTCATTATCGATTAATCTGCCAGTTTGTTTCCTGACTATTGGATTACTGGTTTGGTCTGAAGAAGCCAGATCACAGTTTTCCACAAACCAAATAATGAAAAGGCCTTCAAATATGCTTCTCTTAACCAACCAACCGTCTGAAACCCAAAGATATTGAATATGTTATCAAGGGTGGGGCAGTCGTGGATCAGTGGTTAGGGTGTCGGACCCGTAACCGTTGGATCGCTGGTTCGATTCCCCGTCCCGGTGTCCATGGCTGAGGTACCCTTGAGCAAGGTACTGAAACCCAAAGATATTGAATATGTTATCAAGGGTGGGGCAGTCGTGGATCAGTGGTTAGGGTGTCGGACCCGTAACCGTTGGATCGCTGGTTCGATTCCCCGTCCCGGTGTCCATGGCTGAGGTACCCTTGAGCAAGGTACCTAACCCCCACTGCTCCCCGGGCGCTGCACGCGGTCGCCCACTGCCCCGGGTTTGCTGTGTGTGTGCACGTCACTTGGGTGGGTTAAATGCAGAGAACAAATTTCGTTGGAGTGAGTTCCCTCCAATGACAAAATATGTCACTTTAGAAATAAAACAGTGAAAAGCAGAAGACCTTCATATTTCAGAAGTTTGCTGAAGACAGTTAATCAATTACCAGAACAGTTGCTGAATAATTTTCTGTCAATCGACTAATCGATTAATTGACTAATTGTTTCAGCTGTAAAGCTTTATTTATTTATTTATTGCCAAATTTTATTGTCCTATTTTTCTTCGTCCGTACAGAAAGATTATTCAGAACTTAATTTTTGTCACAACTTATTCTTTTTGTTTTGACTTGTAAGTTTTCTTATAACTGGTGGTGGTGATGAAATAAGTATTATACAAAAGCGTTATATTTTTCACTGTAACGTGACAATAATTACAATAAAGTTAGACCCTCCACAGACTAATATTTTACAGAAAAGCCACATGTCACATGCCACAGAGGTTACTGATCTTCATAGTAAGTAGTTTTAGCTTTTTTGCTGATAATACAGAACCTCCTTCTGCTTTTCTATACAAATATTTGACATGTTTTGGATGATTTATTTTTGTAGAGTGAAGTGAAGAATCAAAAACACTTCTTCCACCACTGCTGATATCAAATAAACAGGAGCTAAGAGCTTTCCCTCACCTGTCTCAGCCACTGGCCCCAGTGTCCTCGGGCTGGCACATTCGTCGTCATGAGCTGTGATGTAAACGGTCAGGTAATCTCCACACTGGACGCCCTCGATGGCGCAGCTGTTGGACACTGAGCTGCAGTTGTAGCGGGTGTTGGTGCCCTGGTTGCCGAAGGCCTCCACGGTGTAGCGAAGAGCCCCCTCAGCGAGGTCCCACTTGCTGAGCAGAACGTCTCTGCTGCAGTCAGCTGAAGTCTGCAGATTCTGGGGGATACAGGGTGCTGGAAACAGAAAAATAAACCCAAGGATTGCTTAATTCATAAAAACATTTGTAGCTCCAATTTATAAAAGACAAGTAATGGAAAGAAGAACTAAAAAGCACTGAGATTATACTGTAATTCTGTAATACACAGATGGCGACACAGGAAGCAGTTATATCAGATTTTAATATCCACCAGGGGGCGCTCACACGAGAATGGACCGGAGATCAGTTCAGCATCTCACTGAACAATCAATAAGATAAGATAAAATAATCCTTTATTAGTCCCATAACTGGGAAACTACAAAAATGCAATTACAATAATGCTTTAACCCGAGAGCTGCAGCAACAAGTAATAGAAATGAAATCCTTATAGCCCTTCATCCCTGCTTGCGCATGTAAAAAAATATAAAAGAAGGGTGATTTTTCTGTGTCAATTCTGTGTATTTGGATTCTTTTTAGGGGCTTGAGGGATAAAATGATCAAATAACTCACTAGGTAAAGCTAAGTGAGGTCTTGTCACACAAAGCGTGTTAACGTGTGCAGTATGTAGTTATACCTGTGCGAATGTCCACAGTAGAGCTAACATCACTTCTGCACTGCCCTGTGACGGAGGAGACCGTGAAGTAATAGTGTCGTCCACACACTGTGTGTGTGAAGTAGCAGGAGTTGTCCTCAGTCACACACTCCTGGACGGTTCCCTGGGTGCAAACAACAAACAGCCTCGAGTCATGAACTTGTTAGAGGCATAGTTTAACACTGTGGGAAATACACTTATTTTCTGTCCTGCCAACAGATTAGAAAACTGTGATACAATAAACATGAAGCTAGCAGCTGTTTAGCTTAGTTTGGCACAGACTTAAAACTAGCTGCTGGCTTCATATTCAACATTCATGAGACATGATAGTGGTATTGATCTTCTCGCCTAACTCACAGCAAGACATAACAATTATTATTATCATTATTTTAATTCTAGAGGCTTTTCTTACAAATAAAATCGGCCAAAATACAATACCTGAGAGTCCACTGCCTTGGCCATGTAGTAGTCAGTATTGTTCGTGTGGTCCCAGGAAAAAACGATGACTTCGCTCGAACAGGCGCGCAACAACGTCAGGTTCTTGGGAGGACAGGGAACTGAAAGGACAAACAGATATTTACACAGATATTTACACAGACAGATAGACAGATAGATGGATAGAAGCAAGAGAAAGAAACAAGAGAAGAAAAAAAGAAGTAAATGGGGTTAAATATCAACATTAAAGGTGAGCGTCTCAAATCCCTTTTCAGGTTAAAACGCCCTGATATCGAAGATTGTGCACCAGTGTTGCTTTTCACTGTAAGAGGTTTCAGGTTTAACACAAACACAGGCTCATTCTTAGCAGCCTGAACACAACACAATACAATATAGACAGCAGAGCTCAATAGGAGACCCAGTTTTCAAAGAAGACACGTAGTGACGCGTTCAAGTAAACGTGTGATTTTAGACAACAAACAAAATAAGGGAGAAAGAAATGTTGTAAACAGCTATTCCCACAGGCCTCCTGACTGACAAGACCTCACAAATCCTTACTTGGAGGTTTAGACAAGGACATGACAGGTGGCTAATCTTAAAATAAGACTTTAAACTTTAAAATTGACAAAAAAATACATCATCTTATTTGGTCAATTTTAATGTCAGAATTCAAATGTGGATCACATGGTGGAGTTACTTCACGCTGTGTCCTTTTGCTTATGCAGCTGGGCTTTTTGATGAAAGGTTGTATATCACTGGACTGAGACATTTAATGCTCTCCTTCAAGTATTAAATGTCCCTATCCTCAACATGTAATAATCACTTGTCATAAAATCATATCGTATCATCCAAGTCATGGCAGATTAGCGGTGCACATTGTGGCCTCCAGGGTGTGGCTGGACAGAAAATCTCTGTGTCAGAGATCTCCAACAGAATAGAGTGATATGTGAGATGAAAGGATTAACTGCTGCACAAAAAAGATGGCAGGGTGGAGCAGTTAAAATGTTCATCAGCAAAGAAATTAAATCATCAGTCATGCAATCAGTTGACTGACATTTATGGGTTGGTTACTGCATGGTTTTCTCCTTAAACTCCATAGTTGGGTTTCAAGTTTGGTTTCACTGGGCTTCATGTGTACTCAACTGGTTTTATATATTTTTCTATAAAGTGCTTTTGCCATGTTTTCCCACCATTTACAACTTATTTTCTTCCTATAAACCTTATCGAAGTGTACTGAATCTGCCAATATTTAAAGTAGTCTGATCATCAGACTCAAATAGTTTGTGACGGCGACGTTTAAAAGATCTCAACCAAACTACTGGACGGGAGGAACACATGAAGAATGAGATGTGAAACCCAAAGCACTTTATATAATGGATAATCATGTTGATCAATCAGTCGTGATCCTTCCTACCGAATGACACTCTGCTTATCTCAGTCTGTCTGCTATGTGGCCACAAATCTGCTTTTTTGCTGAACACAAATAATAAGGAAAGCAACAATAATAACAAATGGATGTATAATAATAATAATAATTTTGAGTGGCTCTCAGGGAGATTTCCAAAGTCTGAGAACCCCCCACCCCCACCCCATGGGGTCATTGTGATGTCATCAGGGTCAGTTTGGGCTTGCAGAAATTTATGACAGGAAGACCCACATCTTTCAAACTAGACATGGTGTTCAGGAAGAGGAGAGCCTTTGATGAAAGAAACTAATCAGTTGCATTATCTCTCAGCCCCCCGCTGCTTTGATTTTGACCCTAAACCTGTGGAAGTTCAATACTAAATAGCTGAAATTCCCCTTTAAGGCAACATCACCCAGAGTCCTAAAGCTGATCCCGTTTCCTGCTTAAAGTTTTGGCTTTTCTCCAGTTTAGTTCCTTTAAGGGCTTTGATTCAATTCAGAAGGGAAATAGTCTAAAAGTCAAAAGAAGTGGCGGGTTAGCGGAGCCTTATGGCGGTGATTTAAGTCCACAACAGTAGCTTCCTGCTTTTCAGTACTTTACCCGTGAATAAAGTCGAGATTCAAGCGTGATTTAAGGCAGATTTTAAACGGAGGATTGAAGAGAAGGATGCAATATCTCATGTTGCATGTACTCCAGACATACTTAATGTTTGTTTGAATAATATCCAAGATGTTGTACTGAAGTCCTAAACAAGCAGAAACCATCCACCTACTGATCACGTCTCTATTGAAGTCAGTGAGCGTACATTTAGCTGTTCATGTCCTCCCTTTGTGTTAACCGTGTCTCACCGGTCTGAAAAGTGGCCGAAGTGGTGTTAATGACGTTCTTGCAGCTCTCCGACATGGGGGTCACGTGCACCACGTAGCTCTGGGCACAGCTCAGTCCGGTGATCTGACAGCTGGTGCTCTGGCTGGTGCACGTCAGCTCCGTGCCATTGTCGCCCTTCGCCGTGGCCTTGTAGGAGTCGGCCCCGAACACCTCCGACCAATGGACTGTGGCAGAGTGAGTGGTGCAGGCGTAGTCCACGGAGACTGATGAAACCGGCGTCAGTTCTGCAAGTAACACAGCACGGCAGATTCCCGTTTAACTGAATGTGGCAGAAGAACTTTGAGTGGAATGTAGAGAACAGAGATTTTATATCGCAAACTTATATAAACACTGATGATGTGATTGTTCACTGCACTTGGAGACTTGTTTTTTTGTGGGGGGAGGTAAAAGAGTTGATTTATTCTACTCAAAACAGGCACAACTTGACAACTTACTGTGACGCTGCATATCCGTTTTTACTGTAAATAATCATGTAAGTTCCGTGTTTTTCTTATGTTTTCGTGACAAACTCAACAACAAGTAGGTTGTCGGGGCATCTGAATCCTCTTTCCCCTCAGGATCATATTCTGCATGTCTAAAAGGAACGCCTCAGAGAGAATAGCTGACCTAGATCCTAATCACCGAGTTATTGATATTGGTTTGAGCTGTGCCGACTCACTGTTGGTGGTGTATGTGTAGTCTGTGGACTCGCTCGGTGCCAGGAACTTGTTGAAAGAGGACACTGATATGAGATAGGTGGAACACGGGAGGATGCCTTGAACATCCAGCTTGGTGTCTGAGACGCTGTACACAGACGGCAAGCTGGTGGGCTCATTACTGTCCCGGACGGTGACTTGGTACAACAGAACGTCCTTCACCGGCTGCCACGTCACCCTCGCCGAGTCCAGGCCCGTCTGCGCTGCGGTGACGTTGCGTGGAGGCTCCACCACTACGGACAGACACAGGGACTCAGTTAGAGACGACGCCTCTAATCTGATGTGTACATGTCAGACATGCAGCCAAGGACAGTTCAGATAAATCAGAAAAGTACACGTTCTGTTTCAGTCAGTGTGTAGGTCTGCTGAAGGTTTTCATATGCTGAAGTTTAACGATATCTACCTGAACAGCACCAAACACATCGTCCCTATTACTAATAATCCACACACCTTATTGTTTTTGTAGAAACTGTTTCTTCCAGGGAAAGTAGTTTCAATGAAAACTGCCATCATCAAGAAATTATCCAGAATAAGTAGAAAACTGGAAATTTCTTTTAATGTCTTCTAACGTCTTTAAAGTCTGCTTGGCTATAGCTGAACTTCAGTTTGGCGAACTGTCCCTTTAAGTAACATGAACTTTGTAACTTTTCTGGCATAAGAAGGAGTGACTTGAGACAACATAGGAATTGTGTTAGATTTGGCGGGTTTAAATATTTTCATTAACATTTTACACTCAATTCAACAACACTGAGGGGACTGAGGGTTCAATTCTAAATCTATCCTACGCAGTAAACCATCACGTCTTTACTCTAATTGTATTTGTTACGTGACGCTCAATGTCTTCATCAACTGACCACTCTGTATAACATCCACTCTTCCTAAATGGACTGAAACTGATCACTCACAGGTGGTGATGGTCCTCACTTTGCTCTTGCTTCCCCGGCCGGCCTGGTTAGCTGTGAGGACGTAGCAGTCATAGTTGGTGGAGGGTTGCAGGTGCTCCACCACCACAGTGACGTTGGTGGAGGTCAGGTTGAGCGTCCGTCCGGTAGTCTGAGAGCTCACCAGCAGGTAGTAGTAATCCGCCGATGGTACTTTGGCCCATTTTACCATAATTGAGGTACTCGACAATGCTCGGCCTTCCACTATCTGCGATGTGTCGGGCACTGAAAAAGCAGGGAAGAGAGCGTCGTTTCGGATGGCACGTCTGCGTTGTATATGCGCGTAATGCTGCGTTTTTGTGCGTAAAGACGCATTTTGAGCGGGCTATAATTAGACACAGATCATGTAACTGATTTTTTTCCGTTCAATTTGTAGTTAGTTTTCTTTATTCTTTAAAAATTCTGTGTAATTTTGATTACTAAATATCTGTCACAGTTCAGCCCCTGAGGGCAAAAATAACAATATTTCCAAACATTGACAAGTTTTAAGAGGTGTTGCAACTATTCTACGAAAATGCTGTAATAACTGTCTTCTTCTTTACCTGTGGTCGCCTCGTCTGTGTCTATACACACCACAAAGTAGAACTGTAAGACTTTGAGAGTCACACTATATGTGGTTCCTGGTCTCAGACCATTGACCACCTTCTCCGTCTGGGACAGTGGAACAGTGACCACAACAGGTGCGATATCTGTGCTGTTTTTTACCCGAAAGTCCAAAAAGTAGTTTGTGGCCCCAGTATATTTTTCCCATTTTACCAGAATCGATGAGGCACCTGAGGACTTTGCTGACAAAATGTTACACCCTGTAAGAGATGGAAACACATGGAAAAACAGAAAGTCACTCAGGGTTACTGAGCAACAAACAGCTTCACAAATACACGTTATTCTATTTTATCTGAACAACACACTCCCACTTGGAGTGACATCTTTAGCTTCAGGGATTCAGTGCAGGTTATAAATATTGATAATACAATACTCCAAGTTTTACCAACATGTGGGGTCTAACATAACATTTACACTGAATTTCCTCTCTACTTACCCTCTGCACTATAGGGTATCTGTAAATAAGAAGAAAATTAAATCAGCTATAAATATATTTAATTCCAGAATATATCCATTATTGTTCAGTTTTACAAATTTAAACATGAAACTGAATATTTACCTGAGTTAGAGATACCAACGCTAAAGAAAAGCTTATGGCTCCCAACAATCCCATCTCTGACATTGAGTGCGGGATTACAATTAGTTTAGTATACAAGGGAGCCAAATACAAAAGGTGCTCTGGATTCTTTTGAGCTTTAGTCCAGCATGGATGGGAACCAATCAGTATTCCCCAAATGGGGCCAGGCTGTCCCACTAACAGCCCCAGGCACTGAGGAGGGAGGGTTGGAGGGTGGGATGGAGAGTTTGGTGAATTTACCTGAAGTCACAGGTGAAAATAAGGTCCCTCTGCCTGCCCTTCTCTGTCTCACATGCACCTATCAATTTGCATAACCATGTGGAGACTGTAGAATACATTTTCATCAGAGCTTCTCAAAACTCTCCAAAACGTCATACGCTTTTCTGTGTTTTACTCAAATGCTTTGAGATCCTGGAAGTGCTGCATCCTCCTTAACAGATCAGGAAACATTTATCATTACCATGGATACCAAGCTTTATCAGCTTTATCGGCTTGGTATTCACACTGACTTTTATGAGAAATTCTCACAAAGTGACTTGTGACATGTTTCAAGAGAAAAGGCAAATGCATGTGCTCTCTACATCAGTGGTTAGAGTCGGAATAACACACACTGTATAATCTATGTGGATTTCTGTTATTGGAGTTTTATAACAGTTTGTCCAGATGAGGTCAGACTTCCTGTTGGGCTGCAATTGGCCCCAGACTTAAGTTATGTCACTTTAGGCTAACATTTCGATATTACCTCATGTGTGACACTCAAATCATCAAATGTGCAAGCTCAGTTTGTTTATGAAGTGTTACTGAGGGGGAAAAAAAGTTTAATTTTGCAACTTGCAAAACATGGCCAGAATTTTAAGGTAGTAAAGTCTGAAAATATAGTGGGCATGCTTGAACATTAGATCCTCGCAGAGAAAACGGACAAAAGTTCAACATGTGACGCTTCAGCCCATCAGCAAACTGTGATCTACATTAAACTTGAGTGATAAACTGATCACAGGTGCCTGACCAACACTGATCTTATCGCGGCTGTGTCATAACTTTTGTGCTGCAAGGCCACACTTTACATGCAGCTTGAACTCCCCTGACCTACTAACACAACTCGTCTATAGAAACAAGCACACAGCATCAACTCAGGCAACAGCAGGCTGAATAAAAGCTGTCAAGACATCACATATGTCATGGTTTTATTTTTACATTTTGTTCATTTCTAGTCCTGGTCCTGGTTTTGTTTCTGTCTCTTTCCTTGTCCTTTCTCCTCCTCCAAATGACTGTAAATATCAAAAAAGTGGATGCATGCTGCGACTTAACGCATGGCCATGTTTCTGTGTTAAGTGTTGTTTTTTCATCTCTGTAACAATGCATGAGAACACAGTGAATGACCTGAGCCGAAGAGATAAAGGCTTGGGAGGGGCCGTCCAAGCAATGGAGACAAGTGCCACTGAAACTGAAGTCAAGGATGCAAACTTGGGAATTGGGACTCCATCTAAATGGGATGTACTTACAAAACACATCATAAATGGAACTGTTACTAAATCGAGTCTTTCTTAAGCTGTTTTTCGGTGATGGATTTCATTGAAAAATGAAGTTCATTACTTCCTAGATAGGCTAAACCCTAAACTGGCTTTATGTAGGCTACATGCTGAGCTGAAAAGGATCTTTTATCACAAGGGAATAAAGGGCTATCGCCTCATAGTTTTTCACTGTGTATTAGAAAAAAGGAAGTCAACATGAAAATGGATACGCACCATAAACCTGCCAGGAAACTTAACCTGCCCTGCTTAAACAATAGAGCAATTTTGAAGCACAGTGAATAAGGACAAGTGATGTGAACACCTTGATATTTCATTGTATTTTTCATGCGGCTGAGGTAGACATTGCTACAGCTCACGGGTATTTAGCATCTTATGATGCAACTTCCCACAAATTTCTCAGGTCATTTGAGCTCCTAAGAATAACTTTAAGACAATAAAGTTTGGTTGTCTTTGCTGCTGACTCTCACAGCATGATTAGCATACATGTAGACTAGATGTTCATTCAGTTCGTACATTCAGAGAATAGAAAAGTGCTCTTGAGGATGAAAAAAATATATCATTTTCTACTGACATTCAGTCATGTTCACAGACTTTTATCCTCACTCTGTCCTGAAAGTGATAGTGACAGGACACCAAATGAAAAGGCTGCTTGGGCCACTTTTAAATTATTATATTTCAGTGTGAAGCCAGGCTTAACTGCACAGTGAGGTTCACTAACTGTTTTACTTCAGACTTAAACAGTGTATTTTTTACATTTCATACCACAAGGTAGAATTACGTTTATAATACAACATGCTTTATTTACTTTTGCAACAAGGTTGGACTGTCTCACAGCATAAAATAGTTTGGTGGGTCCAGTGCAAAGAGCGCCACAATGCAGTTTTTTGTGTGGTCCACTACATGGTCAGTTACAGTTTCACCTGGAGAGGCAAACCAGCCTGTTAGCCATCCTGTCTGACTGTTGTTGTTGAGTGTGAAATAGCATTCATGTCATTGTTTCAAATCTGTTTTCGAGGAAAGATTTTGCACAGCAAGACCTGCACAGTGCAAGATTCGTTAGCTGAACAGCCTCACTTGGGATGTTACGTAAAAGACTTCCAGACGTGGGTGGAGAGATGTCCATGGCCGATGAGTCTCTCAGAGAAATGCCACCTCTTTGGCTGAGTCATGCTCCATGTTTTAGCAGTGAATGGCAGTTATTCCCCACTGAGCATCACCACAGTATTCTTACTGATAACCTATACTATTGACAGTGCAATGGGGATAATACCAGAACTATTCCTTTTGTGTTTCAAGGGATTTAAGCCTACTGAAACTTGTGTGAAAGGTGGGCAGGGCTGCACATGTTTATGGGATGGGTGTGCTGTGTGCTGTGATGCTGGTAGTGTTTTCTGAAGGAAAAACGCACTGATTTACATTGTTTTCTGTTATTTTTTCTGCTGTCTGCGTTAATGGCTTACTGTATGGAACCAAATCAGGGCCAAAAGTTTCATTCATTTAAAATAAATAAGAAAAAAAGTTGAGATTTCGATTTTGAACTTTAAAAAATACAACATTGCAGTCGAACTAAAAATAAGTGTAGGAAAGGTTTTTTTGGCTTAAATATTTTTTATAATTTTTAATTTTTATTCAGTTCTGAAATTCTTTTGAATAAATTATCTATTTTCCGTTTTCACTTTCAGATATATTACAGTTGTAATATTTTTTTTTTCAGTTGCAAAGTTAGTATTTTCAGATTCACCTTCTTTTGTTATAGTCTCAAATCTTATTTTTTTTTGCTTTCAGATCTTTTGTTTTCAAAAAGATTTATTTTCATTATTTTCTTTTCAGTTTCAAACTTCGATCACGTTGCCTTCAGGGAACATCGGTACTGTGAGAACTATGACTCCACACTGTCTATACACTATATTCTCATTATGGGCAGTGAAAAAACTGACGCCATTGATAAAGTTCTATTTAGCAAGCCCTTTTAAACCGAACTTGGCACCAATCGCAGTATTAGAGCAATAAACTATGCCTGATTGTGCAGTTCAACAGCAACACTTTAACTTTGACGTTTCCCACTTTCCACACGCAACAGTGAACGCCGCGAAGTATTGGCTAGCAGTGGTGCCACCGGGAAAGCCAGCAGGTTGAAATGTCGATGCGGACGAAATGTCGGCTACTTTTTGAATAGATACTCCAAAAATTATCCCAGGTGCTATAGTGATGGGTAATTTTTACAATATAGGGGCGTACTTTAAGGGGAATTGGCTAAAGCCGGAAGTTAAGCACAGAGTGTACGTTAGCCGGCTACTGGCCAGTGTCCTGCATTGTTGTGCGGCAGATGAGTACATCAAACGGCCAAAATGTCCGGTGGAAAACATACAAAATAAATAGGTTATTGTGTGACGAATAAAACATGTTCACACCTGAAAGAATAACCGGGATCTTACTGTCCCATGTAAAGGATTGATAGGAACAAAAATCTTTGGAATCGGTGAATTATTGATCGAGAACAGGGTACTTGGCAATCGCAACCAGACTCCATTAACAAAAACAGTAATTTCACTGAGCAGGACACAGGGGTTGCTGGAGTATCCCTGTCTCGATCGGTTAGTTAGTTTGTGTTACTGTGAGACTTTCAGTGGTGGGAGAAGTATTCAGATCATTTACAATGATTGACTTAAGTCCAGACTCCATTGACAAAACCAGTAATTTAACCGAGCAAAACAGAGGGAGCTGGTGATACAGTCTTTCACTATACTCCTTTCTGCTATAGTTTTTCTCACACAGACATGTTACATACATATATTTTCCTCAGACAAACATACATTTTCTTCTTACATAGACTACATATAATATTTATAATATTAAATTTATACATTGAATGTGTGTACATACGAACAAAATGTGTGAGTAAAATATGTGAATGAGAGTGAAAATGTGTTAATCAAAAATACATGAATGTGACAATACAAACATGTAGGTGTAAGAATAAAAATGCATTAATGTGGGAGGAGAATGCATGTGTGTGAGAGGGCCAGAAGTGCTGAGTGTTTCAGTCTTACAAAACAGATGGAAGTGGATGAGAACCTTCCCTATTTAAGAAATTGATGGAAAATTCTGTAATACAGAAACTGGAAGTAACTTTAAGGGACACATGGTTTTCAGAATCTCATTAACTAAACATAGAAATTATGTCTTTCACTAACTTTACTTGAGGCCTGCATCACCAAAGCCCTCTCATTCATCACTGAATTACTGGTTTCTCCCTGGTATCTTAAGGTGTTTCCATTAAACTCAGTTATATGGTTAGACTGTCAGTTTCTAACATGGTTGTAGACAGGCCATAATCATACGTTTAGAAAAGCATAACTAGGTTAAACACAAATGGGGTGAAAAATAAAATCTGACATTTTATCATCCCCACAAACTGTCACATGTTCCTGTCATCACCAGCTCCTCTGTTCTGCTCTGTTGAATTACTCTTCTAAAAACCTGTGTGAGGATCACAATACTTTCCATCCATCTCTGTGGCGATCATTTGCCCACTTGCACATTTCAGGTGTTTCTCAGTTGAATTTAACCATCGCCTTCTCCTCCTTTAGTTGTTGCACATTTCTTTGTACAAAGCAAGTTAAAAGCACAAGAATCATGTTGAATTTCTTTATTAACTGAAATATGCATCAGGTTTACGCAAACCACAGCGACACATAACAACAGCTAAAAACATCCTGAGAACAAGCAGCAGCGGCAGCACACTGTCTCACCAGCTTGTTATCAAGAGGCTTCCTAGTTGGGGTTGGAGCTACAAAAATTGTTTTAATTCGTTAAATTCTCCAATTAATAATTCTTTAAATGACAGGGGGCAAACATATTCTTTCATTGTTTAAGATGTCTGCTGGGGCACAGTTACTGTTTCACTTACTGACCTTTTCTTTTTGTCAGTGACACAATTTATATGAATATTTTAACTCAACCGCTCAGGGATAAAATAAATCACAATTGCCCTAATTAGACCTTCACAGCTTTCTCAGTATATCAAATAAATTCAGTTCTAGTACTTTGTTGATGAAATCTTTTATCATAAATTTGTCACACCACAATTCATAAATGTGGAATCTCCTGATGCAAAAACTTTATTGAATTATACAGGTTTTAGCCACCATTATCAGCATATTAGTATTAACCATTTTCGCCTAATCGAAGGAAAGAATAAAAACATCAGTACAACAGTTGATGCCAAACCTTTGAACGGTTGTGTATTTGGAGCAACATACACAAAATGTACTCTTGTTTTTGTCACATTTAGGTGCTTGATCACGATGGTTGAGAGCATAGCGACGGTTTTTCTTGGCCACGATACATGAACATCTCGTTTCTCATTAGTCACTGCATTAACGTGGCTAACAGACTTTATTTCAGGTAAACAGTTGTTCTCTTCAGGTGGGGGGTGCAGAACGGAGAGGGTGGAGGATGAAGAAGATGGTGGTGTTTATTGTGTCTGCGAAGACAAATCAACAAAGATTTTGGAGGTTTTTATATTTATTGTAGGCCATTTACAGAAATCTGAAGCCTTACAACAGCAATATAACAAAAACTTTAAAGTGCAGGTAATGATTTTTTATGAGACCAGCAGAATGAGACATCAGTGTAGGGCACTGAACACTGAAGGAGTATTAAAACCATGGAGGAGGACGGAAGAAAAGATGTCATTATGAAAAACAAACCTGAGCTGAACCCTACATTAAACGTCAACTTCAGGCCAGATGTTATACAGATTAATTTTTGTCTATTTACTTACCGTGTGCTAGTCCAAACTTCTCTTCCCTCTGTAAATCACTGGAGAAAAACAGGTTGAAGTGTCAGGAAAATCACACATTTAAAATGTTTTCTACTTTTCACCAGTAAGTAATGAACAAACGGTTTTAGTGATTTCATCTTCTAACAACCTTAGACATGTTTACGCAGATTAAAATCTCAGAAATAGCAGAAATATACTCACCTGTGCCAACGTTGTTCCCTGAGCAGGTGACTGAGACACCAAAGAAAGTCAAATTAAAATGTTGTCATCCATATTCATTATTGATTTCCTTCTGTTTGAATTGTCTTTACTGCTGTGTTCTAATCCCAAGTGCACCCAATAAAGTTGTTTTACAGACGTGCAGCTACCACAGTTACTGAAACAGGTACGGACTTTGTGTCAATACCTTCACCGTCAGACCCCACTGCCTCACCTGAGTACAGCCTCTGAGGGCAGAACAGGACTTTGCTTCCCTCTGGTGTGAGCGGAGCCACCACCACATTATAGACGTCCCCGCACTGGACGTTACCCACATCACAGCTGTTCTCCCCGGGAGACGCAGTGCAGGTGTAGTTGTTGCTGCTGGCCACCATCTCTGTGATGTAGCTGTGGCTGCCGCCTGCACTGCGCCAGTAAACCCGCAGAGAGTTACCCGCCATCCTGTAGAGCCTGACGCCTGACGGACAGCAGGCACCTACGAGAGAGAGAGAGAGAGGGATTTAATCTGTAACAGAAGATGGAGGACAGCTGGAAAAAGAAACAAAAACATACATGACTGAGTATTTCTACACCAGTGCTGGAATGTACTCGAGTACTCTAATTACAATGTACTTGTACTTTCCTTGAGTGAAGTCAATATAATCAGCTGTGAATTTTAATTTTGAAGTAGTCACACATTCTCTCTTAAGTTAAACAGTTGTTTTAATATTTAAGTAGTTAAATACGCTAAGGTCCAGTATGACCAGCACATTAGTGGACCTTTAGGAGATACTGGTGTCAGTAAGAGTTTTAAGTTAAAAGTGAACTCAGCGCTCTCTGGTGGACAAATTATGTAATGCTACTAATTTACCTCAGACAACCTTTCATTTTTGAACTGCAACTTATTGATCTAGTTTTAACGCTTTTTAGTTTAATGCCTAAAAGTGGCAATTTTCCCATTCTGACATTACTGGATAGCTGCACAAATGAAAGGCAAATCTTATGCAAGTGTTTTGATTAGAATAGTAGTAATAATATTTTGTTTGTGAGTTTTTAATTGTAGAAAACATCGTCACTCACTGGACGAGAAGCCCTGATAGGTGCAGTTGGACATTCGCCCGCTGTGGCTGTACGCCTCCATGGTGACGGTGTAGTTGGTCCCGCAGGTGATGCACCCCATGAGGCAGTGGGAGTCCTTGGTGTGGCAACGGGCGTGACCACGTGTTGAAGTCAGAGAAGTGATGAACGAATGGGCTCCTTTGGCATGAGACCACGAGACGTTGGTCATCGCCTGAGTCACCTGATCCACTGTTAGATTCACCGGGCAACAGGGCTCTGCAAAAGGAAAGTCATGTGGATGCTGGAGGTCAAATCGATGCCAGATAAGACTGAAGTTGTTTCGGAGGCTTGTGAGGCCCCAAAACATCAATAACATGAGTTTTAATAGTTTTCTTTTTCTTTTAACTTGTCAAGTGTCTGTACTTTTTGATTGAGTGGATCAATCCAAACCTTCGACTACTCACCTGTTTCCAGAGAGTCAGAGTAGCTGGGTAAGCTTTGGCCGGCGGCGCTGGCTGCTATGACGCTGACTTCATAGGTGGAGCCACAGGGAAGGTCAGTGATGTCACAGCTGTTTCCACTGGTGGTGCAGGTATGAACACCGTCATCTCCCAGCGCGCTCACAGTGTATGTAGCAGCCCTGTTGTTTGCTGTCCAGCTGACACTGACTGAGGAGGAGTTCTTCGGATCCAGTATCAGATTCACTGGCATGCAGGGAGCTGATGGGGGATGAAGGAAAGAAGACATTAAAAGCTGAGTGTGTCCATACTACCTTTGAGGGTCCTCTTACTGTCAGTGTTTGAGGGACAGGTGGCAGTTATTAAAGTTTCTCAAAACTAATCGTTTCAAAATTTACATTTGCTATACACGTTTTTTTTTTCCACAAATTCTAATGATTATACAGGAAGATTTTTTTTTACCCGTTTCCTTCGTGTGAGCTTTACATGCACCGTTGCATCCACTGATTTCATTGCAGGGTGTCACCACCACACTGTATGGACTGTCGCAGCTGAGGTCAGAGAGGGCGCACACCGGCGCCGTGTCATTACACAGGATGACCTCTGCACTGTCCGCAGCTCGGGTCTGGTACAGCTCTGCCCCTCTTGAGGCCGTCCACATGATCTCCAAAGTGTCTGTGCTCACCGCTGAGATGGATACACCCTCTGGACAACAGGGTACTGAAAGACAGAGGTGATAGACAGGCAAACAGATAAACATTATGATGCTCATGACCAGGAAGAGAAGACTCCTAAGCCACCTCGCCTGTTACTCACAGGTGGTGTAGTTGAGAACCTCTCCTTGCGGACTCCTGCCAGCCTGGTTAAATGCGAAAACTGACATCAGGAACGTGTAGCCACATTCGCAGTGGTAGGTGCAGTTGTTGCTGGTGGTGTTGCAGCTCTCCTCGCTGCCATCACTTCTCTTGATGAAGGCGGCATAGCTGTCAGCATGAGGCATCGTGTCCCATGTCAGCGTGCAGTTTCCCTCTGACGGCTCCACGAGAACCAGAGACTCTGGTGGGCAAGGAACTGACAGGACAGGACAGCACACTCAAGTACTGACTGGTCAAAACATTGCTCCATAGAAAATAGAAAATTCACTCATCCTAAATTGAACTCGCTCACATTTCTGCATAAAACTGAAAGGTAGTATGTCTATTGTTTTTACAACCAAATCCTAAATGTGATTTTTTTTTTTGGCAGTAGGTGTTAGATCATTGTAATTTTAGATCACAATATTCTAAAAAAAATCAGATAGTTTATAGAGCAAATAACTAAATGGAAATGTTCCAGACTAATCCAAGGAGTGAAATACCGTCATCATCTTCATTAAAGTCAATACTGTGTTCATAAAAACACCTGCTCATTGATTTCTCATGATGTCCTAATACCACCAGATAGTTACCTTGTTATAAATAGTACCTGTCAGTCAGTAACTACATACAGACACATTTCTGTTGTCTTTATCACATCCCAGCTAATTTGATCTCACTAAAGTCTGTGTTGCATTAAAGTCAAATCAGTATCAGGAAAAAAAAATAAAACAACAAACATTAGCCCATACGATTCTTTCCTACTCACAGGTGACGAATACCACAGGGCTGGATGGGTGACTGGGCCCGGCCTCGTTCGATGCAGTGACCTGGATAGTGTGTACCTCTCCGCAGCCCACGGCCGACAAGGTGCAGGAGCTGGTCATGGAGTTACATGTGAGGTTCTGGTCACTCATCACATGGTACTGGATGGGTCCGTAGACCTGCTGATCGAGTTCCCAGGACACAGAGAGTCCGGCCATGCTGTTACTCATCACCACAGAGACATTGACAGAAGATGGTGTTGGAGGTCCTGTTAAAACACGACAAAATGAAAACATAAAGACACACTCAATGAATCATCAACACGAACATTAGAATATATACACGGTGGCTCCTTACGTGTCGTCTGGTTGATGTACAAACTGGCCTCTCCCTCTCGACCTTCGAGGTCCCAGGCAAAACCCCTGATGAAGTAGAGCGAGCCAGCATCCAGGCCGGATATGGTCGTATTGGTGTTGGAGGTGATGTGCGATAAGCTGGTGTTTGAGCCCATCTTGTAAATGGACAGGGTGTACTGTACAGAGTGAGCAACATGGTCCCAGGATACAGTGAGGCTGTCGTTAGTGGGGGAGGAGGTGGAGGAGAACTGAAGAGGAGGCAAAACTGTGGAGGAGAAAGTTTGACGTGTATGAGATGTTTAGTTAGTGTAATAAACCACTACAAGCCAGACAGAAGCACAGCTCCAGCTCTCTGAATGCTAAGACGGGTTATTGCACTGCATAGGCTTATTAATTAAATATTCCAGCTGTGTTGTTACGACAGGCCTGCCGGCAAGCTGTGTTGTTTGTTTATTTGTTTTACTGTTCCGTATCTGAATGTTTTCCCTTTTAAAGGATCAGTTCAAGTCAAAGGCCCTGATTCTGACAGATGGGTTGTTTGGTCACTATAAGTCAAACCTGATTGAACCACACTGACACAGTCCTAATAAAACAGATTAACTACATTTTTGAATGATAAACTAAGACTTAAAAATATGTTTATAACTTTGATTGTTGCTTATTTAGTCATTAGTATTTAATGTTGAAGACAAATACTTAAGATCTAAAGCAAGTCTTCATTGAGTCACGTTTCAAGTCAGATATCAAACATTTCAGCCCAAGTCAAGTCTCGAGTTCTCAGTTTTATGACTCAGGTTGTTTTCAGTAGACACAGATACCTCCAGCAATGTCTAGCATATTAAGTAGCGTACCTTTGATAAATAAAAAGAAATCAGAACTGAATGTTGGCAAACAATAAACAAAAAATGGTGAAACTGTTTGTGGCATGTTTTTTTGGTTCACGTGGATCAGATTTTCCCCCTCAGGGTGGAGGTGGAGGTGAGAGGTGACAGTTATGTTCTCTAGATGAGGTCATTTCTTTGTGTTTGCCATAGAATTGTCAGGTACGGTTACAGCCTATACAGTGGGGCCCCTGAGGGGTCCTGATGCATTTCATGGGTGAGACAAACCGGCTTTTGCAGAAACAGTGATGTGTGTATATATATTCACTCAAAGTTCTCTGCTATGGCACAAATGAGGCAGATCAAGTAGCTTCTGCAGGACGCGGGGCGTACTGAGAAGAGTGCTCAGTGTTTCTCAGTTAATGTGTGACTCATTGTTACACAAAACCTGCCCTTGAGTTAGCTTTTCCCCATTGAATTGACAAACAACTGTACCTGTCTTTCCTGTCACAGGGAGAGAAGGCTGGCTGCGGCCTCCGCCGTTCACCGCCATGATGCTGAGCGTGTACTCAGTGTATGGTGTGAGGGACTCAATCTCAGCGGGGGACGAGGACACCGTGTCTTCCCTGTAGAAGCCATCTGCGTTCTGGACTCGTATGATGTAATGAGTCGCCCCGGTCCTCAAGCCGAAGTCGACCATCAAGGTCGTGCTATCCTTTGGCTTCACAGTCTTGATGGGATCCATCATCTCAGGGGCTAAAACAGTTAAAAATGAGTTCAGATCAGAGACGGCACCTAAGAAAAGGACTCAAAATTTTATATAGGAAGTAGAAAGATTTTGCTGGTGAGATGTGAAGGGTGGCCTCTGCCTGCTCGGTGATAGTTTGTTGTGAAAGCCATCTTTTAACCTACAACTTTCAGGGATTTAATAAGTGGAAACAACATTTTGTTTTGTCTGCATCTCCCTGAATAAATTTGAGAGAGCTGCACACTGAATGTGAGAATAAAAACATCTCCTCCTCAGTTATCTTCATCACATTTAAGGGGGATAGACACTTGTTTCACTTTGTTGAATAAATATAAGTGAATGAGAGTAACTCTTATGTGGTTCACTGCTCACTGTACCATTTAGTTTGGGGTGTTTAAATTTAAATTGCAATTGTTATTACACTGGATTCAGATCCACTATTTATTTTTTAAGTGCTTAAACAACACAGCTGTGGACAGAAGTGTAACTCACCTGAAGAGGACTCAACAGTTGCACTGCTCAGTGTTCCCTGGGAATCATCCAGAGCTTCAATGGTGAATACATACATAGTGTTGGTGGACAGAGAGTTAACAGAGCCTAGCACTGTGTTTGGACCAAATGTGGCAAAAGCGATGGGGCTGCTTGGTGAGCTTTGGGGGGCGACTGTGATCTTGTATGAAGTGGCTCCTGAGACCCTGGTCCATCGGAGAATCACGGTCTTGGATGTTGCTGAAAACACAGATACTTGGATATCTGGTGAGAGAGATGAAAGAAGCAGATATCATTATTGCACTTTTTAATAAACTGAGACTTGGATTCTTTTGCACATGGCTGTATAATGTAATCGAGGATTTATGCTCCTTCACTCTAACGTATGGCAGTAATGTAAACATCTGCAGTGAATTTATATTTATGAGAGAACATACAGTACCTGTTTGGGCTGCAACCTGCAAATTTAAAAAAAAAATATTACAAATAGTTTCATGTAATGAAATCCAGGTTACTACCAGTAACAAGTCAATTACTCAAGGTTAGTTTTCCATTTCTATTGTGCTCTTCGCTTTTCTCAACAAAATGTTTGCGCCTGAATTTGAAATAAGCATTATAATATATTTACATATAATATTATGCTGTTACCGTACCTGTGAGCACATGCCAAGCAAGACAAAAATCACCAGCTGCTTCATGACGCCGATTCTTCACGTCTGCCTCTGAAAACACTCCTCTTACACTTTGCAGCTCCTGTTAGAGTTTTTAAAAAATGTTTCACTCTTGACTGTTATATCTTTTCAGAAGCATATCTGGTGTCTGTGTTGGCTGAAATACCTGCATCTAGCCCCTCCCAGTGGAGGCAAACACCAAACATCCAGTCACAGTGAACCAGAGAGATGCACCTTGGGGCAGGTGCAGGTCAGGTAGCGCGAGAAGCAAATACCCTTGTTTCTGCAGGAATGATATTCTATATTAAAGGAAGTAGTCGAGATAGTCAAATCACTTCCTTTTACTTTGAGGGGTGAAATGTATGAATACGTTTTCAATTGTAGAATACTGTTACTGCCAGGAAATTTGAAAACAAAAAACCCAGATGAGTCAAACTCAATAAGTTATGAAATCAACACTATGAGATAGTAAATGAAGCTCAAAACCTCACATTTGTGACCTAACAAGTCACAACCATTACATTAAATTTGACCGAGCAGCCTGAGTCAGAAGTTTTGCTTATTATCTCATGTTAGATTTGATATCTCAAAGATAGCCCAGGACTAAGTGAACTCACAAAATCCTTAGTTATTGTCCCATGGGCCTACCTTCCTCACTGTTTTACCTACTATTTCATAACTCTTATTTAAAAAGTAAGAAAGTCTAATCAGAGTCAAATTCCTTGTTTGAATACCCTAACTTGGCCAATAAAGCTGATTCTGATTCTGAAAAAGTAAAATATTTTGACTTTTTTTTTTAAAAAAAATGTCTTATTTATGACTTGATATCTCATAATGTTGTTGTTTTATTTTTTGTTGATTTATAATTTTGTCAGTTTCCTTTTTCACTGACGACTTCGACTTTTCTCGAGCTCTCATTTTAACTATAAAACTGAAAAGCAGTGAAAAAGGGTGACGAGTGTCGCCTGCTGCTATAAAAACTACGGCCGTGCTCCGTCGCACACTTGTTGACGCGGATGACGTCAAAGCGCGAGGACATGGGACAGGAAGAGGCGCAGCGGTAAAAAAAACAAAAAACGTCAAGATGGCAACGGGCTTAGACTACGGGCTAAAAAGAGTAGTTTGGAAGAGTAAGTTCAGTCCAACCGGAGAGTGTTATTTGCACATGTGAAAGAGCGTGACACTTTCATAAGGCAAAGGGTTATTAATGTCCTGCTGTTTTTACTGTCCGTTTCTTCCTTTGTGACTGTGCATCTTGGAATAACTGTGAATGTTAAGTTCCACCCTGCCGTTTATCACGGCGGAGGCTTACAAACTTGGCTTGGTGGAAGTATGGATATGCTAACGTTAATGACGATAGAGCACGTTTGGGGTAACATTTGTTGTTGTTGTTTATCATGACTTTACTGTCACGGAGTCTTGTAGCAGACCTTTGGAGAGACAGACGGAGTGAGGTCACTTTATTTCGGCTATGGAGCCCCACCTCATATGTGCAGGCTAACATTAGCACAACACTGCTCTAAATGCGAAACAAATTCAGCTCACGTTAACCTGTGTAGGCTTAGCGTCCACTTTTCTTGTTTTGAGGTATTTTTCCCCTCTGACTCATGTTTTCCGTTGCGCTGTCTTCCTTGTTTGCGGTTAGGAAATGCTTAAAATGTCGCAGGGAGAAATGGCTGGTTTGGTGTTAAGTTTGGAATGATCTTATGATAATGGAAACTTAATGAGAAGTTACACTGGATTGTCGGTTTAATAGGTAATGGTAGTCGCATGTAGCTCTTAAGTTGTGTTCACTTTTTGTAGATGTTGGGGTGTTCACAGGTGTTGTTATGTGCCTCTTACAGAAGTCAAGGACACAATTATTGCAGACTGCAGAAAATCTGAAGTATGGAAGGTAGGAACTCTTCGCATGAATGGTCAACCTGCACACCACAGATCCAATTTTTAATGTGATCGATCTCACTTACGCTCTGTGACTCAAAATGTCTCATTTTGCCATTGCAGCTTCTTTTCATGTGGAGATGCTTTAGCTTAACGACGTCTTGCTCTGTACTGAAACTGAATCTTACTGACCATAGAGTTTCTGTCTTGCAGATTTTGATTCTGGATCCATTCACCACCAAGCTTCTGTCATCATGCTGCAAAATGTCCGACCTGATGTCGGAGAAAATAACAAGTGGGCTATGTTATTATAACAGTGAAACACTTTTTTGGTTTAATATTGGCAATTGTCCGAACTTAGCAAAGTAACAACCCTGTTGTAATAAATATTCTGTTTATTTAGTTGTGGAGGACCTCTTCAAAAGCAGAGAGCCTGTTCTAGAAATGAAGGCCATCTACTTCATCTCACCAACTGCTAAGGTTTGCCATTAAAACCCCTTTTTTATGTGTTTTAAAAGTTTCAGTCTGAAGTTTTTCTGCCAAACTCTGTTGTGATACTCCATTTTCCTTCATAGTGCGTGGATGCCTTCATTGCTGACTTCAAGCCCAAACCCAAATATAAAGCAGCGTATGTTTATTTCACCGACTGTGAGTAGCTTATAAATCATTGCTTTGTTCTACTACAGTAGTCGACTAACTGACTTCTGCCCAGCATGTTGAAAATGTTCTGTTTTTGTTGTTGCTTGTAAAACACATAAGACACAAACAAATTTTTGTTGGTCCCACAGACTGTCCCGACAACCTGTTCAACAATATGAAGCTGTACTGTGCAAAGTACATTAAAGTCGTTAAGGAAATAAATTTAAGCTTCATGCCACAAGAGGCACAAGTGAGTGCTTGTTATGCTCCATTTCCTCTTTTTTTTTTTTTTTGTTTTAAAAAATAGCCAGACAAACTGAGGCAAATTTCACTTGTTTCGGTGTGTTCAGTGTCACGTTGCTGTTGAGAGGAAGAGGGGAATTTTTTCTGACTGCTTTAAACTGCGATTGAATGATTTTCCAAACTTTATATTATGCTTGCATCTTGTGCCCTGTGTTTTGAAAAATGAAACAGGTCTTAAGATTCTCTGTTCTCTTGGGATTTTTAGTACTTTTTTTTTTTACTGTGCTGTGTTAAATGTTTTTCAGGTGTTCACATGTGATAATGCAGGGGCTTTCCAAAGCATCTACAGCACCAACAATCACAACAAAAAAGAGGAGACACTGGAGGCACTCGCAGACCAGCTCGTCACCCTCTGTGCCACCCTGGACGAATACCCGGGGGTCAGATACAGGAAGTAAGCAAGAGCAGATTTAGTTTCTCCGCTTATAACACACCTCAACCCCCCAAGCACAGTGAGACCTTTTACGAGAAAGACTTGAAATCAGATCATAGAATATGTTGCCTGAGTGTGACAGAAAACAACCAGTAACAGTAAGCAGCTTTTCTTTTCTTACATAAAATATTATTTTAGTTTTATTATACATTCAATATATACACACTCATATGTGCAAACGCTAGTGTCAGACCATGTTAAACCAGACAAATGGACCCACGTCTGACATTTTCCTACAAGTGCATGTGTGATGTGTATTAACGTGACTGTGATCACTCATAAAGAACAATTTATATCATAATCAGAGACAGCAACATGTTGAACGCCAAGACCCTCGCAGAGTTGGTGGACAACAAGCTGGCCAGGCACTATGAGCTGGATGACGGTGGCAAAAAGAAGGTGAGATACCTGCAGAGTAAAGAATGTTTACAGAACAAACAAGATTTTAGCCCGAGGAATGAATGGGAACCTGAGACTTCAGTATTATTTTACACTGACAGGTCGACACAAGGCATCAGCAAAAGAAAAGAAATTCCTCCTTTGCCTTAAGCAGATTAAATTAATGTTGCTGTTCATCCAAAACTCGTTCAGAAAAACTAAATGTCACTGGACCTCTTTTTTTATTTAAAACATGCAGTGTTTATATTTAAGATTTATTTATTTATTTGTTATACTCTTTATTTCTGTCCTATCACAAGGGAAAGACCCAAGCCCAGCTGCTGATATTGGAGAGGGGCTTTGACCCCGTCAGCCCCATCCTGCATGAGCTGACCTACCAGGCCATGGCTTACGACCTCATTGATATCCAGAACGACACGTACAAGTAATACAACCTTCTCCTTCTGCTGGATTTCCCCCAGAAAAGTTGTTAGGCGCAACAGGAAGTATCTTTTAACTGCCCCAACAAACCTCTAGTGTGCTGTGATTGGCTACTGCTGTGCTATGATTGACTGCTTGGACATGTGATTGGAATTGGATGCTAGCTGTGCATTTAAGGCCCGCCCAGTGAGCACAATTGGAGATATTCAGGTTCAAGTTCTGTCTAAAGCTGGTGTTTACTTGTAATTATTGAACTTTTTTTTTGGATTACTAATATTTTTTGTAGGTTTTGTTCCTTTTATGAAAACCTAATACAAGAAATGGTCTAGAGTTACACTCTTATTTATGCTATGTTCATTTTGAAGGATGTAAACTTTTGTCCCACCCTATTCAGGCTGTGATGAAAAGTGATGCTGAGTGCATTGACTTAGTGTAAAGTTGACCATGTCTCACGGTAGTTTATAGAACATCAAAATAGGCTACTTTTTTTTCTTTTAAATCCCTGATGCTAGCTGAAACCAGTTATCTGACTGTTTTTGTGGCCAGGTACAAGTCCAAAGATGGCTCAGAGAAGCAGGCCCTGCTGAATGAGGACGACATGCTCTGGGTTAAGTTGAGGCATAAGCACATTGCAGAGGTCTCAGAGTAAGTGAACAAGATCTGAACAACTGTGGTGTCCCATTCCTGTTTTTCTCACTTGAACCCTAAGTCCTTTTATTCTCACAACAGACAAATCCCCAAGATGGTGAAAGAAATATCTGCTAACAAGAAGCAGCCAGATGGGAAGGTGAAGTCCTGTGTTTTTATGTGCTTCACTGAAACGTTCCTGCATCTCATACTTAGAAAACATATTTTGAGCAAACATTTCACTTCATCTTGTTTTTCCAGATTACAATTAGCAATTTGGCCCAAATGATGAAGAAGATGCCCTCATTCCGTAAACAGCTGACAGAGGTATGCTGTACCAGTACACTTTAATTGTTTTTTCAGATGCCAGTGGTATCTCTAAGGCTCTCTTACAATCTTCCTTTCAACTTGAGGTTGAGGTTTTCAACCGAATTTCTTCGAGGGTCAAATGGGACTTCAACGCTAATAATATTTGCTTCCTTCCACTAATTACAGACCTCAGTGATTGTTGTGTTGTGGCTGGGTGTGGTTCCTTCTGAAGCCTGTTATCTTGTGCGGATGACTTCATCATATTTTTAGCAGAAAAACAGAATAGAAATTCATCATTTATGGCCTGTATGATAAGTGTGTTTCATGAGGAAAAATTGTTTTGAGACTCTGGTAACAGCACATATACGTTGTACTGTTCATATTGTTCACTTTTCTCTCTGTTTGAACTCTAGAAAACTATTCATCTGCAGCTGGCCGAGGACTGCATGCAACATTACTCAAACAACGTGGAGAAACTGTGCAAAGCTGAACAGGTCTGTGTGAGCTCTGATCTGTTTTAGTAGAAGAAATAGCAAACATTTTTAGATAACTAGTTCAACTAGTAATTGAGTGGGTGGTGGTTTAGTGGGTAGAAACAACATTGTCAGTGTCTTTGGGCAGGACAATGACTCATTATGAGCTTCATAGTACTTTTCTGTACCTGAACGTGATGTCTGACCACCTCTTCAGGAGATCCTCAGTAGAAGTTTGTTAGTTGTATTGGTCAACTTCCAGTTATTTAAGATTAGGAGCTTTAGAATGAATGTAAGTGCAAGAATTTACAACATTCTCAGCCTAAACAAGTGGTTTTAAAAGGATGTCTTTGTGCAGGACCTTGCAGTGGGGTCAGACGTGGATGGGGTGAAGGTGAAGGATCCTATGAGGACCCTGCTGCCTGTGCTGCTCCACCCATACAGCACCCATGACAAGATCAGAGCTGTGCTGCTCTACATCTTCAGCCTCGGCGGTACGTCAGTCTTCTCCTAAAAACTCCTTTCACTATCTGTTCATTAGCATTCTGTAGCATAGTGTCTCACTTTGCAGCCATTCATGTCCAGGAACCTTGCAGAGTACAGTCTATGAGACCAAGACAGAATCAAGCATGAATCAAGCATGTAAACTGTTAGCTTATCTTTCCTGAAAGAAATTCTGTGATCATTACTAGTGCCATTAGTATGGATATTATTTTCCACTTCAACAGTAGTAGAAAGTTCCAAAAACACCCGAAAATCAACCAAATATGTAAGCTTCTCTGTTGACCAAGACCCTCATTAGAGGATGCAGTCCTAATAAACTATCATCAGATTTTCACAGTTTTTTCTTTTCTTTGCTGTGTGTAAACAGGAACAACAGATGAGAACTTAAGCAAACTTATTCAGCATGTAAAGATTGAAGACCAACAAGAGTTTATTCTGAACTGGAAAGAACTCGGGGTCCCTATCCTCGCATCGGTACGTGGAGAAGAGGAAAAGACAGACTGATCTGATTTTTGCAGTTCTTTGTTGTTATGTTCTTGTCTTCATCTTTTCAGCTGAAACCTGCTTCTTGTTTCTTGTAGTCTGGTTTCCAGGTTGGTTTCTCTCGCAAACCAACCAGACGGGATCGATCCCAGGAGGAGAAGTACAATCTTTCCAGGTGGACTCCCGTCTTAAAAGATGTAATGGAGGTCAGTGAGAAGAGATGAACATATTGTGTAATGTGTTTCATGAGCAGCACTCATTGCAGCATGTTCACCTGGCATTTACACCTTTTACGCCTATTTTAGCTGGAGTAGCATAACTCCAGAGAATTTAAAGTGGGTGTAGATTGGATGTATGATAGGAATGAAAAGAAGTCCTGCCACTGATGTCTCATTTCTTTCAAATCTCGACATGTAGCTCGATTTAGGTCACTGTGCTACCTCCAGCCCCCCTCTGAATGGCGTTCGTGAGAAAAATTATGTACGGAACTGTAAAAGCTCCGCAAAAGGAGGTTATCAAATTCAGGTCATCAGTGTCACATATACTGTATGTTTGTGTTGTTCTCTGCTGCTTCATCCTTTTGTAAAAGACATCATCTTAGCATCTATAAGGCACAATAATGCACCAGTTGTGTGTTGAACCCTGGGGATGATCTTTTCTGTTTCAGCAGCATCTTTCTGTTCTGATCTACTGATGCTTTTTTTTTTGTACGTCACATGTGTTAAGAGGTTATTGTGGGCAGGTGAGATGATGTTTTGTGTTCAAACAGAGGCAGGATGTCACTGTCACATGTTGTCTTGTTAACTTTTGAACCACGAAAAGAGACATATTGCACACACAGTACTCTAATTTACCCATTCATTCTGTCTTGTGAGTAAGTTTGCTTTTGGCCCCTTTCTGGTTATGATAAGTTGAGCTGTAAAGCATAAAACATTGAAGGAACTGAATGTATCAGAGGCTGCTTCATTTAAAAATTCTGCTATTGAGCCTATTTCTCAGAAATGAGAAGTAGGAACTATGTGGGAGAGTTACTCCATTGCCTTTTGGTCAGAAAATAAGGCCATTTCTGTGATATGATCTGATGATCTGATGATCTCAGTTCTGTAATTCCACATGTTAGTACCAAGTAATGCCTGCGAGTGGAAATGAAAGAAAACAGAGATTGTGTTTTTAAAGGCTTTTTTTTCTTTTGCAAATGGAATTTCTATTTAATGTCATTTTAATGCTAAAAAACATGTTAAGTTGTGTTGTATTGTCACCTTGTTATCTGAAAAGCTCATCTCTAATCTGTCACTCAAGCACCTGACTTCCTGTAAAAAGTGCAGCAGGAAACAGACTTCTTTTTGATGTTTTTTAACCTGTAAATCCAGTTGAAATCACAGCATATTTGTTCCTTTATCTTATCTGTGTTTTCAGATCTTATGTTGCATTCTTAGTTAGCTGCAGAAACCGTGCAAAGTCACACTTTCTCCATAGCGTTGATACCAGGTTTAGGTGTGTAGGAATGTTTGCTATATAGACAAAAGTTTCCAGATACATGTCTTAATGGGGTTTTTCAGGGTTTGAACTCAGCCCCTGACTTCCAGTGAAGGGAAATCTTAATGCTTCAGCACACCAAGACATTTTGGACAATGCTATGCTTCCAGCTTTGTGGCAACAGTTTGTTGAAGGCCCTTTTCTATTCCAGCATGACTGTGCCCCAGTGCACAAAGCAAAGCTCCATAAAGACATGGTTGGTTGAGTTTGGTGTGGAAGAACTTGACTGGCCCACACAGAGCCCTGACCTCAACCCCATCCAACACCTTTGTGATGAACTGGAACGAAGATTGTGAGCCAGGCCTTTTGGTCCAACATCAGTGTCTGTCCTCACAAATGCTCTACTGCCTGAATGGGCACAAATTCCCACAGAAACACTCCAACATGTTATGGAAAGCCTTCACAGAAGAGTGGAAGCTGTTAGAGCTGCAAAGCTGCTTGTGTGTTTAGAATAAGATGTCACTGAAGTCCCTGTTGGTGTAATAGTCGGGTATCCCAATACTTTTGTCTATATAGTGTAAGTAGGATCCCTCACATTAAATGCAAGAAAAATACTCAAATTTATGATATTGCCCCACCAAACCTATTTGATCTCTATGGTACACTGGACAGATAAATTAAAACTCTGACTTTCAGGATGCTGTGGAGAACAAACTGGACACCAAAGACTGGCCACACGTCTCTGAGTGTCCTGCTGCCTGGAACGGCTCTGGGGCTGTCAGGTACAGTAGGTTTTTGAAAACACTAGAACTGTGTTAACATGTTTTTTGATAAAATTATAAATTCTGCTACTGTTGGATCTGATCTCTATGGAGAGGCAACCCTTTTGGCTTGTTTGCATGTCGTATGTGTGAGGTTTTATGAGTTGGAACACAACTTAAAAATATCAGTATATTTCTTTATGGCGTCAGTGATACAAAAGTGAGAAGCAAGACTTTTCATCAATGACCAAACAATCCCAGGGAATATTTTTCACTCAAAGGTCATATTTGCTTTTACAGACAAATGTAGTCAGTAGTAGTGTGATAAGTTAGCGCCCTCCAGTGAGAGTTTGTGATACTTCATTCAGCACCCGGTTTTTGTGTGGTGGTTGTCAGAGCCACTGAGTTTATGAGCGACACGGGTCTGAGAGGTAGTGCTGTGTAACTGTTCCTTACCCTCTGTCTGTCTGTCCTTCTCACCAGCATGTTGATCTTCCTCTTTCTGTGCACAATCTGGACCCAATTCTTTTAAATTTTGTCTCAGTAAGTTTCAGTTGTCCATCATCTATTCTACAGTGCCCGACAGAAGCACAAAGCCAGTGCTCAGGATGAACGCCGGACCGGCTCGCGCCTCATCATATTTGTCCTAGGAGGGATCTGCTTCTCTGAGATGCGTTCTGCCTATGAGGTCACACAGGCAGTAAAATCCTGCGAGGTCATCGTAGGTGAGATTACTCCCTGACAATGCAAGGACCGTTTCTGTAGTTCTTGTTAAATCCAGTTGGTGACATGTCAAGTTGTGGTCTTTAAAATAAAGATGTGTTTGATACAGCTAATTGGTCATTTGGCTCGGAAGCACCCGTCGAATTATAAACCCACGGCTACCTTCTGTTTTTATTTCCAGCTTTTGTACTCCACCTGCTGGAGCTAGTCAGACTCCTAATGTCCTAATGGTTCTTTTACCTTGATTCCAGGGTCTTCTCACATTTTGACCCCAACCAGTCTCCTGGATGACATCAAGGCTCTAAGTAAAGGCCCAATGGAGACTTTCACAATAGATGAAAGGAGCAATGCCTGAGAGGTCTCGCCCACCAACTAACACCTCCAGACTCCCCCTGCCTCCCTGCATCTCACATCACTCAGTGCACTCAGCTCAACTTCCCATATGGAAAACTAAAGGGAATTTACCTTATACTTATGTTTTAATATTCATTTCAACCCCACTGCACATTCACTATTGGTGTGATGGCAAAGTCTTTTTTAACAGGATCATTTCAGGAAGCTTTTTTTTTTTTTTTTTTTTTAAACTGAAGAATCACTAAGAAAATTGTGCTTTGATAATTATCATTAATCTCGCCTGCCTATCTGTGTTTGCCTTTGTCCATAAAAGAAAATATTGGTTATGTGACTTATTGAAAAATCTCTTTCAGGGACAGAATGACTTTGGAAAGCTAATGTATATATTGTATGGAAGCACTGAGTCCCTGCTATGTCACCCTGACCTTTTTTTTTGTCACTATTGTTTATAAACACTTCATGTGATTGTGTGTTTTAATATAGAGTATTTACATTTTTCTTGAACTGAACAACTGACTAATAAATGGATGAAGTGGTTCAAATCCTGTCGCAGTTCCAGTTCCAGTTAACGCAGCCTCATCTGATGGAGCCAAAATGCAGAAAACAAAATGTAAGGAAATTACTGGGTGAACTTCAAAGTGACAAAACTAAAAGCTGACTCTTGTTATACACAAATAACTCGAGCACGTTGTTGCATTATCTTTGCATCAGGTAAGCGATCTGAGCAAAGACGGATGCCCTTAATCATCCTGCTCCATCAAAACATCAGTAACTTAATATCCATGACAAAAAAAAGCCCTCTTATAAACACTATAGCACATTTTCAGTAGACGAGTGAACATGCTGCTCTCTTGCTGAACAGACAATACGTGAACCAAAGATATTATGAGGCTTCTGTTATAGATCAAATCTGTCCTACTTTCCCTACAGGCGTGATGCTTTAGTTACACTGCGTTTAGATTGCTAACTGTACGTTGAATAGACGGGTATTGACCTTAAAGAGGTGGAGAGGCTTTGTACTGTAAGCTAATGGAACAAACTGTACGGTGGATTGGATTTATAGAAAATGAATGGAGGAAATTAAATTGAAATTACTCCAATTTGTGGTGCAATTGAATAGCAAAAGAAAAGTGCATTAACTTCACAAAGCTTGTCCTCAAGAGGTCTTCATCTCAGATCTCCCAGCCTGGATGTGCTTAGGGAGGCATTTTTTAGGGGAGGGGTTAGAAGAACAAGGAAAGTAAAACCTAAAGCATAATTTATGAAGATGCTTTATGTTTCGCATGTGTTTAATTTACGGCCACAGAGCAGGACAGAAATCATGATGATTTTTCAATACACAAACGTGATGCTTGTGACGGTATCATGTTTGTAGGAAGGAGAGCATATTGAGCTTTAGATCAGAATCACATCAGATTCATTATTGTATACACTTTTAGTGGTAAAATGATTTGTACAAGCAAATAAGGTTTGTATCATATAAATACAAAAATGCTGCTGGTCGCTGAGGTTTTGTCCCAGGAAAATGTTCATTTAATAAATCAATGCAGTTAAAATTGAAATAAGAACACCTACATAGAAATGACAGCCCTGTTGTTTTATTGTCTGGTCCTGGCTAGTCTTATGCTTTTGCACACACCACTAATTATCCAAAACTTCAAACAGAATAACCAAAAACATTTTAGCAGGTTGTGAGAAGTGGAGTAGATTTACCAAACACTTATACCAAGCACCATTAAACTGAATTATATATATACTGAAGAATATATGGAATAGAGTCGCTTGTCAACACAGCTCTAATAATGCTGTATTGATAAATGTGATGTCGACTACTGTCATCCTCCACCACCTAACTCGTACATCATCCTGCTGATGGTGTCAGTTACAGGTAAGAGTGTCAGGTGACTGAGCTGTCACGCCCACTCATGAAGTGGTCCTGCTCCACTGAACCTCTACAGAGGACCACTTAACATCTAACAAGGATATCCCTGTTCTCTGACAATGACTTACTCTCATTTTATTTCTCATTACTGTTTAAATTTAACTACCCCACTCTGCCTTCAGTCTATGAGGGGGTCCCCAGACTGAAGGCTCCCTTGTTTCTGTCATGGATCTCCAAATACACTATTTAAGGAACTGAGTACCATTAATGAGTAATGTGAGTTTTAAGTTAAATCCAAGGTCACCAAACACGGGTGATTTGCATTACATATATAAATATATACACTTTTATATACAAATATATACAATGTACTTATATACATTTATATACATATAAATTAATAAATAATAAATAAATGGGCGTTAAAACCTTTAATACCCCTGACAAACGCATGAAATAACGCCAAGAAATGGCGGCGCATGCGCGACAACCCCACCCGCACAGGAGTCTACTGTCGTCATGACAACCAGCGCCCACGGGAAAAGTCAAAACTCAAATCTGACTTCTGACCGCTGAAGTTTTATCCTTTAGCGTCTTAGTTCTTTGTTCATTCTAACGTTAATTAATAAATATATTAATTGTTGCACTCAAATGAATTCGGGTGAATAATTTTAAGAACGGAGTGAAATGCTGTCGACCTCCAGAGGTGTTGCGGTGCATCCCGGGCGAGGTGGTGCGTGGCCGCCGGGGGCAGGGACGCAACCCATCGGCCCCGGAGGAGCTCATAGCGGCGAGGAGAGAAGACAAGGGCTCGGTGTTCAGGAGTGGCACGACGGTTCCAGATATGAGGGAGAGTTTGTGAACGGGTTAAAACACGGCAAAGGAAAATACACCTGGAGAAGTGGAGAGGTAATTACTGTGACAAAGAATCACGTGGAGATATCAAGAGCCTTTTTGTTAGATTAGCTTGCTAGCTGAATTCATTTTAGGAACTTATATTTTTGAAAAAAATAGACAATAATGAGTCGTCTTCTTATGGTATGTTGCGTGTTACCTGTGGAAAGCTCTTACATACATGTAATGTCATTTTTTGTTTCCTCTTGTCCCTTTTTTCCCCTGAAATTAAACAAAGCAAGTCACTTTTTCATTTCCCTGTCTGCTGCTTTGTGTAGTACTACGAGGGCTCTTTCTACAAAGACTACAGACATGGGGACGGGCAGTACTGCTGGCCCACAGGCCACAAGTTCACTGGCAAGTTTTACCTCAACAGAAAGGAAGGATACGGACATCAGCTGTTTCCTGATGGAGCCACCTTTGAGGTAAACCAGATGGATGGATGAATGGATGGACTGCAGCCCTTTCAACAGATTTTTTAGCTTAGAAATATCAGTTAATAGCAATGAACCTCCTCCCTGCTCTCAGGGTTTGTACCGCAATGACCAGAGGTTTGGTCCTGGTGTGATGAGTTACCCAGATGGGTGTAAGGATGTGGGTCTTTGGCTCGGGGAGCGCCTGCTAAAGCTCTGCGCCTCTGTAGAGGAGGGCTTTAGCTTGAAGAACTTTCCTGAATATGCTGCGTACATGGACCCAGCTGCCGCCACAAACTCTTTGACTCAGGTAAAGGCCGACTGCTGTCTCAACCACAGGTGAACGCCAGGCAAAACACCTTCAGCGTCATTTTTATACACAGATTTGGTTTGAAATGATCCTGTATTACTGTTGCGAGAACAGAGATCCGAGCCTCAACAATGTTTTAAGCAGCCAAAAACATGTAAACCAGCTGTCGTACTACCAAAACATAGCCATCAAACAAATGTCACTAAATACTTATAAATTTGCAAAATATTCTCAATTGTAAGAACCTCTCTGCTCCTCTTTTCTCTTTGCCAGCCTCCCACTAGTGGTCTCGGGACAGAAGCCAGGACAGACTCCAAGGTACAGAACTGTTATAATGGACAATTATATGAGCTTTACGATGTCATTCAAAACAGGTCACATAATTTCCTATCCTCAGGTGGCTATGTACAGCGATCTTCTGTCAGACGAGGATTTTATCCTCCCCCCGGGCATTGAAAGTTACTCAACAGATGGTGATCACTTGCCGCTACCCCCTGGCCGCAGGAGAGAGTTGGATCAACGCTTTTATGGCGAGCTGTGGGAGCCAGACCCCCATTCGTACCAAGGCTATGAGCGAGACCCGCTTTCCGCCCTGCCCTTACAGGCCCGAATGCAGGCTCACATATACAAACACAGGTTAGACAATAATATTGTTTGAATATTGGTACCAAAACACATTATAATGGGACCAGACATCATGTACAGGTATGACTGTAAACACTTTTGCAAGTAAGGTGAAATGTTGTGTGTGCTTATAGACAGGCCTATATGTTTGTGTGTGTGTGTGTCTGTCTGTCTCAGACTGCAGGTTAAAAATGTGGGCTGGGATGTTGGCGCTGTTCTGTCTCTGAACAGAGAAGATTTTGGTCCTAAAGGGCCTCTGGAAGTCAATTCAGAGTTGTTGATCCAGTGCGCCTCCCAAGGGGAACTGCAGGCTGTCTCACAGATCCTCCAGACCGGTTTGATCCACCCTGATGTAGCAGATTCACAGGGACACACTGCACTGATCGCTGCCACAGTAAAACATTATTAATTTTTTTTTTGCTTATTGTTTATTGTTTATTTATTCAGTTGTTCATTCTTTTGCTCTTTGATTGTTATCCAGTACAGGCTGGAAAACCTGCATTGTAGCCAGATATTCAACAATCACACAACAGTTACAAGAAAATAAACAGATAAAGAAATAAAGATTCTTTGGTTTAAGTCCCTTGTTTGTTTCTTTGATTGTTGTATTTTGTTTCTTGTGTCTGTCAGGTAAACTGCCATAACGATGTGATCCAGCTGCTGTTGGACGTGGGTGCTGATATTGACAAGTTGAATTGTGAAAGCATGTCTGCACTGGCTGTTTGTCATGTCCTTTACTACCCTTTTCAGTCTCTGCACACCACATTCACTGAACCATCCGCCAAGAGTCAGGTAAGAGTCTACCTAATGCAGTTTTTATGTGTTTCCTCTTCACTTCTACATCTGTGGTTCAAAGGTTCATGTGTGAAACGGAGATTTGAACAAATTATAGTAATGAATCAAACCTGCCTTGTAATGTGTCATCAGGATTTGAGTTCCCCGTTTGGATATGGAAATAGTCCCCAGGTCAGCCAAGCGGACTTCACTGCAGACACACCCAGGTTTAACAACAGACCTCAGACGGCTAACACAGCTCCGAGCCGCCAGACCAGCTGGATTCTCCTCTCTGACCAGTAAGAATGCGGCTTATATCACCTTCTTCAGAAACTATACATCATGTATCCAGCTGATATCTCCCACTTTTTAAAAACTGAGACAAAGCAAAGTAACTGACACTCATGAACTTACATGTTTCCTTAAAACAAGCTGATGTGTTAATTTAAGTTACCTATTTATTGTGGTATTTTCAGGTCAGCAGAAGAACCAGCAGAGTCCATCTTACATCACAGCAGTAAAGTGTCCAGAGACAGTGAACCCATCAGTGAGCGCTGGCCTGACGTGAATGAACCCGAGATGCCTTCAGAGACTGAACACCTACAGGGGGAGGAGAGAGAGGAGAAAGAGGGAGAAGCAAGGAAAGAGGACTGCAAAGAGAGAGAGGGACAGGTTAAAGAGGGAGAAAAAAGGAATCAGAAGGACCAATTAGAGACGGATAGCAGATGTGATCAAACATGTGAAAATGGAGAAAGTGAGATAAAAGGGAAGGAAAAAGAATTCAAGCAGCTGCAGGAAGATAGAGAAACAGAATCAGGAAAAGAGGATACGGAGGTGAGGGAGGAGGATGAAGAAGACGTTGAGAACAGTGCAAGGAATATTCATGAAGAGGATATAAACGAGAGAGAAGAGAGAGGAAGTGAGTGTGTGTCTGGTTTGGAGCGCTCCATATCGGTGTTGGATGGTCACATTGTAGTGGGCAGCGTTCAGTGGAAGGACTGTCGAGCTAAGGCAGCAGGAAGAGTTCAGGTATATAACACACAGGGTCAACTTCCCGTTGTTGCTTTGATACGCTGGTGCTTGTTTGAACTCACCGTCGTCTCGTCAACTCTCTCTCTGCAGCAGGGCAAACACAAAGAACGGACCCCAAAATCGACCTTTGACTCTGCTTGCTCTGTCAGCAGCTATAACATCCAGGTCACAGAGGAAGTGATGCAGCGTTCAGCCGAAGCGCTGAGTCGCACAGGGATTCCTCAGCGCCCTGACACACAGGAGACTGTGCGCAAAATGGCTGCCATGAAAACTGAGTCAGTTCTGCCTTTTTTTCCCTGTCCTGATTAGTCTGTTCTGATGACACTGATTGTGTTTCTCTATGTAAATTTGATGTGTTGTGTGCCCGGCCAGACACCGTGCTCGTTTGAACACCCTGAAGCTGTTGCTGGAACGGGGTGCTGACCCCAATGTGTCCAGGGTCCCTATGCCTGTCCTCTTTTTAGCCATCATGGCAGCTGACATTGAGGCCGTCAGGAGACTCCTGCTGTGCGGAGCTCACACAGATATTCCCCTTCCACCTGAGGCAGGAATTGTATAAATAAAAATAAATGAACCCCCCCTGTAGCCATAATTCCTATTAACCCCCTAAACCTCTCCCCCTTTTTGCAGAGGAAAGGCCTGTATCCCCTGCATGTAGCTGCAGCACTGCCAGGTTCAGCAGGTCCCAGAATCACAGAGCTGCTGCTCCACTCTGTCACCGACCCAGACGCACAGGCGTGCGACCACAACGAGATCTTTGAGCCAGATAAGGTGTGTGTGTGTGTGTTTACATTTGAAGCTCTTTGATGGACAGTTACGAAGAGTAAGAGTTTTTTTTTGTTTTTTTTTTTAAACAGATTTTCATGAAGGACCAGGAGCCACTGAGCGCATCTGAGAGCCCACGTCTCAAAGAAGGAGGCCGAACAGCTCTGCATGTGGCCTGCCAGAGAGACAGCGACTACCAGGTAAGTACATACTGCACATTCACGTACCTGCACGTCAACATCAGTGTTGTCCATTTTAAGTGACTTTTGTGTTTCTTATTTATTTATTTATTTTGCAGAATGTCAGTAAGGTGGTAGCTCTCCTGCTCTCCCACAGAGCAAGCACAGACCTCCTCTGGAGTGGACACTCACCTCTCTCCCTGGCTATAGCAACTGGGAATGACCTGGTAACACCTTACTTAACCCTAACACCCCCCACCCACACACACACACACACGCGCACACACACAAAGCCTCATGTGTCTTGGACCTGTTTCTTTTCTCTGCCCAGGCAGTGGAGGAGCTGTTGAACGGAGGCGCAGATCCCAACATCCCCCTGGGCCGCAGGGTGGGCAGTGCCCTCTGTGCCCTCGCCAACATCAACTACCACCTGGGCGGCAACAGAATTAAGCTGGTACACACACAAGTACACAATAGCCATACACATAGATAATGTTTATTTCAGTTCTTGAAATGTTACAAAAAAGAATATGCTTCTAAGTTTATTTTGTAGGCCTGCCTGGATGTTTAGAAAAATGAATTGAATTGTGTGTGTGTGTGTGTGTGTGTGTGTGTGTGTGTGTGTGTGTGTGTGTGTGCAGCTGGAAATGTTAGCTAAGGCTGGTGTTGACATCATGATGCCAGTTACAGTGGGTGATGTTGTGGGAACTGCAGTCGACTATGCGTACTACTGCTTCAACCAGGTAACACACCTACACAGTTCAAATCCAAAAACCTTGCAGTAAATCATGTTTTTGTAAACATCATCAGGATTTGTGGTTCTTTTCGAAGCCATAGCTGATGGTAATTTATATTAAACTGCATTATATTGACAGGTGTTTCAAATATTTGGCCCCCCTCCATGTGTATATTTGTTATTACTACAATGATTACTTCTTCTTCACTTCATAGTTTAATCTGAATAACTGTCCATATGTTACTATCTAGGACGTGACTATTGCTAAGACTCCCTTCCACGCTCTGAACACGCGAGAGAGGCAAACATTCAGAGCACGACGCCAACTGCTGAGAATGATGGGAGAGCTGCTGAGAGAGACTGCCGGCCGGAGGGAGCGGGAGAATTCAGACCGAGAACGACAAGGTATTTGTGTTCTTCAAAGGCAAAAACATCTGACTGTTATTCTGTGGTTTTGAGTATGGCTGTAAATCATACTGTGTGTGTGTGTGTAACAGGCAGCAGTAGTACTGAAAGGATTGTGTACCCGGGGAAAAGTGCCATTTCCTTTCTACCACCCATAACAGAAATACACAGGTACACACACATGCATGCATGTAATGCACCTTCATGTTGTCCTTTTCTTTTTCTGTTCCTCGTCTTTAGAACTTGTACTTTGTACAGCTCAGATCCTAATTTTTGCCCCAGAGTTGAGAGGCAAAGTAAAGAAATACAAATCTTTCAGCAGCCTGTTTCCATCTGTGTGTGCGTGTGTGTGTCAATCTTTCCTTAGGAAACCAGTGTTAAAGTTCTGCTACCAATGCGGTCGCTCTGTGTCTGTGAAGCTGACCGCTTGCAGCCGCTGCCACAGGGTCTTCTACTGCTCCAGGACCTGCAAACTGAAAGCATGGGATGAAAGACACAAAGACGAGTGCATCCGGGTGTCAGGTGGGAATCCGGGTCTCGGTTCAGCTAACCCAGACAACACCATAAAGTTACGCTTTGGACAGGCTCTGGGAATTACTACTTTGGTTTTTACCTTTTGGATAAACACAACATGTAAATACTTTGTTTCTTTTTCTCTCTCCACCCAGCATCTGCAGAGGGCACACAGAAGAGGATTGTGTTTAAATTCCAAAAAGGCCCAAGGCCCTTGAGTGCCATTTTGAAATCCAGAACGCTCCCCGGGGCCTGGAGTGTCAAATCCCAAAGAGTCCCCGAGCCCTTGAGCGTGGCAGAGAAGGTCTTACAGGGCCCAGTCAACCTGAAGGAAAACTACAGCTGTAACTGATGGACACTAACATTACACACACCCAATAACAGCTGAACTACAATGTTGTCTGCCTGACATTACTTTATATACTTGGCTGAACACTGAATGATGATTTTCTTCCATAATAAATTCTCTTATCGTGTTTGGTCCAGATACCTTGATAACCATTGGCTTGATGACGGTGACATTTGCTGTGGATGTTTACGGTGCCAAGAGGTTGACTCATAATTCTTTAAGTGACCCTGTGACTGTTTTACACTCAACAATATCAGACTCCAACGTGCTGAACATATCCATTCCCCACAGACAATTATTTCCATTTCTGTTTCTCCACTCCTTCAGCACCAAACACTAACGTCTCGGCTGGTCTTTCCTGTAGCGCCAGGACAAACATTGCACTTGCGTCATCCAATGGTTCCAAGAAAAAAAACAGTATTTTAGAATGTATTACGTTCTGATTTGTGTGTGTGTGTGTGTGTGAAACACCACACAATAAAACCATTTGTTTAAATGAAACCATCTTAGGGGTTTAGAAGAGAGAGGGTCACAGACCAAAAGACTTTTACAATGCAGTATGCTTTACACATTAATCAGAAAAGTAGTATCTACAACTGTCAGATAAATGTAGTGGTGTAAAAAAAACTGCAATATTTCCCTGTGAAATGTAGTGTAGTATAAAGTTAAGTAAAATGGAGATGCTCAAATAAATTAGAAATACTTCAAAGTTGTACTGTTGTCACATTCTGCCACTTTATTTTACATGTGCTTTCACGGTCAAGCCTACATTTCCTTGATATCCACAATATTTCTTAAATTCGCAATTCAAATAACATACGGGTTGTTATTATTAAAGAAAGTGTGTTTAACATAATGACCCTGAATGTTACATGACTAATACGAACCCGTTCAGCATAACAGCAACAACAGAACAGCAGCACTACGGACAGACGTTGCTTCTTGATCCTTAGCCTTGCATCATACCCAGATGAGTCAACAGAGGGACGGACAACCACAGACCAGGAAAAGGCTGGCAGACACACTAAGACTTCACAAGCAGCTACAGACGTTTACACGAAGCTAAACTCCAGCAGGAAACAAAAACGCATCAGCTTTTCTGGAACAACCAGTTTCGCAGTCAGCGCTGAGAGGAAGTGGAGTTTGTTAAGACTGTTCGGGGGCCGGAACGGGAGGAATGAGTGCGGACTTGGAGGAGCAGGAAGACGAACTGCTCGCCCTCCAGAGTATTTTAGGTCCGGAGGAGTTTGTCCGGGATGAGCCGAAGGCTGCCGGAGAAATCCGAGTGTCTGTTGAGCTGTGTGCACACTTCAATGTGGCACTGAAAGAAGGTAACAGAATCCGGCTGGAGCAAACATTTGGCTTTCTTTGTATTGACACGAATAGAAGGGCGTGGATTATAACAGAAAACTAAAGCTAGAGAGCTAGCTATATGAGCTATCTAGCTATAAGCTAACTAGAAAGCTATATATATGCATTCATGTATATATCAGGACTGTGTATTGGCAAGACAAGACCAGATAATGTCAGTATACTGCGTCATAGGCGTGTGTTTTTTATGTTTACATAAGTGATTAGTGATTTGTGTTTACTTCTGCTTGTCCGTTGCGTGGCAACACAACCAAAAAATAAATAAATCTTCGCATGCACACTATTAATTAAAAATCAAGCGTTCTTGAGAATCCTCATCGTATAGTAGCCTGCTAAACTTAGTATTGTAATGTTCAAGTGTTTTTTGAAAAACGTCCAAAATAACAAAAACACTGTTGACACGGTTGAAACTCAGATGCAGTGATATGAATGGTTAAATTGCTTAAAAGAAATCTTGATCTTGAATCCTGATCTTGCTGTTTTTCTCTCCAAGATGAATCGCTCTTGCAGTATGAGATATCATCCCTCCCTCCTCTGCTGCTGACCTTTGAACTCCCTGAGGACTACCCGTCCTCCTCCCCTCCGTCCTTCACCCTCACCTGCAGCTGGCTAACACACACACAGGTAAAGCCTAAAACCTTCCAGTGTGTGTCGCACAGAGAGCAGATTGCAGAGGGTCCGTGAAGATTTCATCAGTCCATTTTCCTTCTCCTCCCACAGCTCTCTGCACTGTGTGCTCAGCTCACTGCTCTCTACCAGGACACCGGAGGCGCTGTGGTGCTCTTCACTTGGGTACAGTTTCTTAAAGAAGATGCCCTCAGGTTTCTGGACATCCATACTCTGCTCGAGTTGCCCTCTGATGAACACAGCACCCAGAACTATAGCCAGGACTCATTACAAGCTCTCTCAGAACCAAAGAAGTCAGGAGACACCGATAACCAAAGTTGTAATGTCTCAGATCCATGTGAAGTAGAGCATCCGATGCAGATTCCTGCTGATGGTCGAAATCCCTCAACCTCAGGCCATAGCCTCACAGATTCTATTGTGGCATCAGACTCCTCCAGTGCTCATCAAAATAATTCACCATCTCGCCACAGCAAAGTCAGCCAGAATGGTGCACACTCAGGGCCTAAGGCGGATTATCAAGAGACCTCTCACGATTCTGACCAAACTGCACAAGCATCAGATGCGAAGGAGGCTGAGTTTAAGACCAACAGCCAGAATGATCAGTCTTCAACTGAAGGAAAATCAAAGCCTCCTCCAGCTGTTCAGTTTGATCAAAGTGGCCCAGAAGGTTTCTTAAATGGAGAGAATGTTTTAACATCTTTATCGCTTCCCTCCAGCTCCTCTGGCCCGCCAGATGACAGCGTACAAGGAGCTGCATCTCTGCCGGTCCACCCGAGAGTAAAAGAGAAGCAAACCCTCTCTCTGACTCCGTCACAAGCTCTCCTCTCCCAGCTCCTGATCTACGACGCGGCCCAGAAACAGAAACAGTTTGCCTCCACGGTGTTTGACTGTGGTGTGTGTTTTATGTCCTGGCTCGGTTCAGACTGCGTGCGGTTGCACGAGTGTGGCCACATCTTCTGCCGGAAGTGTCTCGCCCAGTTCTGTAAGCTCCAGATCACAGAGGGGAACGTCCGGGCTGTCACCTGTCCACAGGCAGACTGCACTGCCACTCCCACACCTGCACAGGTACAGACCTGACCTGTCTGTTCTCTTTGCCGTCGTGTGGATATACACATGTACACACCTTTTGTGTACCAAGTTGGACATTTAGCAGTGAAAAAAATTAACTTAATCCATGGACAGAAACTACGTCATGGTGATAATATTTCTGAATTTCTGCATATGTGTGTTAGGCACTTCTGACATGCAGCTTAGCTCCTGCAGAAATCTCTTCCATTTTTAATTTTGATTAACTCACAGGCTCTCTTTTTTTGTGTGTTTTTATACGTTAGGTGAAGAGCCTGGTAGGGGACGAGCTGTTCAGCCGCTATGATCGCCTCCTGCTGCAGAACACCCTGGACTGCATGCCTGGTGTGTTTGCCTTACAGCATATTGCTGTGAAGCCGGCCGTGTATTCAAAGCCTTTATACATTAGAATGACCAGAGACGGGTTTCTCTTTCAGTGTGTGTGTCTCTCTCTGCTATTTTTCATGCCACCTGTGAAGATGACACTAAATTAACTAAATTAACAAACCAGACAGAAATTTTTAGCGCCTTCTTGTTAAGGAAAATCTCGTTTTATTTTCCAATGGGTTCACGGAAGAGTCTCTGCTCGTCTCTCCTCTCAGATGTGGTGTACTGTCCCCGGCAGTCCTGTGGTTCGGCTGTAATTCAGGACAAGTCCAGCACTGCGGCGATGTGCGCTGCTTGTGGCTTTGCCTTCTGTGTCGCCTGCAGAAAGACCTACCACGGGGCAGATGACTGTCAGAGAAAGAAGGTCAGGCCAGCACAGAAGGCCACAGAACACACAGAGCAAGCCGGTGTGGATCTGCCACAATCACAAGGTACACAAGCGAGCGTGTGTGAGTGTTGAGTAGAGTATATTCTGAAAGGAATACAACACGAGCTGTCACATGAAAATATTTTACATCTCACCTGAGCTTTGTTTTGTTTATAAAGAAATGAACAAACGCTGTATATTTTCTCAGCATTGAAAAGGAGGCGGAGTAAACTGTGTGTAGATGTCTCAGTCTCACTGAAGACACTAAATAGAGATTTTCTATGCCTAAAAATCAGTTTTTCCTCATCTGAAGCAACACAATGCAGCAGGAAAACTATTGTTTTATGATTAGCAGCTCTTCAAGACCTACAAACGTTCATATGCATCGAGAGGTGTATCAGTTTATTCCAGACGTTAAAATATTCTTATCTGGTAGCGGTCAGAGAGGAATTCATCTTAGGGGAACGAGATGATCCAACTGATCGATTTTGATTAAACTGTAAGCGACGGGCTGAAGGTTGCAGCAACCTTTGGCCAGTGTCTAATCACAGTCCCGTTGGTGGACTGAACATCTCGTCTGTGTGGACCCAGATGTGTGTCGACGAGTATCTGAAGCAGTGTCGCTGTGTGTGTGTCTCAGAGGGGATGAAAGCTCTGTGGGATGACTATGCCGATGGCAGTAAGGAGAGGAGGCACCTCCTGGAGAGCAGATACAGCCGAAAGATGCTACAGCTCACGATGACGGAGTACCTGAGTGAGGACTGGGTACTCCTCAACAGCAAGTACTGCCCTCACTGCTTCTGGAGAATAGAGGTGCTCATTCATCCACCTGTTAATGCACACAGACACATTTTCACAACAACAAACGACGACAGAACGTTGCTGTTTTCCTGCTTTGGGCCGCTGCGTCATTGCTGATGCATGCAGTGTTGTGTTTTGTGTTGCAGAAGAACGAAGGATGCAACGTAATGTTGTGCTCTCAGTGTAGAAAGATGTTCTGCTGGGCCTGCCTCGCCAAACTGTCCCCACCTCACGGAAGCGAACACTTTGAGGACGGCGGCTGCTCCCTCTACCAACAGCAGGAGCCTTAGTCCTTCAGCTACTCGCATCGCCAGGCAGCGAGGGGATGGAGTCAGCAAAATTTTGCACACGTTCAAATCTGCACTTTGAAAAAGAAAAAGAAAAAAAAAAGCTATGATGTGGAACATGCTCTAACACTGATCATCTCAACAGTTTTAATCTCTACACTATAAACATTGTAGTCCACATGGTGTTTTGTTATAAACGGGCTGACTGAGTCACAGTTTATACAAAAAAAAAAAGCCAAAGACATAGAAATTCCAGAAATCTAAATATTTAACATCATAGTGTCACTGATTTCTGCTCTAGCTTGACAGTCATTCACAAAATCATGGTTCATGCTGCGTCATGACCAGTAGAGGGGGCTGAATAACAAGAACGACAAAGCTCAAACACTGTCGGGTTACTTCATGTGAGTTCCCCTTTTGATTCTATCCAAAATGCATTTTTTTCAACATATACTTTATAATTTATAATTCTAAGTTAAGATTATTAAATGTAATAAAATAACAATAAACAAAGACAAACAATGTGACACGTATGTAACATGATCCATGATGATAAAATCATCCATCGTGCCTTCTTTGAATTAAGTCTGAGCATTCATATGAAAGCCATAACTCCCAGTTACGATCAGGGTAACCAGAGTGTGAAGGGGTTTTCCTTCTTTAGGCTAAAGGTGATGCGGCACAGCATGTGCTGCTTCTCTGATGAGGCTGGGCTGTCTTCAGCAGGTTGAAGGCATGTTGTACTCTGCAGACAGAGGGAGACTGCAGCTGACAAGTGTTTGCATTTTCAATCGATCTAGCAATTAATACTACAAACATGTTCTGTTTACTGTCAGATCAGGTTGATAAAACAAGCACATATTCACATTTTAGAAACTGAAACTGGGTGAAAGAATAAAAAGTTACTTACATGACAAATTGATTATTAAAGTTATTGTGGTTTACTCTTCAGTTGTCTGAGTGACTAAGCTGTCACGTATGTGGCCGTTTTCATCCGATGAACTGTTCTTTAACTGTGCAGCAGCTTCACTGCTGTACTGCTGCATGAGTGAACCAAACCAGATGTCAAACAGAAGCACTAACATAAAGGTAAAACCATGTGCCCCTTTAAGCACAAGGTATGCACAGACGTGAAAACGAAGGTTTAAATTATAAAGTGCAATTAAGCAGCCTCCCAGTCCACTGATGTTCATAGTTGTATAAAGCTAAACTCCAAGTGGGACTGTTGTAGATTTAAATGTTCTTTTTTTATCATCAAAAGTCATCTGAGTTACTTATTGGCACTCTGAACAACCTTTGAGCAAAGAGGAAAAAGGTCGATTATTACACAGTCACATTTATCAGTTGACTCACAGGTGGTTAATCAGCCCTTATTCTTGAGAAACACACACATTGTAACTCCCTTCACCCTGCAGGTAAAGTTACTGGGTGTTTTGAATCAACTCAGTGATCGACTTCCTGTTTTTGAAACTTTCCCCTCCCTTCCTCCACTGCCCTGTCATAACAGTGGAACAAAGACCACTGTAGCATGTCCCCAGGCTGTCTGAGACATGATCGGGAGTCTACAGCTGTCTTTCATATCAAGCCAGAAAATATTGGCCCTCTCTGGCGCTGTCTGTGTCTGTATCCCTTCCAGGAAAACTCAAGTTTCCACACAGGGGTCATCACTTCCTCGTAAATGTCTAAACAACTGTTTGTCCTTCTGACCCACAGTCCTCTAGCCTGGAAAGGCCTGGGGTGGGGGGAGGGGGTCACTGGGAGACAGGGTGTGTGTTTGTGGCTGTCAAACCCCTTTGGTGGTAGAGGTGGGGTGTAAAATACAATTAAAAAGGATAGATATCAGGAACAAAACAGGTTGACAATTGGCAAGTTACCACAGTGTAAAAATGAAATGTATGAAAAGCAGAGCTTGTTTTGCTTTCTGAGAACGTTTTAATGGGCAATAATCCTTAAAGCAGCTATGATTGATATTTTATTTTAACAACTGTACGAAATGACAATGTGAAATAGATTTGAGACTTGCATGTCATTAGACAGTGACAGTTGCAAAAAATGTGAGCTGATGCTGCACGGCTGAATGTTTAGTAATGAAAATCAGTTCTGTTCTTGTTCATTTTCTCTGAATAAAACAGGTGCCATATTCGAGACCAGCCTCAGTGCCCCTGCAGCAGAAGGTATTAATGTCTATAAACAAAAATCCCATGTAAAATGGAGTATTAATTGTAATTGTAATGATAAAATGACCTGCTTTCATGAACAGAGGATGATGACAGCAGAAATCTTTTATTCAGCAGCTTTGTGATAAAGTATATTCCTAACGGCAGCTGCAGACTGTTGCCTCTTCCTACTGTTTTGCCCAACACTTACAGTAATTACTACACCATTAGTACCCAGATATCCTTCATTAAAAAGCATCAGTATTGATTAATAAGGAAAGGTATCTAAAGTGCCCATACACCATACTGAAAAAGAATCATTCCAAGTGCAAATCAAGTTTGTGAGTTCTCACTAAAAACTAACATAAACCTGAGGCCAGAGTGTGCACCACATTTCGGGCAATCTGTTCATAAGGCTTGTGAGATATCCTCCTGACTGGCAAATAAACAAAGTACCCGGAGCACAAGAACAGCTTTCTTGGCAAAAGTGATTTGGAGAATACCAAGTAAAGCCTGGCTATCAGTGCAGTGGAAACAAAGCTATGTAGGGCGTCTTCTCCCTTTGAGCCAATAACAGCATCAGCTAACAGAACACTTATTTCCCCTGGAGCGGTACGAGCTGAGCCGTGGAGGAGAAACACACATTCACTGGAGCAATCATCAACTCAGCTCAGTTATTAATATCATCTGCCCGTTTATTCATCTGTCAGAAAACACACACACACACATACTCACACTGCCTCAGAAGTCAGTCATCCACGCGTCCATTCAGTCAGTCAGTGGTATATTGGCAACATCATTCAGAGGCACCGAAAGTGTGCTGAGGTTTTCACATAGAGTACAGGAGTGTAGCCTGCAGGGGCGCTGCTAGGAGGTCTGGGGTCCCTGACAGAAGATGGAGGTGCGGGGTCCTGAATTCTGTCAGTGCACAAGACTGACTCAGTCTGTAGACCAGGATTCATGGGCTTTCTCTGATATATCTGTGGGGTAAGCATGGAGCTGAAGCCAGGAGGTGATTAGCTTAGCTTAGCATAAAGATCAAATGCAGGGGGAAACAGCTGGCCTTGCTCTGCCTGAAGTTAATCTGCCAACAAGCTTCTTTAAATTGTGCTGCAGCTCATTTATTTAATCCATGCAACCTGTAAGGATGATGATTTGTGGTATAAAAATCACCTTATTAGCTACATGCCCTGTTCTCAGAACTATAACATCCTTACTGACCCACCACCTGATCATGAGGAGGTTGAGGTTTATTTCCTTGACCTTAGAACCACATATCTATGACTAAAAAATACTCAACCCCAGTGAACCTCCTTGGTCAGATATATGTGGCTTTACAAGGAGTTATTGACCCTAACCATTTCTTGGCAAACAAAAACAGGGACCAGTGACTTCCCAGTGTCTTGTTGCTGGGAAAAAGGTGCTGGTTGAACCATAATTAAGGAATGAAACCACAAACAAACAACATGCATAATAATTAGTAGGCTTTAGAGGTGTTGGTAGGCAGACATTAAACTATGGACAGAGCCACACTGGCTGTTTTCCCACGTTTCTAAAATGTATGCTAAGCTAAGCTAATCACCTCTTGGCTCGAGCTCCATAACTGACAGACATAAGAGTGTTATCAATCTACTCAGCAACTGGTTATCGAAAAAGCTTCTTCAATCCCAACTTTCGTTGAGATGTGAATTGCAACCAAGGCCCTGCACTACAGGTGGGAATGGTGACTATTCCCCCACAGAAAGGACAGAAGAAGCCCTTCAGATGACCAGAATTTATGTTCAGCTTTCTGCAGGCCTTAACAAAATCCAACCAGTGATGTCTAATTTCACTGACATAATGCATAAACATCTGTTTATAGAATAGTTTGTGTCCAACTATTTTCAAAGATGTTTTTTTTTTCTTAAGCTCACAGGGTTGCCCATCTACCCTGGTCTGATCAGCCCAACAGTGCATGGATAAACACACAGAATAACAAATAAGATACACATCCATAACAGCCTCAAATTCTCACCTTGTAAACATTAGGATATAAATCATTGAGAAGCAAATTCACTTGAATTAAACAATATACTGTAGCATAATTTCCTCCATAAACACGAGTGTATTTCTATAGTCAGTGTAAAAATCATGTTTCTTTTCAATGCCCTTTTGGTAGATGCATGACAGCATAGCAGTCGGTCTGATAAACCTAAGAAAAGCCTTCTTGAACAGCATCCTCACTGCCAGTATTTTTCCTTAATAGCAGAAACATCTCAACAGTTATTAAGTATGACTTTACTCATGCATGAAATAAACCAGATACAGTTTATACGGTGTAACACTTCTCTGTCATTTACAACAAAGCACTTATAAGAACTTATAAGTTATGGTACTGAAACACATCTGCATTTAGAAAACAAAAACATTGGTTGATAACAATTCAACTAAGAATTATCAGTATATTATATTTACCAAACGTTGTCATCTCTAACAAGTAAACACAGTGAGAACAAAACAAACATAAACAGTACCTCGGGTATATGAACCACTTCAACATAGTACCAGAGCAAACAACGAATATACAGTCTGTTTTTTTATAGGCAGTAACGCAAACTGCAAATGATTTCAGTGAACAAAGATCAAATAAAAGAGCCAATTTAACATTAAAACTACAGTTAACGGCCATGTGTAGGTGTGTATATTCCTTTATTTACCACAGTGGTTTCTTGATTTCGGCTTTGGAGCGCTCAACACATTTGTATCAAACAATCAAGATCTTTAGATGCAGAACTGTGTTTCATAACATTGACATCCAACCAAAAATAGTTCTGTAGAAAAGGAGCAGTTAGCAGAGGTTTGCCGTGTTTTAGCCCACCAACTACAGATCGTGTTTACAAGGTTTGACTATTTACTTTTCTTTCAATTAGCACCTGCTGGCTGTGAGATTTTCTTGAATCAAGTGAGAATGCAATAGACCGAGGATTTGGATGAAGAGTTCATCATCATGAATACTTGTAAATGTTTAAATCTGACATAGGTGTCCTGATTCTGGTATTTTATGTGTTTCCAAAAACAAAACCAATCTAGAACATCATTGTGGCATTTGTGATATCATCACAAAAAAGTAGAAGAAAATGCCTTAATGGAATATTTAATGGTTTATTTAACCACTTTATCCTGTTGCCTCCAAGTTCCCATTAAGTGCCTTGTTTGTTGTCTGCTTTTTCACTATTATCTGCCAAAGAAACACCACCTGCCTCCAGGTTTTCAATGTCTGATTTCATCTGATTAAACAAAATGTTATGCAGGAATACCCAACATGTAGGTTCCTCGAAAGACAGGACAGCTAAAATGAGCTTATCGTGCAAAACCTGCCTTAGCTGATGCACTTTAGCCGTGCAAACTCTTAACAAATTTTCAGTTTAGAGCAAAATCTTATCAGCATGCAGTGAACTGGGGACTTCTGAGGGCGTTTGCAGTTGTCTCACTTGTTCGAGCAAACAATCTGACAAGAAGAAAAATCAGTCTTTGGTTGTCCACACTGGCTGTATCCTATGATGATGGGTCTCAAGTAGACATTCCCACATCTTAAGGGGTCCCAAGCCAAAACTTTAGGTAACCACCGGTTTATAGAGTCCAAATATATGACTGAACAGAGACAGAAAATGTTTCAGGACCACCGTCTTATCATAAAGACTGTAATAGGACAGACTTTTTGGGAGCCTGACAGGTTTCTTATAGCCGCTCTTAATTTCCTCCATTCCTTTGCAGTTTATTATTTTGTGAAGATGTCTTGTAGCTGCATTGGAGTGTGACTCTCATTTCAAATCAAGGAGCCTGTCAACATAATAAAAGGCTGTGCTACCCATACTTTCAGGTAACACAAAGCTTGTTGTTTCTAGGAGGAGGAGGAGGGCTGTTAACAGACTGCAACTCTGTCTAGTGTGAAGAACTCCTCGGCTAGCTGTGTCTCACCCACAGCTTTGGTTACACCTCTGCGTTCATTAGCTCCTCTTTGTTCCTTTTGGATGAAACCACACGGCGCGGTGGGCTGATAAAACAGCCAAGCATCCTGTTTTCTCCCTCTCCGGCTGGCCGTCTCTCACATGTTTAAATCCCACCACAGTACTTTGTTCTCACAGTGCTTTTCTCCTGAGTGTCCTCCTGTGTGTGTGTGTGTGTGTGTGTGTGTGTGTGTGAGTGTTTGGGTTCTAGAAACAAATGTAAGATGTTAACAGCTGCCTCTACCCCACAGCTAACCAACCAGCTGTGTGTGTGTGTGTGTGCGTGTGTGTGCACATGCCATTCTGAAATGGGGATGCAAATGTAAAGTAAAACAGGAGGATTTTTCTCCTTTTATGAACCACAGAGCCAATCAATCACTGTATACTGTTTAAGTTTGACTTTCCCTCGGGATCAATAAAGTATCTGTCTGTCTATCTAAATGCTTGTGTTGATATCTGAAAATCTGGATGGGATTCACCTTTTTTTTCACCCTCTGAATGCAAAGGAGGTCGTAGCCAACGTTAAAGGCACTGTACACTACTTTTAGTCATTTCAAGTACAAATGTGTAACTCTAAATACCTAGTGACTGCTCAGTGTTCGGCTCAGCATCACGACTCTGTAACACAAAATCAGATTTGATTCCAATTACATAACTGATCTTTTCAGCGTGGGTTAAACACTGAAAAACAGACAGACCAGGGTCATACGGGGTAAAAAACAACAACAACAATAAAAATCTGTAAATCCAGACAAAACCCCTCACTCCTCTGCAGCTGTTTCACACTACAGTAAAACCTGCTTACGCCCCCTCTGAGAATCACAATCGAATGGGGAGAATTAAATGATCTGTCTCACAACCAGAAACATCCACGAGCTCTGCACACGCTCGTTTGCAATTTGCAAACTAATTAGAAGTTTGGAGTTAAATGCTTTGGGCTGCAGGCATCCTGATGAGTTTCCAACAGGTTTGCACATTTCTTCCTCGCAGTGCCAGCTTGGCTGTGTTGTCAAGACTAAGATTCAGCTTGTATGCTGCCTCTAAAGAAGCACGTGGTCCTCCAGCACAGTCCAAATGTTCACTAACAGCTTTCAACTGCAGACGGATGGCAGCAGATTTACTCTTCCAATGAACAAGGGCATCACCCGAACTGGTACGGCGGACCTACTGTAAAATCCACTCACAGACGTACAGTGCTGATTGGCAGACATTCAGTCAGTGCGCACTTTGTACAAGATTCCTGATAATAATTAAATAGCTTTACAATATATACTAGGCCAACATTAACCAAAGAATCAACAGTATTAACGTATGTCATACTATATTTACATCTATAATATAATTTGAGAATATTTACATAATATTTGCGTTGATTTAATACAAGAAGTAAATGACAGACTATAGAAAACCCCAATCAATACTATAGAGCATATATATTGATACTGTATATTTCCAGAATGGCTAGCCAGAGCTTACTCTTTAGCCTAAGTCTCACTAAAGGCACGAGCAAGGCTAGCCAGGGCGTAGCCTTCAGCCTGATACACGCCAAAGGACCGCTAAGAGGTCAGCTGAGGCTAACAGATTCATGTAACAGTGTTTCTACCACGTGATGTTCTTTGTTGTGCTTTGTTTGTTTTAAATTAGCAAGTAGAGCTTTGGATTTTATTTACCTGCATTAAGTTATAAAGAAGCTGAATTTGTTCTTTTGTGTCCCGCGTGGCTCCGTGGTCACCAAGTGGCCACCAGTCCCGCATTTAAGTCCCTGCTGTTGTTGGGCCTGAAAAATTACTCGTAGGGCTGAATTACTCAACACAAACAAGTCTAAAAGTAAAAGTTTGTCCTTCGAGATTATTTTCCCAAGGAGAAGACTTGTTCTCACCTGTATGCTTGTGTCTTTCCTCACACCAGTTTCTCTCTATTGTACACACTTTGCATTTCCTCTCTCTTACTCAAACCATCCGTGCACTTGTCCTCTAAACAAGCTCAAGATTTACTTGCAGTTCATTTGCGTTTGTCTGAGTCAAACAGCAACCCACTCAGAGCCTTCGAGGAAAGTTGACCAGAAACAGTATAACAAAAGGCGGCGGGTCAAAAATGTAATTTTGTGTCTTGAGACTTGCACATTGAAAAAAGCCAACATTCTTCTGCATACATGTAAGCAGCGTGCTTCACTATACAGAGCGAAATTCAAGAGTCACACCCGGATCAGATAAATCCATCAGATCCAATTATGGCTTCATGTGGTAGGACATTATGTCAAATAAGAGGATTTACATAATATTTGATCCACGTATCAAATGAATTACAATAAGATCTTGAGGCCATCAGGGCTAATTCCTTTGCTAAATATGCCCCTCTCAGATACAGGGCAGTATATTTGCATTCCTGTACTTTGTTCTTGCACCGTCTCTATTCTGTTGCACTCTAATCTCTGTCTCCCCTCCCTCCTCGTGTCTCTTAGCTGTAGCCGAGGTTCTCCATCTCGTGGCGGTATCTTAGCTCCGAAACTTTTGCTTTGTGCTGCTTGCTCTCCAGATGCTGCCTGAAGTCCGTCTCCTGCTCGGCTCCGCAGTTGCACATGGAGCAGTAAAACTGTCCGCTGGGAGTCACACACATGGCCAAGTCCCTGGGGATGCGCTGCCTCGGTCTGGGGTTGTAGTACGGCCCTGGAGGGGAGGGAAGAGAGGAGAAACGCAGGGATAAAGTCAGTTGTAGCCACACAGGAAGTGGTTGATTCATGTCAGATTTATCTGTCATGACAGCTGGAAGGATACTTGAATTAGTACTAAATGTTGGCAAAGATTATGTGAATGTGTGTGTGTGACTGATTACTGTTTTTATTATCAATTATCTTTTTTTTTTCAATTAATCCATCAATTTTTTTTTCCCATCAGTCCATCAAGGTTTTCTGTAAAGAGACCAGTATCTTAAAATTTGCTTCTTTTGTGCAGTTAGCTCTTCCAATCCCAACAATATTCAGTTTGCAATCATATAAAAGTGAAAAGCAGACTATCCTGACACCTGAGACGCTGGCACCAGCAACTCTTCTGTATTTTTAACAAGGCAAGCAGCACGGCTCTGTGGATGACAACGCTGGTCTGACAGTCGGTTCCTTCACCACTTTGGTAGCTGTAATATCTCAACAACTACAGGACTGATTGTCATGAAATCTGAAGCAGATTTCCAGGGTGCCAAAGGATGAATCCAAATGACTTTCCTGAGATGAGGTTCAACATTAGTGGTTTGGAGTGAAATATCTTGACTACTGGGTGGATTAACATCACCTCAGGATGTTAACATTGTCATTGTGAGCATGCTGACATTTGGCTCAAAATACCACTGTGCCAAAGTACAACCTCGCACAGCCGTTAGCACGTTAGCATGGCCAGATTACAACTGGGTGGATCATTTGAAAAAGAAGAATTGCTTGTTTGTGTTCGTCTGTGTGTGTGCATGTGTGTGTGTGCGTGTGTGCATGTGTGTGTGTGTGAGTGTGTGTGTGCGTGTGTGTGTGAGTGAACACAGCAGAAAAATGAGAAGGAGATATGGAGAGAGATAAAAGACAGCAAGAAGGCAACCGCAGGAGAGAGTGCAGCTATTTTAGGGTTTGTCCATCAAGAAAACTGATTAAATCAGCAGAACGTTGTGGTGTGTGTGTGTGTGTGTGTGTGTGTGTGTGTGTGAGAATGAGAAAGAGAGAGTGAGAGACAAAGGGAACTGGCTCTAATGTATGATTTATCCTGTTTTGCTCTGGGCTGCGGTGCGTCTGTTTTGCTCTGCGTGAATGTAGAAAGATAGCGAAAGACAGCAAGAGGGTGATAGCTGCTTGACGTCAGCAGAAAGTCTGACGTTACATTCTCTGTATCTGTTTTCACACACACACACACACACACACACACACACACACACACACAGGCGAGAGCAAACACTCACACAAACAACACAGAGAACATGGTCTGCTTTCAGCCCAAAACCTTAACCCTGACATCCGGATCTCGTGATGGTACCATAAGTCACTTCCCAGTATGTGCTGAGAACTTCTGCATTATGTACAATTTAACAGTTAAATAAATGATATGATATAAATGAATGATCAGACATTTGCATCTAGCTTGTCAGCGAGCGTCTCCATGTTTTTAAGTCTCTTGTTCATTTATTGAGAATATTTTACCTGGCATGGATGCAGGTAACTGCGGGCTTCTGCGGTTTTTCACCAGTCTGTACTCACTGCCATCTTTTCTGTGTCTTCTTGAAGCTCCCTCGTTGCTGCCTTCCCTGAAATGGACAGAGACACAGTCACACAATCCAAAAGTCGAGCAAAACACACTATCTGACTGTTTCTGCAAGTTTTTCTTTCAGCTACTTTGGTAATCAGCAAAGCCATAATGAAAGTTGGTGTTTCTCATCATTTGCATTCTGGACTGCTTTGAATTCATTTAGGAAATAAGTTTCCTATGAAATTTGAAAAACAAATGCTAAGCTCAAGGACGAGACTGCAGCACAGCGCAAAACGTTTCTATACTTAAACCTACATGTTAATGGGGTTCTGCTGGGCCTCAGCGAGCCGTAGCTTCTTAGCGTGGTTCTTGCCCTGGTAGTGGGCTTGTGCAACTGCGGGTGAACTGAAGGAGGCGTCACACAGCTTACAATAGTCATTCTCTGTGGCCAAGATCACCCGGGTCGCCCCTTTATACAGCGCCTGCAGACACAAAACAAAGCAACGCTTTGTGTTCGTGGTGAAAGGAGGTAAACAGTGAGGAAGAGAACAAATACATTTTTTAGGGAGGAAGAAAAGAATTTCTTAAGAACGTCTTAACATTTTCAACTAGAAAATATACACGCACACAATTTTAAATGGTGAAAAAGGTCTGAAAACTAATACCATGAAAGTAAAATCCTACAAAACAGATTATGTCACTTTTCCCCTGGCTGATAAGGTAATGTCACTCATGTACAGAAAGGACAACTGCAGCTTTACAGCACATAAAAAATTCCTGTGTTCTGCATTTTCTAATTTTTGATGATACAGATATATGCTGATAAATTTTGCTATTTGTTTACTTGATGTTTTGATACGAAGTGAACAATGATGGCAGGAAGACAAGCATTCAGTAGAGTAGTGCTTCAGCAACAAGTAAATCTTGTTTGGCCACCTGAGGGCAACATGGACACACCTGTCATCACCTTTTAAGTTGATACGGTAAATTTGATTGCAACCAGTTGCTTGTTTACAGAAACAGTGTTTACGGGGTATGATTACCATTCATTTGAAGTCATGTTGGTATCCAGTATTCACCCTCTTTTAGCTTTGTTTTTAGTCTCCACCAACTACTGAGGAAAATATCTGCTGCTTTAACTGCTAAACGTTCCACTATATTCATCATCCATTTGCTTCTGATATTTCATAAGCCATGTTCAGTTGTAGACATTATGCTTTTACCAGCTTTTAATTCTAACATTTAAAGGGCAGCTAAAACGTGTAGAGG